>NC_059504.1:31712289-32080019 GCF_914767665.1 Harmonia axyridis
AAAATCGGTAAGCAGAGTTGGTATTGGCAGTTCCTGGTTATTCGAATCCCACTCTCGCCTGACAATATTTGAGTCGAAAAATTTTCTCGAATTTTCTCGAATTTTTCTTACTCCGGACCTTAAAAAATTGTAAAAAATTGAAAGTTCCTTCTTGGTAATAATATACCCCTTTTTCTATTGATCTGGTCACGTAGATCACGAAAGTTTTCATATGAGGGGTCTGCGACGAATAGTTCAGGAGATATAACGATTTTAGTAGAGAGATTGAATTTTTACGGTTTTTTCCAAAAATTTCGAATTCAAATTTCTCCTAAACCATGGGAACTACGGAAAATCGGTAAGCAGAGTTGGAATTGGCAGTTCATGGTTATTCGAATCCCACTCTCGCCTGACAATATTCGAGTCGAAAAATTTTCTCGAATTTTCTCTAATTTTCCTTGCCCCGGACCTTAAAAAATTGTAAAAAATTAAAAGTTCCTTCTTGGTAATAATATACCTCTTTTTCTATTGATCTGGTCATGTAGATCACGAAAGTTTTTATTTGAGGAGTCTGCGACGAATAGTTTAGGAGATATAACGATTTTTATAGAGAGATTGAATTTTCTCGAATTTTCCTTACCCCGGACCTTGAAAAATTGTAAAAAATTGAAAGTTCCTTCTTGGTAATAAAATACCTCTTTTTCTATTGATCTGTTCACGTAGATCACGAAAGTTTTTATTTGAGGGGTCTGCGACGAATAGTTTAGGAGATATAACGATTTTTGTAGAGAGATTGAATTTTCTCGAATTTTCCTTACCCCAGACCTTAAAAAATTGTAAAAAATTAAAAGTTCCTTCTTGGTAATAATATAACTCTTTTTCTTTTGATCTGGTCATGTAGATCACGAAGGTTTTTATTTGAGGAGTCTGCGACGAATAGTTTAGGAGATATAAAGATTTTTATAGAGAGATTGAATTTTCTCGAATTTTCCTTACCCCGGACCTTGAAAAATTGTAAAATATTAAAAGATCTTTCTTGGTAATAATATACCTCTTTTTCTATTGATCTGTTCACGTAGATCACGAAAGTTTTTATTTGAGGGGTCTGCGACGAATAGTTTAGGAGATATAACGATTTTTGTAGAGAGATTGAATTTTCTCGAATTTTCCTTACCCCGGACCTTAAAAAATTGTAAAAAATTAAAAGTTCCTTCTTGGTGATAATATACCTCTGTTTCTATTGATCTGTTCACGTAGATCACGAAAGTTTTTATATGAGGGGTCTGCGACGAATAGTTTAGGAGATATAACGATTTTTATAGGGAGATTGAATTTTTACGGTTTTTTCCAAAAATTTCGAATTCAAATTTCTCCTAAACTATGGGAACTACGGAAAATCGGTAAGCAGAGTTGGAATTGGCAGTTCATGGTTATTCGAATCCCACTCTCGCCTGACAATATTTGAGTCGAAAAATTTTCTCGAATTTTCCTTACCCCGGACCTTAAAAAATTGTAAAAAATTAAAAGTTCCTTCTTGGTAATAATATACCTCTTTTTCTATTGATCTGGTCACGTAGATCACGAAAGTTTTTATTTGAGGGGTTTGCGACGAATAGTTTAGGAGATATAACGATTTTTGTAGAGAGATTGAATTTTTACGGTTTTTTCCAAAAATTTCGAATTCAAATTTCTCCTAAACTATGGGGACTACAGAAAATCGGTAAGCAGAGTTGGTATTGGCAGTTCATATTTATTCGAATCCCACTCTCGCCTGACAATATTTGAGTCGAAAAATTTTCTCGAATTTTCTCGAATTTTCCATACCTTAAAAAATTGTAAAATATTAAAAGTTCCTTCTTGGTAATAATATACCTCTTTTTCTATTGATCTGGTCATGTAGATCACGAAAGTTTTTATTTGAGGAGTCTGCGACGAATAGTTTAGGAGATATAACGATTTTTATAGAGAGATTGAATTTTCTCGAATTTTCCTTACCCCGGACCTTGAAAAATTGTAAAAAATTAAAAGATCTTTCTTGGTAATAAAATACCTCTTTTTCTATTGATCTATTCACGTAGATCACGAAAGTTTTTATTTGAGGGGTCTGCGACGAATAGTTTAGGAGATATAACGATTTTTGTAGAGAGATTGAATTTTCTCGAATTTTCCTTAAGCCGGACCTTAAAAAATTGTAAAAAATTAAAAGTTCCTTCATGGTGATAATATACCTCTTTTTCTATTGATCTGTTCACGTAGATCACGAAAGTTTTTATATGAGGGGTCTGCGACGAATAGTTTAGGAGATATAACGATTTTTATAGAGAGATTGAATTTTTACGGTTTTTTCCAAAAATTTCGAATTCAAATTTCTCCTAAACTATGGGGACTACGGAAAATAGGTAAGCAGAGTTGGTATTGGCAGTTCATGATTATTCGAATTCCACTCACGAATGACAATATTTGAGTCGAAGAATTTTCTCGAATTTTTCTTACCCCAGACCTTGAAAAATTGTAAAAAATTAAAAGTTCCTTCTTGGTAATAATATAACTCTTTTTTTTTCGATCTGGTCACGTAGATCACGAAAGTTTTTATTTGAGGGGTCTGCGACGAATAGTTTAGGAGATATAACGATTTTTGTAGAGAGATTGAATTTTCTCGAATTTTCCTTAACTTGGACCTTAAAAAATTGTAAAAAATTGAAAGTTCCTTCTTGGTGATAATATACCTCTTTTTCTATTGATCTGTTCACGTAGATCACGAAAGTTTTTATATGAGGGGTCTGCGACGAATAGTTTAGGAGATATAACGATTTCTATAGAGAGATTGAATTTTTACGGTTTTTTCCAAAAATTTCGACTTCAAATTTCTGCTAAACTATGGGGACTACGGAAAATCGGTAAGCAGAGTTGGTATTGGCAGTTCATGATTATTCGAATTCCACTCACGAATGACAATATTTGAGTCGAAGAATTTTCTCGAATTTTCTCGAATTTTCCTTACCCCGGACCTTGAAAAATTGTAAAAAATTAAAAGTTCCTTCTTGGTAATAATATAACTCTTTTTCTTTCGATCTGGTCACGTAGATCACGAAAGTTTTCATATGAGGGGTCTGCGACGAATCGTTTAGGAGATATAACGATTTTAGTAGAGAGATTGAATTTTTACGGTTTTTTCCAAAAATTTCGAATTCAAATTTCTCCTAAACTATGAGGACTACGGAAAATAGGTAAGCAGAGTTGGTATTGGCAGTTCATGATTATTCGAATTCTACTCACGAATGACAATATTTGAGTCGAAGAATTTTCTCGAATTTTCCTTACCCCGGACCTTGAAAAATTGTAAAAAATTAAAAGTTCCTTCTTGGTAATAATATACCTCTTTTTCTATTGATCTGGTCACGTAGATCACGAAAGTTTTTATTTGAGGGGTTTGCGACGAATAGTTTAGGAGATATAACGATTTTTGTAGAGAGATTGAATTTTTACGGTTTTTTCCAAAAATTTCGAATTCAAATTTCTCCTAAACTATGGGGACTACGGAAAATCGGTAAGCAGAGTTGGTATTGGCAGTTCATGGTTACTCTTTCCCACTCTCGCCTGACAATATTTGAGTCGAAAAATTTTCTCGAATTTTCTCGAATTTTCCTTACCCCGGACCTTAAAAAATTGTAAAAAATTGAAAGTTCCTTCTTGGTAATAATATACCTCTTTTTCTATTGATCTGGTCATGTAGATCACGAAAGTTTTTATTTGAGGAGTCTGCGACGAATAGTTTAGGAGATATAACGAGTTTTATAGAGAGATTGAATTTTCTCGAATTTTCCTAACCCCGGACCTTGAAAAATTGTAAAAAATTAAAAGATCTTTCTTGGTGATAAAATACCTCTTTTTCTATTGATCTGTTCACGTAGATCACGAAAGTTTTATTTGAGGGGTCTGCGACGAATAGTTTAGGAGATATAACGATTTTTGTAGAGAGATTGAATTTTCTCGAATTTTCCTTACCCCGGACCTTAAAAAATTGTAAAAAATTAAAAGTTCCTTCTTGGTGATAATATACCTCTTTTTCTATTGATCTGTTCACGTAGATCACGAAAGTTTTTAAATGAGGGGTCTGCGACGAATAGTTTAGGAGATATAACGATTTTTATAGAGAGATTGAATTTTTACGGTTTTTTCCAAAAATTTCGACTTCAAATTTCTCCTAAACTATGGGGACTACGGAAAATCGGTTAGCAGAGTTGGTATTGGCAGTTCATGATTATTCGAATTCCACTCACGAATGACAATATTTGAGTCGAAGAATTTTCTCGAATTTTCTCGAATTTTCCTTACCCCGGACCTTAAAAAATTGTAAAAAATTAAAAGTTCCTTCTTGGTAATAATATACCTCTTTTTCTATTGATCTGGTCACGTAGATCACGAAAGTTTTTATTTGAGGGGTTTGCGACGAATAGTTTAGGAGATATAACGATTTTTATAGAGAGATTGAATTTTCTCGAATTTTCCTTACCCCGGACCTTGAAAAATTGTAAAAATTTAAAAGATCTTTCTTGGTAATAAAATACCTCTTTTTCTATTGATCTGTTCACGTAGATCACGAAAGTTTTTATTTGAGGGGTCTGCGACGAATAGTTTAGGAGATATAACGATTTTTGTAGAGAGATTGAATTTTCTCGAATTTTCCTTACCCCGGACCTTAAAAAATTGTAAAAAATTAAAAGTTCCTTCTTGGTAATAAAATCTTTTTCTATTGATCTGTTCACGTAGATCACGAAAGTTTTTATTTGAGGGGTCTGCGACGAATAGTTTAGGAGATATAACGATTTTTGTAGAGAGATTGAATTTTCTCGAATTTTCCTTACCCCGGACCTTAAAAAATTGTAAAAAATTAAAAGTTCCTTCTTGGTAATAATATACCTCTTTTTCTATTGATCTGAATTTTTACGGTTTTTTCCAAAAATTTCGAATTCAAATTTCTCCTAAACTATGGGGACTACGGAAAATCGGTAAGCAGAGTTGGTATTGGCAGTTCATGGTTATTCGAATCCCACTCTCGCCTGACAATATTTGAGTCGAAAAATTTTCTCGAATTTTCTCGAATTTTCCTTGCCCCGGACCTTAAAAAATTGTAAAAAATTAAAAGTTCTTTAAAATTAAAAAATTAAAATTATTCTTGGTAATAATATACCTCTTTTTCTATTGATCTGGTCATGTAGATCACGAAAGTTTTTATTTGAGGAGTCTGCGACGAATAGTTTAGGAGATATAACGATTTTTATAGAGAGATTGAATTTTCTCGAATTTTCCTTACCCCGGAACTTGAAAAATTGTAAAAAATTAACAGATCTTTCTTGGTAATAAAATACCTCTTTTTCTATTGATCGGTTCACGTAGATCACGAAAGTTTTTATTTGAGGGGTCTGCGACGAATAGTTCAGGAGATATAACGATTTTTGTAGAGAGATTGAATTTTCTCGAATTTTCCTTACCCCGGACCTTAAAAAATTGTAAAAAATTAAAAGTTCCTTCTTGGTAATAATATACCTCTTTTTCTATTGATCTGAATTTTTACGGTTTTTTCCAAAAATTTCGAATTCAAATTTCTCCTAAACTATGGGGACTACGGAAAATCGGTAAGCAGAGTTGGTATTGGCAGTTCATGGTTATTCGAATCCCACTCTCGCCTGACAATATTTGAGTCGAAAAATTTTCTCGAATTTTCTCGAATTTTCCTTGCCCCGGACCTTAAAAAATTGTAAAAAATTAAAAGTTCTTTAAAATTAAAATTATTCTTGGTAATAATATACCTCTTTTTCTATTGATCTGGTCATGTAGATCACGAAAGTTTTTATTTGAGGAGTCTGCGACGAATAGTTTAGGAGATATAACGATTTTTATAGAGAGATTGAATTTTCTCGAATTTTCCTTACCCCGGAACTTGAAAAATTGTAAAAAATTAACAGATCTTTCTTGGTAATAAAATACCTCTTTTTCTATTGATCGGTTCACGTAGATCACGAAAGTTTTTATTTGAGGGGTCTGCGACGAATAGTTCAGGAGATATAACGATTTTTGTAGAGAGATTGAATTTTCTCGAATTTTCCTTACCCCGGACCTTAAAAAATTGTAAAAAATTAAAAGTTCCTTCTTGGTGATAATATACCTCTTTTTCTATTGATCTGTTCACGTAGATCACGAAAGTTTTTATATGAGGGGTCTGCGACGAATAGTTTAGGAGATATAACGATTTTTATTGAGAGATTGAATTTTTACGGTTTTTTCCAAAAATTTCGACTTCAAATTTCTCCTAAACTATGGGGACTACGGAATATCGGTAAGCAGAGTTGGTATTGGCAGTTCATGATTATTCGAATTCCACTCACGAATGACAATATTTGAGTCGAAGAATTTTCTCGAATTTTCCTTACCCCGGACCTTAAAAAATTGTAAAAAATTAAAAGTTCCTTCTTGGTAATAATATACCTCTTTTTCTATTGATCTGGTCATGTAGATCACGAAAGTTTTTATTTGAGGAGTCTGCGACGAATAGTTTAGGAGATATAACGATTTTTATAGAGAGATTGAATTTTCTCGAATTTTCCTTACCCCGGACCTTGAAAAATTGTAAAAAATTGGAAGATCTTTCTTGGTAATAAAATACCTCTTTTTCTATTGATCTGTTCACGTAGATCACGAAAGTTTTTATTTGAGGGGTCTGCGACGAATAGTTTAGGAGATATAACGATTTTTGTAGAGATATTGAATTTTCTCGAATTTTCCTTAACCCGGACCTTAAAAAATTGTAAAAAATTAAAAGTTCCTTCTTGGTGATAATATACCTCTTTTTCTATTGATCTGTTCACGTAGATCACGAAAGTTTTTATGAGAGGTCTGCGACGAATAGTTTAGGAGATATAACGATTTTTCTAGAGAGATTGAATTTTTACGGTTTTTTCCAAAAATTTCGACTTCAAATTTCTCCTAAACTATGGGGACTACGGAAAATCGGTAAGCAGAGTTGGTATTGGCAGTTCATGATTATTCGAATTCCACTCACGAATGACAATATTTGAGTCGAAGAATTTTCTCGAATTTTTCTTACCCCGGACCTTGAAAAATTGTAAAAAATTAAAAGTTCCTTCTTGGTAATAATATAACTCTTTTTTTTTTGATCTGGTCACGTAGACCACGAAAGTTTTCATATGAGGGGTCTGCGACGAATAGTTTAGGAGATATAACGATTTTAGTAGAGAGATTGAATTTTTACGGTTTTTTCCAAAAATTTCGAATTCAAATTTCTCCTAAACTATGGGGACTACGGAAAATAGGTAAGCAGAGTTGGTATTGGCAGTTCATGATTATTCGAATTCCACTCACGAATGACAATATTTGAGTCGAAGAATTTTCTCGAATTTTCTCGAATTTTCCTTACCCCGGACCTTAAAGAATTGTAAAAAATTAATAGTTCCTTCTTGGTAATAATATACCTCTTTTTCTATTGATCTGGTCACGTAGATCACGAAAGTTTTTATTTGAGGGGTTTGCGACGAATAGTTTAGGAGATATAACGATTTTTTTAGAGAGATTGAATTTTTACGGTTTTTTCCAGAAATTTCGAATTCAAATTTCTCCTAAACTATGGGGACTACGGAAAATCGGTAAGCAGAGTTGGTATTGGCAGTTGATGATTATTCGAATTCCACTCACGAATGACAATATTTGAGTCGAAGAATTTTCTCGAATTTTCCTTACCCCGGACCTTAAAAAATTGTAAAAAATTAAAAGTTCCTTCTTGGTAATAATATACCTCTTCTTCTATTGATCTGGTCACGTAGATCACGAAAGTTTTTATTTGAGGGGTTTGCGGCGAATAGTTTAGGAGATATAACGATTTTTGTAGAGAAATTGAATTTTTACGGTTTTTTCCAAAAATTTCGAATTCAAATTTCTCCTAAACTATGGGGACTACGGAAAATCGGTAAGCAGAGTTGGTATTGGCAGTTCATGTTTATTCGAATCCCACACTCGCCTGACAATATTTGAGTCGAAAAATTTTCTCGAATTTTCTCGAATTTTCCTTACCCCGGACCTTAAAGAATTGTAAAAAATTAAAAGTTCCTTCTTGGTAATAATATACCTCTTTTTCTATTGATCTGGTCACGTAGATCACGAAAGTTTTTATTTGAGGGGTTTGCGACGAATAGTTTAGGAGATATAACGATTTTTTTAGAGAGATTGAATTTTTACGGTTTTTTCCAGAAATTTCGAATTCAAATTTCTCCTAAACTATGGGGACTACGGAAAATCGGTAAGCAGAGTTGGTATTGGCAGTTGATGATTATTCGAATTCCACTCACGAATGACAATATTTGAGTCGAAGAATTTTCTCGAATTTTCCTTACCCCGGACCTTAAAAAATTGTAAAAAATTAAAAGTTCCTTCTTGGTAATAATATACCTCTTTTTCTATTGATCTGGTCATGTAGATCACGAAAGTTTTTATTTGAGGAGTCTGCGACGAATAGTTTAGGAGATATAACGATTTTTGTAGAGAGATTGAATTTTCTCGAATTTTCCTTACCCCGGACCTTAAAAAATTGTAAAAAATCAAAAGTTCCTTCTTGGTGATAATATACCTCTTTTTCTATTGATCTGTTCACGTAGATCACGAAAGTTTTTATATGAGGAGTCTGCGACGAATAGTTTAGGACATATAACGATTTTTGTAGAGAGATTGAATTTTCTCGAATTTTCCTTACCCTGGACCTTAAAAAATTGTAAAAAATTAAAAGTTCCTTCTTGGTGATAATATACCTCTTTTTCTATTGATCTGTTCACGTAGATCACGAAAGTTTTTATATGAGGGGTCTGCGACGAATAGTTTAGGAGATATAACGATTTTTATAGAGAGATTGAATTTTTACGGTTTTTTCCAAAAATTTCGACTTCAAATTTCTCCTAAACTATGGGGACTACGGAAAATCGGTAAGCAGAGTTGGTATTGGCAGTTCATGATTATTCGAATTCCACTCACGAATGACAATATTTGAGTCGAAGAATTTTCTCGAATTTTCTCGAATTTTCCTTACCCCGGACCTTAAAAAATTGTAAAAAATTAAAAGTTCCTTCTTGGTAATAATATACCTCTTTTTCTATTGATCTGGTCATGTAGATCACGAAAGTTTTTATTTGAGGAGTCTGCGACGAATAGTTTAGGAGATATAACGATTTTTATAGAGAGATTGAATTTTTTCGAATTTTCCTTACCCAGGACCTTGAAAAATTGTAAAAAATTAAAAGATCTTTCTTGGTAATAAAATACCTCTTTTTCTATTGATCTGTTCACGTAGATCACGAAAGTTTTTATTTGAGGGGTCTGCGACGAATAGTTTAGGAGATATAACGATTTTTTTAGAGAGATTGAATTTTTACGGTTTTTTCCAAAAATTTTGACTTCAAATATCTCCTAAACTATGGGGACTACGGAAAATCGGTAAGCAGAGTTGGTATTGGCAGTTCATGATTATTCGAATTCCACGCACGAATGACAATATTTGAGTCGAAGAATTTTCTCGAATTTTCCTTACCCCGGACCTTAAAAAATTGTAAAAAATCAAAAGTTCCTTCTTGGTAATAATATACCTCTTTTTCTATTGATCTGGTCACGTAGAACACGAAAGTTTTTATTTGAGGGGTTTGCGACGAATAGTTTAGGAGATATAACGATTTTTGTAGAGAGATTGAATTTTTACGGTTTTTTCCAAAAATTTCGAATTCAAATTTCTCCTAAACTATGGGGACTACGGAAAATCGGTAAGCAGAGTTGGTATTGGCAGTTCATGGTTATTCGAATCCCACTCTCGCCTGACAATATTTGAGTCGAAAAATTTTCTCGAATTTTCTCGAATTTTCCTTACCCCGGACCTTAAAAAATTGTAAAAAATTGAAAGTTCCTTCTTGGTTATAATATACCTCTTTTTCTATTGATCTCATGTAGATCACGAAAGTTTTTATTTGAGGAGTCTGCGACGAATAGTTTAGGAGATATAACGATTTTTATAGAGAGATTGAATTTTCTCGAATTTTCCTTACCCCGGACCTTGAAAAATTGTAAAAAATTTAAAGATCTTTCTTGGTAATAATATACCTCTTTTTCTATTGATCTGTTCACGTATATCACGAAAGTTTTCATTTGAGGGGTCTGCGACGAATAGTTTAGGAGATATAACGATTTTTGTAGAGAGATTGAATTTTCTCGAATTTTCCTTACCCCGGACCTTAAAAAATTGTAAAAAATTAAAAGTTCCTTCTTGGTGATAATATACCTCTTTTTCTATTGATCTGTTCACGTAGATCACGAAAGTTTTCATATGAGGGGTCTGCGACGAATAGTTTAGGAGATATAACGATTTTAGTAGAGAGATTGAATTTTTTCGAATTTTCCTTACCCCGGACCTTGAAAAATTGTAAAAAATTGAAAGATCTTTCTTGGTAATAAAATACCTCTTTTTCTATTGATCTGTTCACGTAGATCACGAAAGTTTTTATTTAAGGGTTCTGCGACGAATAGTTTAGGAGATATAACGATTTTTGTAGAGAGATTGAATTTTCTCGAATTTTCCTTACCCCGGACCTTAAAAAATTGTAAAAAATTGAAAGTTCCTTCTTGGTAATAATATACCTCTTTTTCTATTGATCTGGTCATGTAGATCACGAAAGTTTTTTTTTTATTTGAGGAGTCTGCGACGAATAGTTTAGGAGATATAACGATTTTTATAGAGAGATTGAATTTTCTCGAATTTTCCTTACCCCGGACCTTTAAAAATTGTAAAAAATTAAAAGTTCCTTCTTGGTGATAATATACCTCTTTTTCTATTGATCTGTTCACGTAGATCACGAAAGTTTTCATATTAGGGCTCTCCGACGAATAGTTTAGGAGATATAACGATTTTTATAGAGAGATTGAATTTTTACGGTTTTTTCCAAAAATTTCGACTTCAAATTTCTCCTAAACTATGGGGACTACGGAAAATCGGTAAGCAGAGTTGGTATTGGCAGTTCATGATTATTCGAATTCCACTCACGAATGACAATATTTGAGTCGAAGAATTTTCTCGAATTTTCTCGAATTTTCCTTACCCCGGACCTTAAAAAATTGTAAAAAATTAAAAGTTCCTTCTTGGTAATAATAAACCTCTTTTTTTATTGATCTGGTCACGTAGATCACGAAAGTTTTTATTTGAGGGGTTTGCGACGAATAGTTTAGGAGATATAACGATTTTTGTAGAGAGATTGAATTTTTACGGTTTTTTCCTAAAATTTCGAATTCAAATTTCTCCTAAACTATGGGGACTACGGAAAATCGGTAAGCAGAGTTGGTATTGGCAATTCATGGTTATTCGAATCCCACTCTCGCCTGACAATATTTGATTCGAAAAATTTTCTCGAATTTTCTCGAATTTTCCTTACCCCGGACCTTAAAAAATTGTAAAAAATTAAAAGTTCCTTCTTGGTAATAAGATACCTCTTTTTCTATTGATCTGGTCATGTAGATCACGAAAGTTTTTATTTGAGGAGTCTGCGACGAATAGTTTAGGAGATATAACGATTTTTGTAGAGAGATTGAATTTTCTCGAATTTTCCTTACCCCGGACCTTAAAAAATTGTAAAAAATTGAAAGTTCCTTCTTGGTAATAATATACCTCTTTTTCTATTGATCTGGTCATGTAGATCACGAAAGTTTTTATTTGAGGAGTCTGCGACGAATAGTTTAGGAGATATAACGATTTTTATAGAGAGATTGAATTTTCTCGAATTTTCCTTACCCCGGACCTTGAAAAATTGTAAAAAATTGAAAGAACTCTCTTGGTAATAAAATACCTCTTTTTCTATTGATCTGTTCACGTAGATCACGAAAGTTTTTATTTAAGGGTTCTGCGACGAATAGTTTAGGAGATATAACGATTTTTGTAGAGAGATTGAATTTTCTCGAATTTTCCTTACCCCGGACCTTTAAAAAATGTAAAAAATTAAAAGTTCCTTCTTGGTGATAATATACCTCTTTTTCTATTGATCTGTTCACGTAGATCACGAAAGTTTTCATATTAGGGCTCTCCGACGAATAGTTTAGGAGATATAACGATTTTTATAGAGAGATTGAATTTTTACGGTTTTTTCCAAAAATTTCGACTTCAAATTTCTCCTAAACTATGGGGACTACGGAAAATCGGTAAGCAGAGTTGGTATTGGCAGTTCATGATTATTCGAATTCCACTCACGAATGACAATATTTGAGTCGAAGAATTTTCTCGAATTTTCTCGAATTTTCCTTACCCCGGACCTTAAAAAATTGTAAAAAATTAAAAGTTCCTTCTTGGTAATAATATACCTCTTCTTCTATTGATCTGGTCACGTAGATCACGAAAGTTTTTATTTGAGGGGTTTGCGACGAATAGTTTAGGAGATATAACGATTTTTGTAGAGAGATTGAATTTTTACGGTTTTTTCCTAAAATTTCGAATTCAAATTTCTCCTAAACTATGGGGACTACGGAAAATCGGTAAGCAGAGTTGGTATTGGCAATTCATGGTTATTCGAATCCCACTCTCGCCTGACAATATTTGATTCGAAAAATTTTCTCGAATTTTCTCGAATTTTCCTTACCCCGGACCTTAAAAAATTGTAAAAAATTAAAAGTTCCTTCTTGGTAATAAGATACCTCTTTTTCTATTGATCTGGTCATGTAGATCACGAAAGTTTTTATTTGAGGAGTCTGCGACGAATAGTTTAGGAGATATAACGATTTTTATAGAGAGATTGAATCTTCTCGAATTTTCCTTACCCCGGACCTTGAAAAATAGTAAAAAATTAAAAGATCTTTCTTGGTAATAAAATACCTCTTTTTCTATTGATCTGTTCACGTAGATCACGAAAGTTTTTATTTGAGGGGTCTGCGACGAATAGTTTAGGAGATATAACGATTTTTGTAGAGAGATTGAATTTTCTCGAATTTTCCTTACCCCGGACCTTAAAAAGTTGTAAAAAATTAAAAGTTCCTTCTTGATAATAATATAACTCTTTTTCTATTGATCTGGTCACGTAGATCACGAAAGTTTTTATTTGAGGGGTTTGCGACGAATAGTTTAGGAGATATAACGATTTTTGTAGAGAGATTGAATTTTTACGGTTTTTTCCAAAAATTTCGAATTCAAATTTCTCCTTAACTATGGGAACTACGGAAAATCGGTAAGCAGAGTTGGTATTGGCAGTTCATGGTTATTCGAATCCCACTCTCGCCTGACAATATTTGAGTCGAAAAATTTTCTCGAATTTTCTCGAATTTTCCTTGCCCCGGACCTTAAAAAATTGTAAAAAATTGAAAGTTCCTTCTTGGTAATAATATACCTCTTTTTCTATTGATCTCATGTAGATCACGAAAGTTTTTATTTGAGGAGTCTGCGACGAATAGTTTAGGAGATATAACGATTTTTATAGAGATATTGAATTTTTACGGTTTTTTCCAAAAATTTCGAATTCAAATTTCTCCTAAACTATGGGGACTACGGAAAATCGGTAAGCAGAGTTGGTGTTGGCAGTTCATGGTTATTCGAATCCCACTCTCGCCTGACAATATTTGAGTCGAAAAATTTTCTCGAATTTTCTCGAATTTTCCTTACCCCGGACCTTAAAAAATTGTAAAAAATTAAAAGTTCCTTCTTGGTAATAATATACCTCTTTTACTATTGATCTGGTCACGTAGATCACGAAAGTTTTTATTTGAGGGGTTTGCGACGAATAGTTTAGGAGATATAACGATTTTTGTAGAGAGATTGAATTTTTACGGTTTTTTCCAAAAATTTCGAATTCAAATTTCTCCTAAACTATGGGGACTACGGAAAATCGGTAAGCAGAGTTGGTATTGGCAGTTCATGGTTATTCGAATCCCATACTCGCCTGACAATATTTGAGTCGAAAAATTTTCTCGAATTTTCTCGAATTTTCCTTACCCCGGACCTTAAAAAATTGTAAAAAATTAAAAGTTCCTTCTTGGTAATAATATACCTCTTTTCCTATTGATCTGGTCATGTAGATCACGAAAGTTTTTATTTGAGGAGTCTGCGACGAATAGTTTAGGAGATATAACGATTTTTATAGAGAGATTGAAGTTTCTCGAATTTTCCTTACCCCGGACCTTGAAAAATTGTAAAAAATTAAAAGATCTTTCTTGGTAATAATATACCTCTTTTTCTATTGATCTGGTCATGTAGATCACGAAAGTTTTTATTTGAGGAGTCTGCGACGAATAGTTTAGGAGATATAACGATTTTTGTAGAGAGATTGGATTTTCTCGAATTTTCCTTACCCCGGACCTTAAAAAATTGTAAAAAATTAAAAGTTCCTTCTTGGTGATAATATACCTCTTTTTCTATTGATCTGTTCACGTAGATCACGAAAGTTTTTATATGAGGGGTCTGCGACGAATAGTTTAGGAGATATAACGATTTTTATAGGGAGATTGAATTTTTACGGCTTTTTCCAAAAATTTCGATTTCAAATTTCTCCTAAACTATGGGGACTATGGAAAATCGGTAAGCAGAGTTGGTATTGGCAGTTCATGATTATTCGAATTCCACTCACGAATGACAATATTTGAGTCGAAGAATTTTCTCGAATTTTTCTTACCCCGGACCTTGAAAAATTGTAAAAAATTAAAAGTTCCTTCTTGGTAATAATATACCTCTTTTTCTATTGATCTGGTCACGTAGATCACGAAAGTTTTCATATGAGGGGTCTGCGACGAATAGTTTAGGAGATATAACGATTTTAGTAGAGAGATTGAATTTTTACGGTTTTTTCCAAAAATTTCGAATTCAAATTTCTCCTAAACTATGGGAACTACGGAAAATCGGTAAGCAGAGTTGGTATTGGCAGTTCATGGTTATTCGAATCCCACTCTCGCCTGACAATATTTGAGTCGAAAAATTTTCTCGAATTTTCTCGAATTTTCCTTACCCCGGACCTTAAAAAATTGTAGAAAATTGAAAGTTCCTTCTTGGTAATAATATACCTCTTTTTCTATTGATCTGGTCACGTAGATCACGAAAGTTTTTATTTGAGGGGTTTGCGACGAATAGTTTAGGAGATATAACGATTTTTGTAGAGAGGTTGAATTTTTACGGTTTTTTCCAAAAATTTCGAATTCAAATTTCTCCTAAACTATGGGGACTACAGAAAATCGGTAAGCAGAGTTGGTATTGGCAGTTCATGGTTATTCGAATCCCACTCTCGCCTGACAATATTTGAGTCGAAAAATTTTCTCGAATTTTCTCGAATTTTTCTTACCCCGGACCTTAAAAAATTGTAAAAAATTGAAAGTTCCTTCTTATTAATAATATACCTCTTTTTCTATTGATCTGGTCGTGTAGATCACGAAAGTTTTTATTTGAGGAGTCTGCGACGAATAGTTTAGGAGATATAACGATTTTTATAGAGAGATTGAATTTTCTCGAATTTTCCTAACCCCGGACCTTGAAAAATTGTAAAAAATTAAAAGATCTTTCTTGGTAATAAAATACCTCTTTTTCTATTGATCTGTTCACGTAGATCACGAAAGTTTTTATTTGAGGGGTCTGCGTCGAATAGTTTAGGAGATATAACGATTTTTGTTGAGAGATTGAATTTTCTCGAATTTTCCTTACCCCGGACTTTAAAAAATTGTAAAAAATTAAAAGTTCCTTCTTGGTGATAATATACCTCTTTTTCTATTGATCTGTTCACGTAGATCACGAAAGTTTTTATATGAGGGGTCTGCGACGAATAGTTTAGGAGATATAACGATTTTTATAGGGAGATTGAATTTTTACGGTTTTTTCCAAAAATTTCGAATTCAAATTTCTCCTAAACTATGGGGACTACGGAAAATCGGTAAGCAGAAATGGTATTGGCAGTTCATGGTTATTCGAATCCCACTCTCGCCTGACAATATTTGAGTCGAAAAATTTTCTTGAATTTTCTCGAATTTTCCTTACCCCGGACCTTAAAAAATTGTAAAAAATTGAAAGTTCCTTCTTGGTTATAATATACCTCTTTTTCTATTGATCTCATGTAGATCACGAAAGTTTTTATTTGAGGAGTCTGCGACGAATAGTTTAGGAGATATAACGATTTTTATACGGTTTTCCTTACCCCGGACCTTGAAAAATTGTAAAAAATTGAAAGATCTTTCTTGGTAATAAAATACCTCTTTTTCTATTGATCTGTTCACGTAGATCACGAAAGTTTTTATTTAAGGGTTCTGCGACGAATAGTTTAGGAGATATAACGATTTTTGTAGGGAGATTGAATTTTCTCGAATTTTCCTTACCCCGGACCTTAAAAAATTGTAAAAAATTGAAAGTTCCTTCTTGGTAATAATATACCTCTTTTTCTATTGATCTGGTCATGTAGATCACGAAAGTTTTTATTTGAGGAGTCTGCGACGAATAGTTTAGGAGATATAACGATTTTTATAGAGAGATTGAATTTTCTCGAATTTTCCTTACCCCGGACCTTGAAAAATTGTAAAAAATTGAAAGATCTTTCTTGGTAATAAAATACCTCTTTTTCTATTGATCTGTTCACGTAGATCACGAAAGTTTTTATTTAAGGGTTCTGCGACGAATAGTTTAGGAGATATAACGATTTTTGTAGAGAGATTGAATTTTCTCGAATTTTCCTTACCCCGGACCTTTAAAAATTGTAAAAAATTAAAAGTTCCTTCTTGGTGATAATATACCTCTTTTTCTATTGATCTGTTCACGTAGATCACGAAAGTTTTTATATGAGGGCTCTCCGACGAATAGTTTAGGAGATATAACGATTTTTGTAGAGAGATTGAATTTTCTCGAATTTTCCTTACCCCGGACCTTGAAAAATTGTAAAAAATTGAAAGATCTTTCTTGGTAATAAAATACCTCTTTTTCTATTGATCTGTTCACGTAGATCACGAAAGTTTTTATTTAAGGGTTCTGCGACGAATAGTTTAGGAGATATAACGATTTTTGTAGAGAGATTGAATTTTCTCGAATTTTCCTTACCCCGGACCTTGAAAAATTGTAAAAAATTGAAAGTTCCTTCTTGATAATAATATAACTCTTTTTCTATTGATCTGGTCACGTAGATCACGAAAGTTTTTATTTGAGGGGTTTGCGACGAATAGTTTAGGAGATATAACGATTTTTGTAGAGAGATTGAATTTTTACGGTTTTTTCCAAAAATTTCGAATTCAAATTTCTCCTTAACTATGGGGACTACGGAAAATCGGTAAGCAGAGTTGGTATTGGCAGTTCATGGTTATTCGAATCCCACTCTCGCCTGACAATATTTGAGTCGAAAAATTTTCTCGAATTTTCTCGAATTTTCCTTGCCCCGGACCTTAAAAAATTGTAAAAAATTGAAAGTTCCTTCTTGGTAATAATATACCTCTTTTTCTATTGATCTGGTCATGTAGATCACGAAAGTTTTTATTTGAGGAGTCTGCGACGAATAGTTTAGGAGATATAACGATTTTTATAGAGAGATTGAATTTTCTCGAATTTTCCTTACCCCGGACCTTAAAAAATTGTAAAAAATTAAAAGTTCCTTCTTGGTAATAATATACCTCTTTTTCTATTGATCTGGTCACGTAGATCACGAAAGTTTTTATTTGAGGGGTTTGCGACGAATAGTTTAGGAGATATAACGATTTTTGTAGAGAGATTGAATTTTTACGGTTTTTTCCAGAAATTTCGAATTCAAATTTCTCCTAAACTATGGGGACTACGGAAAATCGGTAAGCAGAGTTGGTATTGGCAGTTCATGATTATTCGAATTCCACTCACGAATGACAATATTTGAGTCGAAGAATTTTCTCGAATTTTTCTCACCCCGGACCTTGAAAAATTGTAAAAAATTAAAAGTTCCTTCTTGGTAATAATATACCTCTTTTTCTATTGATCTGGTCACGTAGATCACGAAAGTTTTCATATGAGGGGTCTGCGACGAATAGTTTAGGAGATATAACGATTTTAGTAGAGAGATTGAATTTTTACGGTTTTTTCCAAAAATTTCGAATTCAAATTTCTCCTAAACTATGGGGACTACGGAAAATAGGTAAGCAGAGTTGGTATTGGCAGTTCATGATTATTCGAATTCCACTCACGAATGACAATATTTGAGTCGAAGAATTTTCTCGAATTTTCTCGAATTTTCCTTACCCCGGACCTCAAAAAATTGTAAAAAATTAAAAGTTCCTTCTTGGTAATAATATACCTCTTTTTCTATTGATCTGGTCACGTAGATCACGAAAGTTTTTATTTGAGGGGTTTGCGACGAATAGTTTAGGAGATATAACGATTTTTGTAGAGAGATTGAATTTTTACGGTTTTTTCCAAAGATTTCGAATTCAAATTTCTCCTAAACTATGGGGACTACGGAAAATCGGTAAGCAGAGTTGGTATTGGCAGTTCATGGTTATTCGAATCCCATACTCGCCTGACAATATTTGAGTCGAAAAATTTTCTCGAATTTTCTCGAATTTTCCTTACCCCGGACCTTAAAAAATTGTAAAAAATTAAAAGTTCCTTCTTGGTAATAATATACCTCTTTTCCTATTGATCTGGTCATGTAGATCACGAAAGTTTTTATTTGAGGAGTCTGCGACGAATAATTTAACGATTTTTGTAGAGAGATTGAATTTTCTCGAATTTTCCTTACCCCGGACCTTAAAAAATTGTAAAAAATTAAAAGTTCCTTCTTGGTGATAATATACCTCTTTTCTATTGATCTGTTCACGTAGATCACGAAAGTTTTTATATGAGGGGTCTGCGACCAATAGTTTAGGAGATATAACGATTTTTATAGAGAGATTGAATTTTTACGGTTTTTTCCAAAAATTTCGACTTCAAATTTCTCCTAAACTATGGAGACTACGGAAAATCGGTAAGCAGAGTTGGTATTGGCAGTTCATGATTATTCGAATTCCACTCGCGAATGACAATATTTGAGTCGAAGAATTTTCTCGAATTTTCTCGAATTTTCCTTACCCCGGACCTTAAAAAATTGTAAAAAATTAAAAGTTCCTTCTTGGTAATAATATACCTCTTTTTCTATTGATCTGGTCACGTAGATCACGAAAGTTTTTATTTGAGGGGTTTGCGACGAATAGTTTAGGAGATATAACGATTTTTGTAGAGAGATTGAATTTTTACGGTTTTTTCCAAAAATTTCGAATTCAAATTTCTCCTAAACTATGGGGACTACGGAAAATCGGTAAGCAGAGTTGGTGTTGGCAGTTCATGGTTATTCGAATCCCACTCTCGCCTGACAATATTTGAGTCGAAAAATTTTCTCGAATTTTCTCGAATTTTCCTTACCCCGGACCTTAAAAAATTGTAAAAAATTAAAAGTTCCTTCTTGGTAATAATAT
Source organism: Harmonia axyridis (assembly GCF_914767665.1). Taxonomy (NCBI): domain Eukaryota; kingdom Metazoa; phylum Arthropoda; class Insecta; order Coleoptera; family Coccinellidae; genus Harmonia; species Harmonia axyridis. The sequence goes on from NC_059504.1 coordinate 31,731,715, forward strand.
ACCTCTTTTTCTATTGATCTGGTCACGTAGATCACGAAAGTTTTTATTTGAGGGGTTTGCGACGAATAGTTTAGGAGATATAACGATTTTTGTAGAGAGATTGAATTTTTACGGTTTTTTCCAAAAATTTCGAATTCAAATTTCTCCTAAACTATGGGGACTACGGAAAATCGGTAAGCAGAGTTGGTATTGGCAGTTCATGGTTATTCGAATCCCATACTCGCCTGACAATATTTGAGTCGAAAAATTTTCTCGAATTTTCCTTACCCCGGACCTTAAAAAATTGTAAAAAATCAAAAGTTCCTTCTTGGTAATAATATACCTCTTTTCCTATTGATCTGGTCATGTAGATCACGAAAGTTTTTATTTGAGGAGTCTGCGACGAATAGTTTAGGAGATATAACGATTTTTATAGAGAGATTGAAGTTTCTCGAATTTTCCCTACCCCGGACCTTAAAAAATTGTAAAAAATTGAAAGTTCCTTCTTGGTAATAATATACCTCTTTTTCTATTGATCTGGTCATGTAGATCACGAAAGTTTTTATTTGAGGGGTTTGCGACGAATAGTTTAGGAGATATAACGATTTTTGTAGAGAGATTGAATTTTTACGGTTTTTTCCAAAAATTTCGAATTCAAATTTCTCCTAAACTATGGGGACTACGGAAAATCGGTAAGCAGAAATGGTATTGGCAGTTCATGGTTATTCGAATCCCACTCTCGCCTGACAATATTTGAGTCGAAAAATTTTCTCGAATTTTCTCGAATTTTCCTTACCCCGGACCTTAAAAAATTGTAAAAAATTGAAAGTTCCTTCTTGGTTATAATATACCTCTTTTTCTATTGATCTCATGTAGATCACGAAAGTTTTTATTTGAGGAGTCTGCGACGAATAGTTTAGGAGATATAACGATTTTTATACGGTTTTCCTTACCCCGGACCTTGAAAAATTGTAAAAAATTGAAAGATCTTTCTTGGTAATAAAATACCTCTTTTTCTATTGATCTGTTCACGTAGATCACGAAAGTTTTTATTTAAGGGTTCTGCGACGAATAGTTTAGGAGATATAACGATTTTTGTAGAGAGATTGAATTTTCTCGAATTTTCCTTACCCCGGACCTTAAAAAATTGTAAAAAATTGAAAGTTCCTTCTTGGTAATAATATACCTCTTTTTCGATTGATCTGGTCATGTAGATCACGAAAGTTTTTATTTGAGGAGTCTGCGACGAATAGTTTAGGAGATATAACGATTTTTATAGAGAGATTGAATTTTCTCGAATTTTCCTTACCCCGGACCTTGAAAAATTGTAAAAAATTGAAAGATCTTTCTTGGTAATAAAATACCTCTTTTTCTATTGATCTGTTCACGTAGATCACGAAAGTTTTTATTTAAGGGTTCTGCGACGAATAGTTTAGGAGATATAACGATTTTTGTAGAGAGATTGAATTTTCTCGAATTTTCCTTACCCCGGACCTTTAAAAATTGTAAAAAATTAAAAGTTCCTTCTTGGTGATAATATACCTCTTTTTCTATTGATCTGTTCACGTAGATCACGAAAGTTTTTATATGAGGGCTCTCCGACGAATAGTTTAGGAGATATAACGATTTTTGTAGAGAGATTGAATTTTCTCGAATTTTCCTTACCCCGGACCTTGAAAAATTGTAAAAAATTGAAAGATCTCTCTTGGTAATAAAATACCTCTTTTTCTATTGATCTGTTCACGTAGATCACGAAAGTTTTTATTTAAGGGTTCTGCGACGAATAGTTTAGGAGATATAACGATTTTTGTAGAGAGATTGAATTTTCTCGAATTTTCCTTACCCCGGACCTTAAAAAATTGTAAAAAATTGAAAGTTCCTTCTTGATAATAATATAACTCTTTTTCTATTGATCTGGTCACGTAGATCACGAAAGTTTTTATTTGAGGGGTTTGCGACGAATAGTTTAGGAGATATAACGATTTTTGTAGAGAGATTGAATTTTTACGGTTTTTTCCAAAAATTTCGAATTCAAATTTCTCCTTAACTATGGGGACTACGGAAAATCGGTAAGCAGAGTTGGTATTGGCAGTTCATGGTTATTCGAATCCCACTCTCGCCTGACAATATTTGAGTCGAAAAATTTTCTCGAATTTTCTCGAATTTTCCTTGCCCCGGACCTTAAAAAATTGTAAAAAATTGAAAGTTCCTTCTTGGTAATAATATACCTCTTTTTCTATTGATCTGGTCATGTAGATCACGAAAGTTTTTATTTGAGGAGTCTGCGACGAATAGTTTAGGAGATATAACGATTTTTATAGAGAGATTGAATTTTCGAATTTTCCTTACCCCGGACCTTAAAAAATTGTAAAAAATTAAAGGTTCCTTCTTGGTAATAATATACCTCTTTTTCTATTGATCTGGTCACGTAGATCACGAGAGTTTTTATTTGAGGGGTTTGCGACGAATAGTTTAGGAGATATAACGATTTTTGTAGAGAGATTGAATTTTTACGGTTTTTTCCAGAAATTTCGAATTCAAATTTCTCCTAAACTATGGGGACTACGGAAAATCGGTAAGCAGAGTTGGTATTGGCAGTTCATGATTATTCGAATTCCACTCACGAATGACAATATTTGAGTCGAAGAATTTTCTCGAATTTTTCTCACCCCGGACCTTGAAAAATTGTAAAAAATTAAAAGTTCCTTCTTGGTAATAATATACCTCTTTTTCTATTGATCTGGTCACGTAGATCACGAAAGTTTTCATATGAGGGGTCTGCGACGAATAGTTTAGGAGATATAACGATTTTAGTAGAGAGATTGAATTTTTACGGTTTTTTCCAAAAATTTCGAATTCAAATTTCTCCTAAACTATGGGGACTACGGAAAATAGGTAAGCAGAGTTGGTATTGGCAGTTCATGATTATTCGAATTCCACTCACGAATGACAATATTTGAGTCGAAGAATTTTCTCGAATTTTCTCGAATTTTCCTTACCCCGGACCTCAAAAAATTGTAAAAAATTAAAAGTTCCTTCTTGGTAATAATATACCTCTTTTTCTATTGATCTGGTCACGTAGATCACGAAAGTTTTTATTTGAGGGGTTTGCGACGAATAGTTTAGGAGATATAACGATTTTTGTAGAGAGATTGAATTTTTACGGTTTTTTCCAAAGATTTCGAATTCAAATTTCTCCTAAACTATGGGGACTACGGAAAATCGGTAAGCAGAGTTGGTATTGGCAGTTCATGGTTATTCGAATCCCATACTCGCCTGACAATATTTGAGTCGAAAAATTTTCTCGAATTTTCCTTACCCCGGACCTTAAAAAATTGTAAAAAATTAAAAGTTCCTTCTTGGTAATAATATACCTCTTTTCCTATTGATCTGGTCATGTAGATCACGAAAGTTTTTATTTGAGGAGTCTGCGACGAATAATTTAACGATTTTTGTAGAGAGATTGAATTTTCTTGAATTTTCCTTACCCCGGACCTTAAAAAATTGTAAAAAATTAAAAGTTCCTTCTTGGTGATAATATACCTCTTTTCTATTGATCTGTTCACGTAGATCACGAAAGTTTTTATATGAGGGGTCTGCGACGAATAGTTTAGGAGATATAACGATTTTTATAGAGAGATTGAATTTTTACGGTTTTTTCCAAAAATTTCGACTTCAAATTTCTCCTAAACTATGGAGACTACGGAAAATCGGTAAGCAGAGTTGGTATTGGCAGTTCATGATTATTCGAATTCCACTCACGAATGACAATATTTGAGTCAAAGAATTTTCTCGAATTTTCTCGAATTTTCCTTACCCCGGACCTTAAAAAATTGTAAAAAATTAAAAGTTCCTTCTTGGTAATAATATACCTCTTTTTCTATTGATCTGGTCACGTAGATCACGAAAGTTTTTATTTGAGGGGTTTGCGACGAATAGTTTAGGAGATATAACGATTTTTGTAGAGAGATTGAATTTTTACGGTTTTTTCCAAAAATTTCGAATTCAAATTTCTCCTAAACTATGGGGACTACGGAAAATCGGTAAGCAGAGTTTGTGTTGGCAGTTCATGGTTATTCGAATCCCACTCTCGCCTGACAATATTTGAGTCGAAAAATTTTCTCGAATTTTCTCGAATTTTCCTTACCCCGGACCTTAAAAAATTGTAAAAAATTAAAAGTTCCTTCTTGGTAATAATATACCTCTTTTTCTATTGATCTGGTCACGTAGATCACGAAAGTTTTTATTTGAGGGGTTTGCGACGAATAGTTTAGGAGATATAACGATTTTTGTAGAGAGATTGAATTTTTACGGTTTTTTCCAAAAATTTCGAATTCAAATTTCTCCTAAACTATGGGGACTACGGAAAATCGGTAAGCAGAGTTGGTATTGGCAGTTCATGGTTATTCGAATCCCATACTCGCCTGACAATATTTGAGTCGAAAAATTTTCTCGAATTTTCCTTACCCCGGACCTTAAAAAATTGTAAAAAATCAAAAGTTCCTTCTTGGTAATAATATACCTCTTTTCCTATTGATCTGGTCATGTAGATCACGAAAGTTTTTATTTGAGGAGTCTGCGACGAATAGTTTAGGAGATATAACGATTTTTATAGAGAGATTGAAGTTTCTCGAATTTTCCTTACCCCGGACCTTGAAAAATTGTAAAAAATTAAAAGATCTTTCTTGGTAATAATATACCTCTTTTTCTATTGATCTGGTCATGTAGATCACGAAAGTTTTTATTTGAGGAGTCTGCGACGAATAGTTTAGGAGATATAACGATTTTTGTAGAGAGATTGGATTTTCTCGAATTTTCCTTACCCCGGACCTTAAAAAATTGTAAAAAATTAAAAGTTCCTTCTTGGTGATAATATACCTCTTTTTCTATTGATCTGTTCACGTAGATCACGAAAGTTTTTATATGAGGGGTCTGCGACGAATAGTTTAGGAGATATAACGATTTTTATAGGGAGATTGAATTTTTACGGTTTTTTCCAAAAATTTCGATTTCAAATTTCTCCTAAACTATGGGGACTACGGAAAATCGGTAAGCAGAGTTGGTATTGGCAGTTCATGATTATTCGAATTCCACTCACGAATGACAATATTTGAGTCGAAGAATTTTCTCGAATTTTTCTTACCCCGGACCTTGAAAAATTGTAAAAAATTAAAAGTTCCTTCTTGGTAATAATATACCTCTTTTTCTATTGATCTGGTCACGTAGATCACGAAAGTTTTCATATGAGGGGTCTGCGACGAATAGTTTAGGAGATATAACGATTTTAGTAGAGAGATTGAATTTTTACGGTTTTTTCCAAAAATTTCGAATTCAAATTTCTCCTAAACTATGGGAACTACGGAAAATCGGTAAGCAGAGTTGGTATTGGCAGTTCATGGTTATTCGAATCCCACTCTCGCCTGACAATATTTGAGTCGAAAAATTTTCTCGAATTTTCTCGAATTTTCCTTACCCCGGACCTTAAAAAATTGTAAAAAATTAAAAGTTCCTTCTTGGTAATAATATACCTCTTTTTCTATTGATCTGGTCACGTAGATCACGAAAGTTTTCATATGAGGGGTCTGCGACGAATAGTTTAGGAGATATAACGATTTTTATAGAGAGATTGAATTTTTACGGTTTTTTCCAAAAATTTCGACTTCAAATTTCTCCTAAACTATGGAGACTACGGAATATCGGTAAGCAGAGTTGGTATTGGCAGTTCATGATTATTCGAATTCCACTCACGAATGACAATATTTGAGTCGAAGAATTTTCTCGAATTTTCTCGAATTTTCCTTACCCCGGACCTTAAAAAATTGTAAAAAATTAAAAGTTCCTTCTTGGTAATAATATACCTCTTTTTCTATTGATCTGGTCACGTAGATCACGAAAGTTTTTATTTGAGGGGTTTGCGACGAATAGTTTAGGAGATATAACGATTTTTGTAGAGAGATTGAATTTTTACGGTTTTTTCCAAAAATTTCGAATTCAAATTTCTCCTAAACTATGGGGACTACGGAAAATCGGTAAGCAGAGTTTGTGTTGGCAGTTCATGGTTATTCGAATCCCACTCTCGCCTGACAATATTTGAGTCGAAAAATTTTCTCGAATTTTCTCGAATTTTCCTTACCCCGGACCTTAAAAAATTGTAAAAAATTAAAAGTTCCTTCTTGGTAATAATATACCTCTTTTTCTATTGATCTGGTCACGTAGATCACGAAAGTTTTTATTTGAGGGGTTTGCGACGAATAGTTTAGGAGATATAACGATTTTTGTAGAGAGATTGAATTTTTACGGTTTTTTCCAAAAATTTCGAAATCAAATTTCTCCTAAACTATGGGGACTACGGAAAATCGGTAAGCAGAGTTGGTATTGGCAGTTCATGGTTATTCGAATCCCATACTCGCCTGACAATATTTGAGTCGAAAAATTTTCTCGAATTTTCCTTACCCCGGACCTTAAAAAATTGTAAAAAATCAAAAGTTCCTTCTTGGTAATAATATACCTCTTTTCCTATTGATCTGGTCATGTAGATCACGAAAGTTTTTATTTGAGGAGTCTGCGACGAATAGTTTAGGAGATATAACGATTTTTATAGAGAGATTGAAGTTTCTCGAATTTTCCTTACCCCGGACCTTGAAAAATTGTAAAAAATTAAAAGATTTTTCTTGGTAATAATATACCTCTTTTTCTATTGATCTGGTCATGTAGATCACGAAAGTTTTTATTTGAGGAGTCTGCGACGAATAGTTTAGGAGATATAACGATTTTTGTAGAGAGATTGGATTTTCTCGAATTTTCCTTACCCCGGACCTTAAAAAATTGTAAAAAATTAAAAGTTCCTTCTTGGTGATAATATACCTCTTTTTCTATTGATCTGTTCACGTAGATCACGAAAGTTTTTATATGAGGGGTCTGCGACGAATAGTTTAGGAGATATAACGATTTTTATAGGGAGATTGAATTTTTACGGTTTTTTCCAAAAATTTCGATTTCAAATTTCTCCTAAACTATGGGGACTACGGAAAATCGGTAAGCAGAGTTGGTATTGGCAGTTCATGATTATTCGAATTCCACTCACGAATGACAATATTTGAGTCGAAGAATTTTCTCGAATTTTTCTTACCCCGGACCTAGAAAAATTGTAAAAAATTAAAAGTTCCTTCTTGGTAATAATATACCTCTTTTTCTATTGATCTGGTCACGTAGATCACGAAAGTTTTCATATGAGGGGTCTGCGACGAATAGTTTAGGAGATATAACGATTTTAGTGGAGAGATTGAATTTTTACGGTTTTTTCCAAAAATTTCGAATTCAAATTTCTCCTAAACTATGGGAACTACGGAAAATCGGTAAGCAGAGTTGGTATTGGCAGTTCATGGTTATTCGAATCCCACTCTCGCCTGACAATATTTGAGTCGAAAAATTTTCTCGAATTTTCTCGAATTTTCCTTACCCCGGACCTTAAAAAATTGTAAAAAATTAAAAGTTCCTTCTTGGTAATAATATACCTCTTTTTCTATTGATCTGGTCACGTAGATCACGAAAGTTTTTATTTGAGGGGTTTGCGACGAATAGTTTAGGAGATATAACGATTTTTGTAGAGAGGTTGAATTTTTACGGTTTTTTCCAAAAATTTCGAATTCAAATTTCTCCTAAACTATGGGGACTACAGAAAATCGGTAAGCAGAGTTGGTATTGGCAGTTCATGGTTATTCGAATCCCACTCTCGCCTGACAATATTTGAGTCGAAAAATTTTCTCGAATTTTCTCGAATTTTTCTTACCCCGGACCTTAAAAAATTGTAAAAAATTGAAAGTTCCTTCTTGGTAATAATATACCTCTTTTTCTATTGATCTGGTCGTGTAGATCACGAAAGTTTTTATTTGAGGAGTCTGCGACGAATAGTTTAGGAGATATAACGATTTTTATAGAGAGATTGAATTTTCTCGAATTTTCCTTACCCCGGACCTTGAAAAATTGTAAAAAATTAAAAGATCTTTCTTGGTAATAAAATACCTCATTTTCTATTGATCTGTTCACGTAGATCACGAAAGTTTTTATTTGAGGGGTCTGCGACGAATAGTTTAGGAGATATAACGATTTTTGTTGAGAGATTGAATTTTCTCGAATTTTTCTTACCCCGGACTTTAAAAAATTGTAAAAAATTAAAAGTTCCTTCTTGGTGATAATATACCTCTTTTTCTATTGATCTGTTCACGTAGATCACGAAAGTTTTTATATGAGGGGTCTGCGACGAATAGTTTAGGAGATATAACGATTTTTATAGGGAGATTGAATTTTTACGGTTTTTTCCAAAAATTTCGAATTCAAATTTCTCCTAAACTATGGGGACTACGGAAAATCGGTAAGCAGAGTTGGTATTGGCAGTTCATGGTTATTCGAATCCCACTCTCGCCTGACAATATTTGAGTCGAAAAATTTTCTCGAATTTTCTCGAATTTTCCTTACCCCGGACCTTAAAAAATTGTAAAAAATTGAAAGTTCCTTCTTGGTTATAATATACCTCTTTTTCTATTGATCTCATGTAGATCACGAAAGTTTTTATTTGAGGAGTCTGCGACGAAAAGTTTAGGAGATATAACGATTTTTATAGAGAGATTGAAGTTTCTCGAATTTTCCTTACCCCGGACCTTGAAAAATTGTAAAAAATTAAAAGACCTTTCTTGGTAATAATATACCTCTTTTTCTATTGATCTGGTCATGTAGATCACGAAAGTTTTTATTTGAGGAGTCTGCGACGAATAGTTTAGGAGATATAACGATTTTTGTAGAGAGATTGGATTTTCTCGAATTTTCCTTACCCCGGACCTTAAAAAATTGTGAAAAATTAAAAGTTCCTTCTTGGTGATAATATACCTCTTTTTCTATTGATCTGTTCACGTAGATCACGAAAGTTTTTATATGAGGGGTCTGCGACGAATAGTTTAGGAGATATAACGATTTTTATAGGGAGATTGAATTTTTACGGTTTTTTCCAAAAATTTCGACTTCAAATTTCTCCTAAACTATGGGGACTACGGAAAATCGGTAAGCAGAGTTGGTATTGGCAGTTCATGATTATTCGAATTCCACTCACGAATGACAATATTTGAGTCGAAGAATTTTCTCGAATTTTTCTTACCCCGGACCTTGAAAAATTGTAAAAAATTAAAAGTTCCTTCTTGGTAATAATATACCTCTTTTTCTATTGATCTGGTCACGTAGATCACGAAAGTTTTCATATGAGGGGTCTGCGACGAATAGTTTAGGAGATATAACGATTTTAGTAGAGAGATTGAATTTTTACGGTTTTTTCCAAAAATTTCGAATTCAAATTTCTCCTAAACTATGGGAACTACGGAAAATCGGTAAGCAGAGTTGGTATTGGCAGTTCATGGTAATTCGAATCCCACTCTCGCCTGACAATATTTGAGTCGAAAAATTTTCTCGAATTTTCTCGAATTTTCCTTACCCCGGACCTTAAAAAATTGTAAAAAATTGAAAGTTCCTTCTTGGTAATAATATACCTCTTTTTCTATTGATCTGGTCACGTAGATCACGAAAGTTTTTATTTGAGGGGTTTGCGACGAATAGTTTAGGAGATATAACGATTTTTGTAGAGAGGTTGAATTTTTACGGTTTTTTCCAAAAATTTCGAATTCAAATTTCTCCTAAACTATGGGGACTACAGAAAATCGGTAAGCAGAGTTGGTATTGGCAGTTCATGGTTATTCGAATCCCACTCTCGCCTGACAATATTTGAGTCGAAAAATTTTCTCGAATTTTCTCGAATTTTTCTTACCCCGGACCTTAAAAAATTGTAAAAAATTGAAAGTTCCTTCTTGGTAATAATATACCTCTTTTTCTATTGATCTGGTCGTGTAGATCACGAAATTTTTTATTTGAGGAGTCTGCGACGAATAGTTTAGGAGATATAACGATTTTTATAGAGAGATTGAATTTTCTCGAATTTTCCTTACCCCGGACCTTGAAAAATTGTAAAAAATTAAAAGATCTTTCTTGGTAATAAAATACCTCTTTTTCTATTGATCTGTTCACGTAGATCACGAAAGTTTTTATTTGAGGGGTCTGCGACGAATAGTTTAGGAGATATAACGATTTTTGTTGAGAGATTGAATTTTCTCGAATTTTTCTTACCCCGGACCTTAAAAAATTGTAAAAAATTAAAAGTTCCTTCTTGGTGATAATATACCTCTTTTTCTATTGATCTGTTCACGTAGATCACGAAAGTTTTTATATGAGGGGTCTGCGACGAATAGTTTAGGAGATATAACGATTTTTATAGGGAGATTGAATTTTTACGGTTTTTTCCAAAAATTTCGACTTCAAATTTCTCCTTAACTATGGGGACTACGGAAAATCGGTAAGCAGAGTTGGTATTGGCAGTTCATGATTATTCGAATTCCACTCACGAATGACAATATTTGAGTCGAAGAATTTTCTCGAATTTTTCTTACCCCGGACCTTGAAAAATTGTAAAAAATTAAAAGTTCCTTCTTGGTAATAATATACCTCTTTTTCTATTGATCTGGTCACGTAGATCACGAAAGTTTTCATATGAGGGGTCTGCGACGAATAGTTTGGGAGATATAACGATTTTAGTAGAGAGATTGAATTTTTACGGTTTTTTACAAAAATTTCGAATTCAAATTTCTCCTAAACTATGGGGACTACGGAAAATAGGTAAGCAGAGTTGGTATTGGCAGTTCATGATTATTCGAATTCCACTCACGAATGACAATATTTGAGTCGAAGAATTTTCTCGAATTTTCTCGAATTTTCCTTACCCCGGACCTTAAAAAATCGTAAAAAATTAAAAGTTCCTTCTTGGTAATAATATACCTCTTTTTCTATTGATCTGGTCACGTAGATCACGAAAGTTTTCATATGAGGGGTCTGCGACGAAAAGTTTAGGAGATATAACGATTTTAGTAGAGAGATTGAATTTTTACGGTTTTTTCCAAAAATTTCGAATTCAAATTTCTCCTAAACTATGGGAACTACGGAAAATCGGTAAGCAGAGTTGGTATTGGCAGTTCATGGTAATTCGAATCCCACTCTCGCCTGACAATATTTGAGTCGAAAAATTTTCTCGAATTTTCTCGAATTTTCCTTACCCCGGACCTTAAAAAATTGTAAAAAATTGAAAGTTCCTTCTTGGTAATAATATACCTCTTTTTCTATTGATCTGGTCACGTAGATCACGAAAGTTTTCATATGAGGGGTCTGCGACGAATAGTTTAGGAGATATAACGATTTTAGTAGAGAGATTGAATTTTTACGGTTTTTTCCAAAAATTTCGAATTCAAATTTCTCCTAAACTATGGGAACTACGGAAAATCGGTAAGCAGAGTTGGTGTTGGCAGTTCATGGTAATTCGAATCCCACTCTCGCCTGACAATATTTGAGTCGAAAAATTTTCTCGAATTTTCTCGAATTTTCCTTACCCCGGATTTTAAAAAATTGTAAAAAATTGAAAGTTTCTTCTTGGTAATAATATACCTCTTTTTCTATTGATCTGGTCACGTAGATCACGAAAGTTTTTATTTGAGGGGTTTGCGACGAATAGTTTAGGAGATATAACGATTTTTGTAGAGAGGTTGAATTTTTACGGTTTTTTCCAAAAATTTCGAATTCAAATTTCTCCTAAACTATGGGGACTACAGAAAATCGGTAAGCAGAGTTGGTATTGGCAGTTCATGGTTATTCGAATCCCACTCTCGCCTGACAATATTTGAGTCGAAAAATTTTCTCGAATTTTCTCGAATTTTTCTTACCCCGGACCTTAAAAAATTGTAAAAAATTGAAAGTTCCTTCTTGGTAATAATATACCTCTTTTTCTATTGATCTGGTCGTGTAGATCACGAAAGTTTTTATTTGAGGAGTCTGCAACGAATAGTTTAGGAGATATAACGATTTTTATAGAGAGATTGAATTTTCTCGAATTTTCCTTACCCCGGACCTTGAAAAATTGTAAAAAATTAAAAGATCTTTCTTGGTAATAAAATACCTCTTTTTCTATTGATCTGTTCACGTAGATCACGAAAGTTTTTATTTGAGGGGTCTGCGACGAATAGTTTAGGAGATATAACGATTTTTGTTGAGAGATTGAATTTTCTCGAATTTTCCTTACCCCGGACCTTAAAAAATTGTAAAAAATTAAAAGTTCCTTCTTGGTGATAATATACCTCTTTTTCTATTGATCTGTTCACGTAGATCACGAAAGTTTTTATATGAGGGGTCTGCGACGAATAGTTTAGGAGATATAACGATTTTTATAGGGAGATTGAATTTTTACGGTTTTTTCCAAAAATTTCGACTTCAAATTTCTCCTTAACTATGGGGACTACGGAAAATCGGTAAGCAGAGTTGGTATTGGCAGTTCATGATTATTCGAATTCCACTCACGAATGACAATATTTGAGTCGAAGAATTTTCTCGAATTTTTCTTACCCCGGACCTTGAAAAATTGTAAAAAATTAAAAGTTCCTTCTTGGTAATAATATACCTCTTTTTCTATTGATCTGGTCACGTAGATCACGAAAGTTTTCATATGAGGGGTCTGCGACGAATAGTTTGGGAGATATAACGATTTTAGTAGAGAGATTGAATTTTTACGGTTTTTCACAAAAATTTCGAATTCAAATTTCTCCTAAACTATGGGGACTACGGAAAATAGGTAAGCAGAGTTGGTATTGGCAGTTCATGATTATTCGAATTCCACTCACGAATGACAATATTTGAGTCGAAGAATTTTCTCGAATTTTCTCGAATTTTCCTTACCACGGACCTTAAAAAATTGTAAAAAATTAAAAGTTCCTTCTTGGTAATAATATAACTCTTTTTCTATTGATCTGGTCATGTAGATCACGAAAGTTTTTATTTGAGGAGTCTGCGACGAATAGTTTAGGAGATATAACGATTTTTATAGAGAGATTGAATTTTCTCGAATTTTCCTTACCCCGGACCTTGAAAAATTGTAAAAAATTAAAAGATCTTTCTTGGTAATAAAATACCTCTTTTTCTATTGATCTGTTCACGTAGATCACGAAAGTTTTTATTTGAGGGGTCTGCGACGAATAGTTTAGGAGATATAACGATTTTTGTAGAGAGATTGAATTTTCTCGAATTTTCCTTACCCCGGACCTTAAAAAATTGTAAAGAATTAAAAGTTCCTTCTTGGTGATAATATACCTCTTTTTCTATTGATGTGTTCACGTAGATCACGAAAGTTTTTATATGAGGGGTCTGCGACGAATAGTTTAGGAGATATAACGATTTTTATAGAGAGATTGAATTTTTACGGTTTTTTCCAAAAATTTCGAATTCAAATTTCTCCTAAACTATGGGGACTACGGAGAATAGGTAAGCAGAGTTGGTATTGGCAGTTCATGATTATTCGAATTCCACTCACGAATGACAATATTGGAGTCGAAGAATTTTCTCGAATTTTCCTTACCCCGGACCATAAAAAATTGTAAAAAATTAAAAGTTCCTACTTGGTAATAATATACCTCTTTTTCTATTGATCTGGTCACGTAGATCACGAAAGTTTTTATTTGAGGGGTTTGCGACGAATAGTTTAGGAGATATAACGATTTTTGTAGAGAGATTGAATTTTTACGGTTTTTTCCAAAAATTTCGAATTCAAATGTCTCCTAAACTATGGGGACTACGGAAAATCGGTAAGCAGAGTTGGTATTGGCAGTTCATGGTTATTCGAATCCCACTCTCGCCTGACAATATTTGAGTCGAAAAATTTTCTCGAATTTTCTCGAATTTTCCTTACCCCGGACTTTAAAAAATTGTAAAAAATTAAAAGTTCCTTCTTGGTAATAATATAACTCTTTTTCTATTGATCTGGTCATGTAGATCACGAAAGTTTTTATTTGAGGAGTCTGCGACGAATAGTTTAGGAGATATAACGATTTTTATAGAGAGATTGAATTTTCTCGAATTTTCCTTACCCCGGACCTTGAAAAATTGTAAAAAATTAAAAGATCTTTCTTGGTAATAAAATACCTCTTTTTCTATTGATCTGTTCACGTAGATCACGAAAGTTTTTATTTGAGGGGTCTGCGACGAATAGTTTAGGAGATATAACGATTTTTGTAGAGAGATTGAATTTTCTCGAATTTTCCTTACCCCGGACCTTAAAAAATTGTAAAGAATTAAAAGTTCCTTCTTGGTGATAATATACCTCTTTTTCTATTGATGTGTTCACGTAGATCACGAAAGTTTTTATATGAGGGGTCTGCGACGAATAGTTTAGGAGATATAACGATTTTTATAGAGAGATTGAATTTTTACGGTTTTTTCCAAAAATTTCGAATTCAAATTTCTCCTAAACTATGGGGACTACGGAGAATAGGTAAGCAGAGTTGGTATTGGCAGTTCATGATTATTCGAATTCCACTCACGAATGACAATATTGGAGTCGAAGAATTTTCTCGAATTTTCCTTACCCCGGACCATAAAAAATTGTAAAAAATTAAAAGTTCCTACTTGGTAATAATATACCTCTTTTTCTATTGATCTGGTCACGTAGATCACGAAAGTTTTTATTTGAGGGGTTTGCGACGAATAGTTTAGGAGATATAACGATTTTTGTAGAGAGATTGAATTTTTACGGTTTTTTCCAAAAATTTCGAATTCAAATTTCTCCTAAACTATGGGGACTACGGAAAATAGGTAAGCAGAGTTGGTATTGGCAGTTCATGATTATTCGAATTCCACTCACGAATGACAATATTTGAGTCGAAGAATTTTCTCGAATTTTCTCGAATTTTCCTTACCACGGACCTTAAAAAATTGTAAAAAATTAAAAGTTCCTTCTTGGTAATAATATAACTCTTTTTCTATTGATCTGGTCATGTAGATCACGAAAGTTTTTATTTGAGGAGTCTGCGACGAATAGTTTATTTAGGAGATATAACGATTTTTATAGAGAGATTGAATTTTCTCGAATTTTCCTTACCCCGGACCTTGAAAAATTGTAAAAAATTAAAAGATCTTTCTTGGTAATAAAATACCTCTTTTTCTATTGATCTGTTCACGTAGATCACGAAAGTTTTTATTTGAGGGGTCTGCGACGAATAGTTTAGGAGATATAACGATTTTTGTAGAGAGATTGAATTTTCTCGAATTTTCCTTACCCCGGACCTTAAAAAATTGTAAAGAATTAAAAGTTCCTTCTTGGTGATAATATACCTCTTTTTCTATTGATGTGTTCACGTAGATCACGAAAGTTTTTATATGAGGGGTCTGCGACGAATAGTTTAGGAGATATAACGATTTTTATAGAGAGATTGAATTTTTACGGTTTTTTCCAAAAATTTCGAATTCAAATTTCTCCTAAACTATGGGGACTACGGAGAATAGGTAAGCAGAGTTGGTATTGGCAGTTCATGATTATTCGAATTCCACTCACGAATGACAATATTGGAGTCGAAGAATTTTCTCGAATTTTCCTTACCCCGGACCATAAAAAATTGTAAAAAATTAAAAGTTCCTACTTGGTAATAATATACCTCTTTTTCTATTGATCTGGTCACGTAGATCACGAAAGTTTTTATTTGAGGGGTTTGCGACGAATAGTTTAGGAGATATAACGATTTTTGTAGAGAGATTGAATTTTTACGGTTTTTTCCAAAAATTTCGAATTCAAATGTCTCCTAAACTATGGGGACTACGGAAAATCGGTAAGCAGAGTTGGTATTGGCAGTTCATGGTTATTCGAATCCCACTCTCGCCTGACAATATTTGAGTCGAAAAATTTTCTCGAATTTTCTCGAATTTTCCTTACCCCGGACCTTAAAAAATTGTAAAAAATTAAAAGTTCCTTCTTGGTAATAATATACCTCTTTTTCTATTGATCTGGTCATGTAGATCACGAAAGTTTTTATTTGAGGAGTCTGCGACGAATAGTTTAGGAGATATAACGATTTTTGTAGAGAGATTGAATTTTCTCGAATTTTCCTTACCCCGGACCTTAAAAAATTGTAAAAAATTAAAAGTTCCTTCTTGGTAATAATATACCTCTTTTTCTATTGATCTGGTCACGTAGATCACGAAAGTTTTCATATGAGGGGTCTGCGACGAATAGTTTAGGAGATATAACGATTTCAGTAGAGAGATTGAATTTTTACGGTTTTTTCCAAAAATTTCGAATTCAAATTTCTCCTTAACTATGGGGACTACGGAAAATAGGTAAGCAGAGTTGGTATTGGCAGTTCATGATTATTCGAATTCCACTCACGAATGACAATATTTGAGTCGAAGAATTTTCTCGAATTTTCTCGAATTTTACCTTAAAAAATTGTAAAAAATTAAAAGTTCCTTCTTGGTAATAATATACCTCTTTTTCTATTGGTCTGGTCACGTAGATCACGAAAGTTTTCATTTGAGGGGTTTGCGACGAATAGTTTAGGAGATATAACGATTTTTGTAGAGAGATTGAATTTTTACGGTTTTTTCCAAAAATTTCGAATTCAAATTTCTCCTAAACTATGGGGACTACGGAAAATCGGTAGGCAGAGTTGGTATTGGCAGTTCATGGTTATTCGAATCCCACTCTCGCCTGACAATATTTGAGTCGAAAAATTTTCTCGAATTTTCTCGAATTTTCCTTACCCCGGACCTTAAAAAATTGTAAAAAATTAAAAGTTCCTTCTTGGTGATAATATACCTCTTTTTCTATTGATCTGTTCACGTAGATCACGAAAGTTTTTATATGAGGGGTCTGCGACGAATAGTTTAGGAGATATAACGATTTTTATAGAGAGATTGAATTTTTACGGTTTTTTCCAAAAATTTCGACTTCAAATTTCTCCTAAACTATGGGGACTACGGAAAATCAGTAAGCAGAGTTGGTATTGGCAGTTCATGATTATTCGAATTCCACTCACGAATGACAATATTTGAGTCGAAGAATTTTCTCGAATTTTTCTTACCCCGGACCTTGAAAAATTGTAAAAAATTAAAAGTTCCTTCTTGGTAATAATATACCTCTTTTTCTATTGATCTGGTCACGTAGATCACGAAAGTTTTCATATGAGGGGTCTGCGACGAATAGTTTAGGAGATATAACGATTTTAGTAGAGAGATTGAATTTTTACGGTTTTTTCCAAAAATTTCGAATTCAAATTTCTCCTAAACTATGGGGACTACGGAAAATAGGTAAGCAGAGTTGGTATTGGCAGTTCATGATTATTCGAATTCCACTCACGAATGACAATATATGAGTCGAAGTATTTTCTCGAATTTTCCTTACCCCGGACCTTAAAAAATTGTAAAAAATTAAAAGTTCCTTCTTGGTAATAATATACCTCTTTTTCTATTGATCTGGTCACGTAGATCACGAAAGTTTTTATATGAGGGGTCTGCGACGAATAGTTTAGGAGATATAACGATTTTAGTAGAGAGATTGAATTTTTACGGTTTTTTCCAAAAATTTCGAATTCAAATTTCTCCTAAACTATGGGGACTACGGAAAATAGGTAAGCAGAGTTGGTATTGGCAGTTCATGATTATTCGAATTCCACTCACGAATGACAATATATGAGTCGAAGTATTTTCTCGAATTTTCCTTACCCCGGACCTTAAAAAATTGTAAAAAATTAAAAGTTCCTTCTTGGTAATAATATACCTCTTTTTCTATTGATCTGGTCACGTAGATCACGAAAGTTTTTATATGAGGGGTCTGCGACGAATAGTCTAGGAGATATAACGATTTTAGTAGAGAGATTGAATTTTTACGGTTTTTTCCAAAAATTTCGAATTCAAATTTCTCCTAAACTATGAGGACTACGGAAAATAGGTAAGCAGAGTTGGTATTGGCAGTTCATGATTATTCGAATTCCACTCACGAATGACAATATTTGAGTCGAAGAATTTTCTCGAATTTTTCTTACCCCGGACCTTGAAAAATTGTAAAAAATTAAAAGTTCCTTCTTGGTAATAATTTACCTCTTTTTCTATTGATCTGGTCACGTAGATCACGAAAGTTTTCATATGAGGGGTCTGCGACGAATAGTCTAGGAGATATAACGATTTTAGTAGAGAGATTGAATTTTTACGGTTTTTTCCAAAAATTTCGAATTCAAATTTCTCCTAAACTATGGGGACTACGGAGAATAGGTAAGCAGAGTTGGTATTGGCAGTTCATGATTATTCGAATTCCACTCACGAATGACAATATTTGAGTCGAAGAATTTTCTCGAATTTTCCTTACCCCGGACCTTAAAAAATTGTAAAAAATTAAAAGTTCCTTCTTGGTAATAATATAGCTCTTTTTCTATTGATCTGGTCACGTAGATCACGAAAGTTTTTATTTGAGGGGTTTGCGACGAATAGTTTAGGAGATATAACGATTTTTGTAGAGAGATTGAATTTTTACGGTTTTTTCCAAAAATTTCGAATTCAAATTTCTCCTGAACTATGGGGACTACGGAAAATCGGTAAGCAGAGTTGGTATTGGCAGTTCACGGTTATTCGAATCCCACTCTCGCCTGACAATATTTGAGTCGAAAAATTTTCTCGAATTTTCTCGAATTTTCTAACCCCGGACCTTAAAAAATTGTAAAAAATTTAAAGTTCCTTCTTGGTAATAATATACCTCTTTTTCTATTGAACTGGTCACGTAGATCACGAAAGTTTTCATATGAGAGGTCTGCGACGAATAGTTTAGGAGATATAACGATTTTAGTAGAGAGATTGAATTTTTACGGTTTTTTCCAAAAATTTCGAATTCAAATTTCTGCTAAACTATGGGGACTACGGAAAATAGGTAAGCAGAGTTGGTATTGGCAGTTCATGATTATTCGAATTCCACTCACGAATGACAATATTTGAGTCGAAGAATTTTCTCGAATTTTCTCGAATTTTCCTTAGCCCGGACCTTAAAAAATTGTAAAAAATTAAAAGTTCCTACTTGGTAATAATATACCTCTTTTTCTATTGATCTGGTCACGTAGATCACGAAAGTTTTTATTTGAGGGGTTTGCGACGAATAGTTTAGGAGATATAACGATTTTTGTAGAGAGATTGAATTTTTACGGTTTTTTCCAAAAATTTCGAATTCAAATTTCTCCTAAACTATGGGGACTACGGAAAATCGGTAAGCAGAGTTGGTATTGGCAGTTCATGATTATTCGAATTCCACTCACGAATGACAATATTTGAGTCGAAGAATTTTCTCGAATTTTCTCGAATTTTCCTTACCCCGGACCTTAAAAAATTGTAAAAAATTAAAAGTTCCTTCTTGGTAATAATATACCTCTTTTTCTATTGGTCTGGTCACGTAGATCACGAAAGTTTTCATTTGAGGGGTTTGCGACGAATAGTTTAGGAGATATAACGATTTTTGTAGAGAGATTGAATTTTTACGGTTTTTTCCAAAAATTTCGAATTCAAATTTCTCCTAAACTATGGGGACTACGGAAAATAGGTAAGCAGAGTTGGTATTGGCAGTTCATGATTATTCGAATCCCACTCTCGCCTGACAATATTTGAGTCGAAAAATTTTCTCGAATTTTCTCGAATTTTCCTTACCCCGGACCTTGAAAAATTGTAAAAAATTAAAAGATCTTTCTTGGTAATGAAATACCTCTTTTTCTATTGATCTGTTCACGTAGATCACGAAAGTTTTTATTTGAGGGGTCTGCGACAAATAGTTTAGGAGATATAACGATTTTTGTAGAGAGATTGAATTTTCTCGAATTTTCCTTACCCCGGATCTTAAAAAATTGTAAAAAATCAAAAGTTCCTTCTTGGTGATAATATACGTCTTTTTCTATCGATCTGTTCACGTAGATCACGAAAGTTTTTATATGAGGGGTCTGCGAAGAAAAGTTTAGGAGATATAACGATTTTTATAGAGAGATTGAATTTTTACGGTTTTTTCCAAAAATTTCGACTTCAAATTTCTCCTAAACTATGGGGACTACGGAAAATCGGTAAGCAGAGTTGGTATTGGCAGTTCATGATTATTCGAATTCCACTCACGAATGACAATATTTGGGTCGAAGAATTTTCTCGAATTTTTCTTACCCCGGACCTTGAAAAATTGTAAAAAATTAAAAGATCTTTCTTGGTAATGAAATACCTCTTTTTCTATTGATCTGATCACGTAGATCACGAAAGTTTTTATTTGAGGGGTCTGCGACGAATAGTTTAGGAGATATAACGATTTTTGTAGAGAGATTGAATTTTCTCGAATTTTCCTTACCACGGACCTTAAAAAATTGTAAAAAATTAAAAGTTCCTTCTTGGTAATAATATACCTCTTTTTCTATTGATCTGGTCACGTAGATCACGAAAGTTTTTATATGAGGGGTCTGCGACGAATAGTCTAGGAGATATAACGATTTTAGTAGAGAGATTGAATTTTTACGGTTTTTTCCAAAAATTTCGAATTCAAATTTCTCCTAAACTATGAGGACTACGGAAAATAGGTAAGCAGAGTTGGTATTGGCAGTTCATGATTATTCGAATTCCACTCACGAATGACAATATTTGAGTCGAAGAATTTTCTCGAATTTTTCTTACCCCGGACCTTGAAAAATTGTAAAAAATTAAAAGTTCCTTCTTGGTAATAATATACCTCTTTTTCTATTGATCTGGTCACGTAGATCACGAAAGTTTTCATATGAGGGGTCTGCGACGAATAGTCTAGGAGATATAACGATTTTAGTAGAGAGATTGAATTTTTACGGTTTTTTCCAAAAATTTCGAATTCAAATTTCTCCTAAACTATGGGGACTACGGAGAATAGGTAAGCAGAGTTGGTATTGGCAGTTCATGGTTATTCGAATTCCACTCACGAATGACAATATTCGAGTCGAAGAATTTTCTCGAATTTTCCTTACCCCGGACCTTAAAAAATTGTAAAAAATTAAAAGTTCCTTCTTGATAATAATATACCTCTTTTTCTATTGATCTGGTCACGTAGATCACGAAAGTTTTTATTTGAGGGGTTTGCGACGAATAGTTTAGGAGATATAACGATTTTTGTAGAGAGATTGAATTTTTACGGTTTTTTCCAAAAATTTCGAATTCAAATTTCTCCTGAACTATGGGGACTACGGAAAATCGGTAAGCAGAGTTGGTATTGGCAGTTCATGGTTATTCGAATCCCACTCTCGCCTGACAATATTTGAGTCGAAAAATTTCCTCGAATTTTCTCGAATTTTCTAACCCCGGACCTTAAAAAATTGTAAAAAATTTAAAGTTCCTTCTTGGTAATAATATACCTCTTTTTCTATTGATCTGGTCACGTAGATCACGAAAGTTTTAATATGAGGGGTCTGCGACGAATAGTTTAGGAGATATAACGATTTTAGTAGAGAGATTGAATTTTTACGGTTTTTTCCAAAAATTTCGAATTCAAATTTCTCCTAAACTATGGGGACTACGGAAAATAGGTAAGCAGAGTTGGTATTGGCAGTTCATGATTATTCGAATTCCACTCACGAATGACAATATTTGAGTCGAAGAATTTTCTCGAATTTTCTCGAATTTTCCTTAGCCCGGACCTTAAAAAATTGTAAAAAATTAAAAGTTCCTACTTGGTAATAATATACCTCTTTTTCTATTGATCTGGTCACGTAGATCACGAAAGTTTTTATTTGAGGGGTTTGCGACGAATAGTTTAGGAGATATAACGATTTTTGTAGAGAGATTGAATTTTTACGGTTTTTTCCAAAAATTTCGAATTCAAATTTCTCCTAAACTATGGGGACTACGGAAAATCGGTAAGCAGAGTTGGTATTGGCAGTTCATGATTATTCGAATTCCACTCACGAATGACAATATTTGAAACGAAGAATTTTCTCGAATTTTCTCGAATTTTCCTTACCCCGGACCTTAAAAAATTGTAAAAAATTAAAAGTTCCTTCTTGGTAATAATATACCTCTTTTTCTATTGGTCTGGTCACGTAGATCACGAAAGTTTTCATTTGAGGGGTTTGCGACGAATAGTTTAGGAGATATAACGATTTTTGTAGAGAGATTGAATTTTTACGGTTTTTTCCAAAAATTTCGAATTCAAATTTCTCCTAAACTATGGGGACTACGGAAAATAGGTAAGCAGAGTTGGTATTGGCAGTTCATGATTATTCGAATCCCACTCTCGCCTGACAATATTTGAGTCGAAAAATTTTCTCGAATTTTCTCGAATTTTCCTTACCCCGGACCTTGAAAAATTGTAAAAAATTAAAAGATCTTTCTTGGTAATGAAATACCTCTTTTTCTATTGATCTGTTCACGTAGATCACGAAAGTTTTTATTTGAGGGGTCTGCGACGAATAGTTTAGGAGATATAACGATTTTTGTAGAGAGATTGAATTTTCTCGAATTTTCCTTACCCCGGATCTTAAAAAATTGTAAAAAATCAAAAGTTCCTTCTTGGTGATAATATACGTCTTTTTCTATCGATCTGTTCACGTAGATCACGAAAGTTTTTATATGAGGGGTCTGCGAAGAAAAGTTTAGGAGATATAACGATTTTTATAGAGAGATTGAATTTTTACGGTTTTTTCCAAAAATTTCGACTTCAAATTTCTCCTAAACTATGGGGACTACGGAAAATCGGTAAGCAGAGTTGGTATTGGCAGTTCATGATTATTCGAATTCCACTCACGAATGACAATATTTGGGTCGAAGAATTTTCTCGAATTTTTCTTACCCCGGACCTTGAAAAATTGTAAAAAATTAAAAGTTCCTTCTTAGTAATAATATACCTCTTTTTCTATTGATCTGGTCACGTAGATCACGAAAGTTTTCATATGAGGGGTCTGCGACGAATAGTCTAGGAGATATAACGATTTTAGTAGAGAGATTGAATTTTTACGGTTTTTTCCAAAAATTTCGAATTCAAATTTCTCCTAAACTATGGGGACTACGGAAAATAGGTAAGCAGAGTTGGTATTGGCAGTTCATGATTATTCGAATTCCACTCACGAATGACAATATTTGAGTCGAAGAATTTTCTCGAATTTTTCTTACCCCGGACCTTGAAAAATTGTAAAAAATTAAAAGTTCCTTCTTGGTAATAATATACCTCTTTTTCTATTGATCTGGTCACGTAGATCACGAAAGTTTTCATATGAGGGGTCTGCGACGAATAGTCTAGGAGATATAACGATTTTAGTAGAGAGATTGAATTTTTACGGTTTTTTCCAAAAATTTCGAATTCAAATTTCTCCTAAACTATGGGGACTACGGAGAATAGGTAAGCAGAGTTGGTATTGGCAGTTCATGATTATTCGAATTCCACTCACGAATGACAATATTTGAGTCGAAGAATTTTCTCGAATTTTCCTTACCCCGGACCTTAAAAAATTGTAAAAAATTAAAAGTTCCTACTTGGTAATAATATACCTCATTTTCTATTGAATGGTCACGTAGATCACGAAAGTTTTTATTTGAGGGGTTTGCGACGAATAGTTTAGGAGATATAACGATTTTTGTAGAGAGATTGAATTTTTACGGTTTTTTCCAAAAATTTCGAATTCAAATTTCTCCTAAACTATGGGGACTACGGAAAATCGGTAAGCAGAGTTGGTATTGGCAGTTCATGATTATTCGAATTCCACTCACGAATGACAATATTTGAGTCGAAGAATTTTCTCGAATTTTCTCGAATTTTCCTTACCCCGGACCTTAAAAAATTGTAAAAAATTAAAAGTTCCTTCTTGGTAATAATATACCTCTTTTTCTATTGATCTGTTCACGTAGATCACGAAAGTTTTTATTTGAGGGGTCTGCGACGAATAGTTTAGGAGATATAACGATTTTTGTAGAGAGATTGAATTTTCTCGAATTTTCCTTACCCCGGATCTTAAAAAATTGTAAAAAATCAAAAGTTCCTTCTTGGTGATAATATACGTCTTTTTCTATCGATCTGTTCACGTAGATCACGAAAGTTTTTATATGAGGGGTCTGCGAAGAAAAGTTTAGGAGATATAACGATTTTTATAGAGAGATTGAATTTTTACGGTTTTTTCCAAAAATTTCGACTTCAAATTTCTCCTAAACTATGGGGACTACGGAAAATCAGTAAGCAGAGTTGGTATTGGCAGTTCATGATTATTCGAATTCCACTCACGAATGACAATATTTGAGTCGAAGAATTTTCTCGAATTTTTCTTACCCCGGACCTTGAAAAATTGTAAAAAATTAAAAGTTCCTTCTTGGTAATAATATACCTCTTTTTCTATTGATCTGGTCACGTAGATCACGAAAGTTTTCATATGAGGGGTCTGCGACGAATAGTTTAGGAGATATAACGATTTTAGTAGAGAGATTGAATTTTTACGGTTTTTTCCAAAAATTTCGAATTCAAATTTCTCCTAAACTATGGGGACTACGGAAAATAGGTAAGCAGAGTTGGTATTGGCAGTTCATGATTATTCGAATTCCACTCACGAATGACAATATTTGAGTCGAAGAATTTTCTCGAATTTTCTCGAATTTTCTCGAATTTTCCTTACCTTAAAAAATTGTAAAAAATTAAAAGTTCCTTCTTGGTAATAATATACCTCTTTTCCTATTGGTCTGGTCACGTAGATCACGAAAGTTTTCATTTGAGGGGTTTGCGACGAATAGTTTAGGAGATATAACGATTTTTGTAGAGAGATTGAATTTTACGGTTTTTTCCAAAAATTTCGAATTCAAATTTCTCCTAAACTATGGGGACTACGGAAAATCGGTAGGCAGAGTTGGTATTGGCAGTTCATGGTTATTCGAATCCCTTTCTCGCCTGACAATAATAATAATAATAACTTTATTTAACCATCAAAAAAAACATTACATGGTAAGTCAATATGAATATGCACATATAAGAGGAATTCGCAAAGCCTCTGAGAACATTATTGAAACAATCACAATAACACATTAAAATTTTTAAAACTGAAATGACATAAATTCATCAACAGAATAAAAGGTCTCTTCAATGAGAATCTCCTTCATCACTTTCGCGAATTGATTTCTTGATAATATCTTCAGATAGTTCGGGATCTTGTTGAATAACTTAATATCATTCACATACTATGGTACAAAAATGGCGCCACGTACAACAGAGTGTTTAGAAAAATTGTGCAACAAATGTACAAAGGAAGTTAAAAATTATGTGACTTGTTCGAAATGTCAGAAGACTTATCACCCGAGTTGCTTGCTAAGAGTTTGTGGAATTTATGTAAATAGTGATGGAAAAATCTTTTGTTGTGATGACATAACCTCAAAACAGACAAAACTCGAGGAAAAGGATCAGGAAATACAGAAGCTAAAGACAAGACTATCAGAAATCAATGAACACTGTTTTGAACAATCTATTTCTAAACAGAATCTCTTAAACAACGGGGATTATTCCGAACACTGCATTGACTTACTTGAACCGTCACAACAAGGTGAGAACGATGATAAAGATGTGATATATCTAAACAGGATTATAAATGAAAAAACAATATTAATAGAAGAACTTCAGGATAAGATTAAAGTTTTGAAAAAGTATACATCCCTATTGGAAAAAATAGATGAAAACTGGCATAAAACACCACCTGTAAGTCCAATCTGTAAAGAGTCTAACAACAGATCTCTTCATCACAAAGAAAATGATGACCCTGTTGCGCCAAACACCACGGAGAATTTTGAACTAAAGACGGCGACATCTGATGAGAACGATTTTAAGTCTGATGAGAAGAAAACTTCAAATTTAACAGAAATCTACTCAAAAAAAAGTAAACCAAAGGAAGAAAAAAATTCAAACAAAGAAAACAAAAGCTTACAGAAAAATAAACCTGGACGTAAAGCAAGCTTAAAAGATAAAAAAAATGAGGTGACTGGAACGGGTGACAAACTTTCCTCCTTCTCGGGGGCTCCACGACGTGCCTGGGTCTATGTGGGACGTGTAAGTGAAAATGTGGCGGAGTCGCAAATTCTTAAACACCTGAAAGAATGTTTTACTGGAAGAAATTTCATAATTGAAAAACTACCGAAACGAGACGGATCTAAAAGTTCATCATTCAAGGTTGGAGCTGACTTATCCCTTATTGAAGATTTATATAAACCGGAAAACTGGCCTGTGGGTGTGGTTGTGAAACGTTTCAAGTTTTTTCTCCGAGAACAGAGTAGTCAAAAACTATAGGAACCTAGCTGGGAGGGTAGAGATCCAGAGTGATCAAAACTGCAATGCAATATTGAACTTAAACATACAATGCCTCAGAAATAAACTTGACGCAATGGATTTCGTATTGAATACTGAAGACTATAGAGTAGCCTGTGTGACCGAGCACTGGATGACCATTGATGAGCTCAAAGCTGTGAACATTCCGAACTATAATGTGGCGAGTGCTTTTTGCCGCGAGGACTTCATACATGGTGGAAGTCTGATACTTACAAGAAAAGACTTTCTTGGCAGAGCGATGACAGAAATAAATGAACTGTCCATCGAAAAAAATATAGAAATTTGTGGCGTTCTAGAAAAGACCACAAAAACAAATTATATGTGTATCTATAGGCCTCCTCAGGGGGATTATGACTTGTTCATGCAACGTTTAGAAACAGCCTTGAATATTGTCTTCAATAATCCCCATCAAAATGTTATAATCGCAGGAGATTTCAATATTAACTTCGATGAAATGAATAATGCGAAATTAAAACTGCAAGAATTGCTCATATCATTTGGATTACATATTGTATTCAAGGAGGCATCACGTGTAACACTGAGATCGAGCAGCTGTATCGACAATTTTTTCACGAATATGAAGTCTTCAACATATCAAGCAATCACGGTGAATCACCATCTTTCAGATCATCTGGCACAAAGATTGGAATTACAGACGACGGAAATCCTTGAAAAAGAAAAATATGAGTTCATTCGAATTATGAATGAAAATAACACTTACCATTTTCGAAAGCGATTGAAGAACGTAGACTGGGAATTCATCAAAGATATGTCGGCTCCGTTATCGTGTAATGGTTTTCATAAGGTAGTAACTGATGCATTCAACCAGTGCTTCCCTGAAAAAAGAATAAAAATAAGAAGTGTGCCCCCAAAGAAATATTGGGAAAGACCGGAGATAATAGAACAAAAGAAAAAAGTAGATGCAGCGCACACAATTTTTTCAGTTGAAAGGAATGAAACCACGAAAAAATTATACATAAAATTGAAACATCAACTGACACAACTAATTGAAAATACAATAAAAACTGAAAATACACAGATTTTGAATGAGTCCAGCAATAAAAATCGTGCAATCTGGAAAATCATAAATTCTAAAATAAAAGGCAAAACAAGACCAAACAACGCCAAATTACTGTCAGAGGAAGATTTCAGTATATATTTTTCAACAATATCAGAAAAATTGGGTAGACAAGACAGTGTCCCAAAAACGAGCGATGACTTTTTGAAGAGGAAAATAATCAGAAATCCCAAATCATTTTTTCTAACTCCGACTACACCCGAGGAGGTCAAAAGAGCCGTGTCTGAAATGAAGAAGAAAACATCAAGGGATATATATGGTTTCTCAGTAAGTTTACTGAAGGAAGTGATTGACTACCTAGCAGATCCTCTATCTGAACTCATTAATTCCTGCTTTCAAGAGGGTTATTTTCCAGATGAGATGAAGTTGGCAAGGGTTATACCAGTTTATAAAAAAGGAGACCAAGAACTGTGCCACAATTATAGACCAATATCACTGTTGCCAGCAATGTCAAAGATATTTGAGTCCCTCATAAAATCTAGATTGGTCTCATTCTTGGAGAATCATTCGCTACTGAGTGATCATCAGCATGGATTTAGGGGGAGTAGGTCTACTACCTCTGCTCTGGTGGAGATAATTGAATTCGTCTTGCAATCGTTGGACGATTCAGAGGAGGCAATACTAACTTGTATGGACTTGACGAAGGCTTTCGATTGCGTCAACCATGAAAAACTACTATCTAAACTGGAGTATATCGGCATCAGAGGCCCAGCATTCGAACTTTTTCGATCATATCTGCAAAATAGATATCAGATAGTAGATATTAATGGAAAGAAATCTTCAAGGAGATGCATTGCTACTGGTGTGCCCCAGGGGTCTATATTGGGTCCGATATTGTTTTTAGTATATATAGACGATATGATATATAACGTTGCCGCGGATGAGAGGATCATTTTTGCTGATGATACATCCTTTTTGAATAGAGCACAAAATAATAGAAAACTCCAGCAAAAAGCTGAAAAATCTGTCCAGGAAGCTGTTGAATGGTTCAATGGAAACAACTTGAAGGTGAATCCTGATAAAACACAAAGGCTAGTAATAACAACCAAAAGCCATAATAAAGAGAGTATTTCTTTGCTCGGGATGTGCATCAGTGGAAATTTGACTTGGACTGATCATGTGACTGAATTGTGTAAAAGGCTTTCCACATCATTATTTGCAATAAGACAAATAAAAAATATGCTCACAGAAAACGAAGCACTCCTCACCTATCACGCTCAGTTCCATGGACGAATGACCTATGGTATTATCCTGTGGGGTGCGTCGTCGGATGCACTCAGGGTCTTTCTGAAACAGAAGAAAGCGATAAGGTTGATAGCTGGAGTTAATCAAATGACAAGTTGCAGATCGCTGTTCAAAAAATACAAAGTACTTACCGCCCCATGCTGCTACATGCTCGAGTGTCTCCTCTACGTTCATGGAAAAAAACTCCCGAAACACTCAAATGTACATGACCACCTTACGCGATCCAGAAACAAAATTGTGATTCCCAGCCACCGCATTAATAGAACACAAAATACGTACATCTTCAATGGTGTTAAGATGTACAATAAACTTCCCGATCACATGACATCACTTCGTGGAGTGACCTTTAAAAGGCTTGTGAAAAACTTACTTATTGAAAATGTCTTCTATTCCATAGAAGAATTCATGAACCATCAATTCTAGTCATTATATTCACTAGTCAATTTTGTATATGTATTATATATTTATGATATATGTGTTTAAATGTTATTAACGTGTGTACTAATGTTCAGGACATCTGTAGGTAATACTTTGTCTTATATTTTATTGACCTACCCTGTAAAGTTTTGAGGGAAATAAACGAGTATGAGTATGAGTATGAGTAATACACATATTTGAGTCGAAAAATTTTCTCGAATTTTCTCGAATTTTCCTTACCCCGGACCTTAAAAAATTGTAAAAAATTAAAAGTTCCTTCTTGGTAATAATATACCTCTTTTTCTATTGATCTGGTCACGTAGATCACGAAAGTTTTCATATGAGGGGTCTGCGACGAAAAGTTTAGGAGATATAACGATTTTAGTAGAGAGATTGAATTTTTACGGTTTTTTCCAAAAATTTCGAATTCAAATTTCTCCTAAACTATGGGGACTACGGAAAATAGGTAAGCAGAGTTGGTATTGGCAGTTCATGATTATTCGAATTCCACTCACGAATGACAATATTTGAGTCGAAGAATTTTCTCGAATTTTCTCGAATTTTCCTTACCCCGGACCTTAAAAAATTGTAAAAAATTAAAAGTTCCTTCTTGGTGATAATATACCTCTTTTTCTATTGATCTGTTCACGTAGATCACGAAAGTTTTTATATGAGGGGTCTGCGACGAATAGTTTAGGAGATATAACGATTTTAGTAGAGAGATTGAATTTTTACGGTTTTTTCCAAAAATTTCGAATTCAAATTTCTCCTAAACTATGGGGACTACGGAAAATAGGTAAGCAGAGTTGGTATTGGCAGTTCATGATTATTCGAATTCCACTCACGAATGACAATATTTGAGTCGAAGAATTTTCTCGAATTTTCTCGAATTTTCCTTACCCCGGACCTTAAAAAATTGTAAAAAATTAAAAGTTCCTTCTTGGTGATAATATACCTCTTTTTCTATTGATCTGTTCACGTAGATCACGAAAGTTTTTATATGAGGGGTCTGCGACGAATAGTTTAGGAGATATAACGATTTTTATAGAGAGATTGAATTTTTACGGTTTTTTCCGAAAATTTTGACTTCAAATTTCTCCTAAACTATAGAAACTACGGAAAATCGGTAAGCAGAGTTGGTATTGGCAGTTCATGATTATTCGAATTCCACTCACGAATGACAATATTTGAGTCGAAGAATTTTCTCGAATTTTTCTTACCCCGGACCTTGAAAAATTGTAAAAAATTAAAAGTTCCTCCTTGGTAATAATATACCTCTTTTTCTATTGATCTGGTCACGTAGATCACGAAAGTTTTCATATGAGGGGTCTGCTACGAATAGTTTAGGAGATATAACGATTTTAGTAGAGAGATTGAATTTTTACGGTTTTTTCCAAAAATTTCGAATTCAAATTTCTCCTAAACTATGGGGACTACGGAAAATAGGTAAGCAGAGTTGGTATTGCCAGTTCATGATTATTCGAATTCCACTCACGAATGACAATATTTGAGTCGAAGAATTTTCTCGAATTTTCCTTACCCTGGACCTTGAAAAATTGTAAAAAATTAAAAGTTCCTTCTTGGTAATAATATACCTCTTTTTCTATTGATCTGGTCACGTAGATCACGAAAGTTTTTATTTGAGGGGTTTGCGACGAATAGTTCAGGAGATATAACGATTTTTGTAGAGAGATTGAATTTTCTCGAATTTTCTTTACCCCGGACCTTGAAAAATTGTAAAAAATTAAAAGTTCCTTCTTGGTGATAATATACCTCTTTTTCTATTGATCTGTTCACGTAGATCACGAAAGTTTTTATATGAGGGGTCTGCGACGAATAGTTTAGGAGATATAACGATTTTTATAGAGAGATTGAATTTTTACGGTTTTTTCCAAAAATTTCAACTTCAAATTTCTCCTGAACTATGGGGACTACGGAAAATAGGTAAGCAGAGTTGGTATTGGCAGTTCATGATTATTCGAATTCCACTCACGCATGACAATATTCGAGTCGAAGAATTTTCTCGAATTTTCTCGAATTTTCTCGAATTTTCTCGAATTTTCCTTACCCCGGACCTTAAAAAATTGTAAAAAATTAAAAGTTTTTTCTTGGTAATAATATACCTCTTTTTCTATTGATCTGGTCACGTAGATCACGAAAGTTTTTATTTGAGGGGTTTGCGACGAATAGTTTAGGAGATATAACGATTTTTGTAGAGAGATTGAATTTTTACGGTTTTTTCCAAAAATTTCGAATTCAAATTTCTCCTAAACTATGGGGACTACGGAAAATCGGTAAGCAGATATGGTATTGGCAGTTCATGGTTATTCGAATCCCACTCTCGCCTGACAATATTTGAGTCGAAAAATTTTCTCGAATTTTCTCGAATTTTCTCGAATTTTCCTTTCCCCGGACCTTAAAAAATTGTAAAAAATTAAAAGTTCCTTCTTGGTATAAATATACCTCTTTTTCTATTGATCTGGTCACGTAGATCACGAAAGTTTTTATTTGAGGGGTTTGCGACGAATAGATTAGGAGATATAACGATTTTTGTAGAGAGATTGAATTTTTACGGTTTTTTCCAAAAATTTCGAATTCAAATTTCTCCTAAACTATGGGGACTACGGAAAATCGGTAAGCAGAGTTGGTATTGGCAGTTCATGGTTATTCGAATCCCACTGTCGCCTGACAATATTTGAGTCGAAAAATTTTCTCGAATTTTCTCGAATTTTCCTTACCCCGGACCTTAAAAAATTGTAAAAAATTAAAAGTTCCTTCTTGGTAATAAAATACCTCTTTTTCTATTGATCTGTTCACGTAGATCACGAAAGTTTTTATTTGAGGGGTCTGCGACGAATAGTTTAGGAGATATAACGATTTTTGTAGAGAGATTGAATTTTCTCGAATTTTCCTTACTGCGGACCTTAAAAAATTGTAAAAAATTAAAACTTCCTTCTTGGTGATAATATACCTCTTTTTCTATTGATCTGTTCACGTAGATCACGAAAGTTTTTATATGAGGGGTCTGCGACGAATAGTTTAGGAGATATAACGATTTTTAAAGAGAGATTGAATTTTTACGGTTTTTTCCAAAAATTTCGACTTCAAATTTCTCCTAAACTATGCGGACTACGGAAAATCGGTAAGCAGAGTTGGTATTGGCAGTTCATGATTATTCGAATTCCACTCACGAATGACAATATTTGAGTCGAAGAATTTTCTCGAATTTTTCTTACCCCGGACCTTGAAAAATTGTAAAAAATTAAAAGTTCCTCCTTGGTAATAATATACCTCTTTTTCTATTGATCTGGTCACGTAGATCACGAAAGTTTTCATATGAGGGGTCTGCTACGAATAGTTTAGGAGATATAACGATTTTAGTAGAGAGATTGAATTTTTACGGTTTTTTCCAAAAATTTCGAATTCAAATTTCTCCTAAACTATGGGGACTACGGAAAATCGGTAAGCAGAGTTGGTATTGGCAGTTCATGGTTATTCGAATCCCACTGTCGCCTGACAATATTTGAGTCGAAAAATTTTCTCGAATTTTCTCGAATTTTCCTTACCCCGGACCTTAAAAAATTGTAAAAAATTAAAAGTTCCTTCTTGGTAATAAAATACCTCTTTTTCTATTGATCTGTTCACGTAGATCACGAAAGTTTTTATTTGAGGGGTCTGCGACGAATAGTTTAGGAGATATAACGATTTTTGTAGAGAGATTGAATTTTCTCGAATTTTCCTTACTGCGGACCTTAAAAAATTGTAAAAAATTAAAACTTCCTTCTTGGTGATAATATACCTCTTTTTCTATTGATCTGTTCACGTAGATCACGAAAGTTTTTATATGAGGGGTCTGCGACGAATAGTTTAGGAGATATAACGATTTTTAAAGAGAGATTGAATTTTTACGGTTTTTTCCAAAAATTTCGAATTCAAATTTCTCCTAAACTATGGGGACTACGGAAAATAGGTAAGCAGAGTTGGTATTGGCAGTTCATGATTATTCGAATTCCACTCACGAATGACAATATTTGAGTCGAAGAATTTTCTCGAATTTTCCTTACCCTGGACCTTGAAAAATTGTAAAAAATTAAAAGTTCCTTCTTGGTAATAATATACCTCTTTTTCTATTGATCTGGTCACGTAGATCACGAAAGTTTTTATTTGAGGGGTTTGCGACGAATAGTTCAGGAGATATAACGATTTTTGTAGAGAGATTGAATTTTGCTCGAATTTTCTTTACCCCGGACCTTAAAAAATTGTAAAAAATTAAAAGTTCCTTCTTGGTGATAATATACCTCTTTTTCTATTGATCTGTTCACGTAGATCACGAAAGTTTTTATATGAGGGGTCTGCGACGAATAGTTTAGGAGATATAACGATTTTTATAGAGAGATTGAATTTTTACGGTTTTTTCCAAAAATTTCGACTTCAAATTTCTCCTGAACTATGGGGACTACGGAAAATAGGTAAGCAGAGTTGGTATTGGCAGTTCATGATTATTCGAATTCCACTCACGCATGACAATATTCGAGTCGAAGAATTTTCTCGAATTTTCTCGAATTTTCTCGAATTTTCCTTACCCCGGACCTTAAAAAATTGTAAAAAATTAAAAGTTTTTCCTTGGTAATAATATACCTCTTTTTCTATTGATCTGGTCACGTAGATCACGAAAGTTTTTATTTGAGGGGTTTGCGACGAATAGTTTAGGAGATATAACGATTTTTGTAGAGAGATTGAATTTTTACGGTTTTTTCCAAAAATTTCGAATTCAAATTTCTCCTAAACTATGGGGACTACGGAAAATCGGTAAGCAGATATGGTATTGGCAGTTCATGGTTATTCGAATCCCACTCTCGCCTGACAATATTTGAGTCGAAAAATTTTCTCGAATTTTCCCGAATTTTCTCGAATTTTCCTTTCCCCGGACCTTAAAAAATTGTAAAAAATTAAAAGTTCCTTCTTGGTAATAATATACCTCTTTTTCTATTGATCTGGTCACGTAGATCACGAAAGTTTTTATTTGAGGGGTTTGCGACGAATAGATTAGGAGATATAACGATTTTTGTAGAGAGATTGAATTTTTACGGTTTTTTCCAAAAATTTCGAATTCAAATTTCTCCTAAACTATGGGGACTACGGAAAATCGGTAAGCAGAGTTGGTATTGGCAGTTCATGGTTATTCGAATCCCACTGTCGCCTGACAATATTTGAGTCGAAAAATTTTCTCGAATTTTCTCGAATTTTCCTTACCCCGGACCTTAAAAAATTGTAAAAAATTAAAAGTTCCTTCTTGGTAATAAAATACCTCTTTTTCTATTGATCTGTTCACGTAGATCACGAAAGTTTTTATTTGAGGGGTCTGCGACGAATAGTTTAGGAGATATAACGATTTTTGTAGAGAGATTGAATTTTCTCGAATTTTCCTTACCGCGGACCTTAAAAAATTGTAAAAAATTAAAACTTCCTTCTTGGTGATAATATACCTCTTTTTCTATTGATCTGTTCACGTAGATCACGAAAGTTTTTATATGAGGGGTCTGCGACGAATAGTTTAGGAGATATAACGATTTTTATAGAGAGATTGAATTTTTACGGTTTTTTCCAAAAATTTCGACTTCAAATTTCTCCTAAACTATGCGGACTACGGAAAATCGGTAAGCAGAGTTGGTATTGGCAGTTCATGGTTATTCGAATCCCACTCTCGCCTGACAATATTTGAGTCGAAAAATTTTCTCGAATTTTCCTTACCCCGGACTTTAAAAAATTGTAAAAAATTAAAATATCCTTCTTGGTAATAAAATACCTCTTTTTCTATTGATCTGTTCACGTAGATCACGAAAGTTTTTATTTGAGGGGTCTGCGACGAATAGTTTAGGAGATATAACGATTTTTGAAGAGAGATTGAATTTTCTCGAATTTTCCTTACCCCGGACCTTAAAAAATTGTAAAAAATTAAAAGTTCCTTCTTGGTAATAATATACCTCTTTTTCTATTGATCTGGTCACGCAGATCACGAAAGTTCTTATATGAGGGGTCTGCGACGAATAGTTTAGGAGATATAACGATTTTAGTAGAGAGATTGAATTTTTACGGTTTTTTCCAAAAATTTCGAATTCAAATTTCTCCTAAACTATGGGGACTACGGAAAATAGGTAAGCAGAGTTGGTATTGGCAGTTCATGATTATTCGAATTCCACTCACGAATGACAATATTTGAGTCGAAGAATTTTCTCGAATTTTCTCGAATTTTCCTTACCCCGGACCTTAAAAAATTGTAAAAAATTAAAAGTTCCTTCTTGGTAATAATATACCTCTTTTTCTATTGATCTGGTCACGTAGATCACGAAAGTTTTTATTTGAGGGGTTTGCGACGAATAGTTTAGGAGATATAACGATTTTTGTAGAGAGATTGAATTTTTACGGTTTTTTCCAAAAATTTCGTATTCAAATTTCTCCTAAACTATGGGGACTACGGAAAATCGGTGAGCAGAGTTGGTATTGGCAGTTCATGATTATTCGAATTCCACTCACGAATGACAATATTTGAGTCGAAGAATTTTCTCGAATTTACCTTACCCCGGACCTCAAAAAATTGTAAAAAATTAAAAGTTCCTTCTTGGTAATAATATACCTCTTTTTTATCATATTGATCTGGTCACGTAGATCACGAAAGTTTTTATTTGAGGGGTTTGCGACGAATAGTTTAGGAGATATAACGATTTTTGTAGAGAGATTGAATTTTTACGGTTTTTTCCAAAAATTTCGAATTGAAATTTCTCCTAAACTATGGGGACTACGGAAAATCGGTAAGCAGAGTTGGTATTGGCAGTTCATGATTATTCGAATTCCACTCACGAATGACAATATTTGAGTCGAAGAATTTTTTCGAATTTTCTCGAATTTTCCTTACCCCGGACCTTAAAAAATTGTAAAAAATTAAAAGTTCCTTCTTGGTAATAATATATCTTTTTTTCTATTGATCTGGTCATGTAGATCACGAAAGTTTTTATTTGAGGAGTCTGCGACGAATAGTTTAGGAGATATAACGATTTTTGAAGAGAGATTGAATTTTCTCGAATTTTCCTTACCCCGCACCTTAAAAAACTGTAAAAAATTAAAAGTTCCTTCTTGGTAATAATATACCTCTTTTTCTATTGATCTGGTCACGTAGATCACGAAAGTTTTTATATGAGGAGTCTGCGACGAATAGTTTAGGAGATATAACGATTTTAGTAGAGAGATTGAATTTTTACGGTTTTTTCCAAAAATTTCGAATTCAAATTTCTCCTAAACTATGGGGACTACGGAAAATAGGTAAGCAGAGTTGGTATTGGCAGTTCATGATTATTCGAATTCCACTCACGAATGACAATATTTGAGTCGAAGAATTTTCTCGAATTTTCTCGAATTTTCCTTACCCCGGACCTTAAAAAATTGTAAAAAATTAAAAGTTCCTTCTTGGTAATAATATACCTCTTTTTCTATTGATCTGGTCACGTAGATCACGAAAGTTTTTATTTGAGGGGATTGCGACGAATAGTTTAGGAGATATAACGATTTTTGTAGAGAGATTGAATTTTTACGGTTTTTTCCAAAAATTTCGTATTCAAATTTCTCCTAAACTATGGGGACTACGGAAAATCGGTGAGCAGAGTTGGTATTGGCAGTTCATGGTTATTCGAATCCCACTCTCGCCTGACAATATTTGAGTCGAAAAATTTTCTCGAATTTTCTCGAATTTTCCTTACCCCGGACCTTAAAAAATTGTAAAAAATTAAAAGTTCCTTCTTGGTAATAATATACCTCTTTTTCTATTGATCTGGTCACGTAGATCACGAAAGTTTTTATTTGAGGGGTCTGCGACGAATAGTTTAGGAGATATAACGATTTTAGTAGAGAGATTGAATTTTTACGGTTTTTTCCAAAAATTTCGAATTCATATTTCTCCTAAACTATGGGGACTACGGAAAATCGGTAAGCAGAGTTGGTATTGGCAGTTCATGGTTATTCGAATCCCACTCTCGCCTGACAATATTTGAGTCGAAAAATTTTCTCGAATTTTCCTTACCCCGGACCTTAAAAAATTGAACAAAATTAAAAGTTCCTTCTTGGTAATAATATACCTCTTTTTCTATTGATCTGGTCACGTAGATCACGAAAGTTTTTATTTGAGGGGTTTGCGACGAATAGTTTAGGAGATATAACGATTTTTGTAGAGAGATTGAATTTTTACGGTTTTTTCCAAAAATTTCGAATTAAAATTTCTCCTAAACTATGCGGACTACGGAAAATCGGTAAGCAGAGTTGGTATTGGCAGTTCATGGTTATTCGAATCCCACTCTCGCCTGACAATATTTGAGTCGAAAAATTTTCTCGAATTTTCTCGAATTTTCCTTACCCCGGACTTTAAAAAATTGTAAAAAATTAAAATATCCTTCTTGGTGATAATATACCTCTTTTTCTATTGATCTGTTCACGTAGATCACGAAAGTTTTTATATGAGGGGTCTGCGACGAATAGTTTAGGAGATATAACGATTTTTATAGAGAGATTGAATTTTCTCGAATTTTCCTTACCCCGGACCTTGAAAAATTGTAAAAAATTAAAAGATCTTTCTTGGTAATAAAATACCTCTTTTTCTATTGATCTGTTCACGTAGATCACGAAAGTTTTTATTTGAGGGGTTTGCGACGAATAGTTTAGGAGATATAACGATTTTTGTAGAGAGATTGAATTTTTACGGTTTTTTCCAAAAATTTCGAATTAAAATTTCTCCTAAACTATGCGGACTACGGAAAATCGGTAAGCAGAGTTGGTATTGGCAGTTCATGGTTATTCGAATCCCACTCTCGCCTGACAATATTTGAGTCGAAAAATTTTCTCGAATTTTCTCGAATTTTCCTTACCCCGGACCTTAAAAAATTGTAAAAAATTAAAAGTTCCTTCTTGGTAATAATATACCTCTTTTTCTATTGATCTGGTAACGTAGATCACGAAAGTTTTTATTTGAGGGGTCTGCGACGAATAGTTTAGGAGATATAACGATTTTAGTAGAGAGATTGAATTTTTACGGTTTTTTCCAAAAATTTCGAATTCATATTTCTCCTAAACTATGGGGACTACGGAAAATAGGTAAGCAGAGTTGGTATTGGCAGTTCATGATTATTCGAATTCCACTCACGAATGACAATATTTGAGTCGAAGAATTTTCTCGAATTTTCCTTACCTCGGACCTCAAAAAATTGTAAAAAATTAAAAGTTCCTTCTTGGTAATAATATACCTCTTTTTTTATCATATTGATCTGGTCACGTAGATCACGAAAGTTTTTATTTGAGGGGTTTGCGACGAATAGTTTAGGAGATATAACGATTTTTGTAGAGAGATTGAATTTTTACGGTTTTTTCCAAAAATTTCGTATTCAAATTTCTCCTGAACTATGGGGACTACGGAAAATCGGTGAGCAGAGTTGGTATTGGCAGTTTATGGTTATTCGAATCCCACTCTCGCCTGACAATATTTGAGTCGAAAAATTTTCTCGAATTTTCTCGAATTTTCCTTACCCCGGACCTTAAAAAATTGTAAAAAATTAAAAGTTCCTTCTTGGTCATAATATACCTCTTTTTCTATTGATCTGGTCACGTAGATCACGAAAGTTTTTATTTGAGGGGTCTGCGACGAATAGTTTAGGAGATATAACGATTTCAGTAGAGAGATTGAATTTTTAAGGTTTTTTCCAAAAATTTCGAATTCAAATTTCTCCTAAACTATGGGGACTACGGAAAATAGGTAAGCAGAGTTGGTATTGGCAGTTCATGATTATTCGAATTCCACTCACGAATGACAATATTTGAGTCGAAGAATTTTCTCGAATTTTCCTTACCCCGGACCTCAAAAAATTGTAAAAAATTAAAAGTTCCTTCTTGGTAATAATATACCTCTTTTTTTATCATATTGATCTGGTCACGTAGATCACGAAAGTTTTTATTTGAGGGGTTTGCGACGAATAGTTTAGGAGATATAACGATTTTTGTAGAGAGATTGAATTTTTACGGTTTTTTCCAAAAATTTCGAATTCAAATTTCTCCTAAACTATGGGGACTACGGAAAATCGGTAAGCAGAGTTGGTATTGGCAGTTCATGGTTATTCGATCCCACTCTCGCCTGACAATATTTGAGTCGAAAAATTTTCTCGAATTTTCTCGAATTTTCCTTACCCCGGACCTTAAAAAATTGTAAAAAATTAAAAGTTCCTTCTTGGTAATAATATACCTCTTTTTCTATTGATCTGGTCACGTAGATCACGAAAGTTTTTATTTGAGGGGTTTGCGACGAATAGTTTAGGAGATATAACGATTTT
Source organism: Harmonia axyridis (assembly GCF_914767665.1). NCBI lineage: Eukaryota > Metazoa > Arthropoda > Insecta > Coleoptera > Coccinellidae > Harmonia > Harmonia axyridis. The sequence goes on from NC_059504.1 coordinate 31,771,004, forward strand.
TGTAGAGATTGAATTTTTACGGTTTTTTCCAAAAACTTCGAATTCAAATTTCTCCTAAACTATGGGGACTACGGAAAATCGGTAAGCAGAGTTGGTATTGGCAGTTCATGGTTATTCGAATCCCACTCTCGCCTGACAATATTTGAGTCGAAAAATTCTCTCGAATTTTCTCGAATTTTTCTTACCCCGGACCTTAAAAAATTGTAAAAAATTGAAAGTTCCTTCTTGGTAATAATATACCTCTTTTTCTATTGATCTGGTCATGTAGATCACGAAAGTTTTTATTTGAGGAGTCTGCGACGAATAGTTTAGGAGATATAACGATTTTTATAGAGAGATTGAATTTTCTCGAATTTTCCTTACCCCGGACATTGAAAAATTGTAAAATATTAAAAGATCTTTCTTGGTAATAAAATACCTCTTTTTCTATTGATCTGTTCACGTAGATCACGAAAGTTTTTATTTGAGGGGTCTGCGACGAATAGTTTAGGAGATATAACGATTTTTGTAGAGAGATTGAATTTTCTCGAATTTTCCTTACTTCGGACCTCAAAAAATTGTAAAAAATTAAAAGTTCCTTCTTGGTGATAATATACCTCTTTTTCTATTGATCTGTTCACGTAAATCACGAAAGTTTTTATATGAGGGGTCTGCGACGAATAGTTTAGGAGATATAACGATTTTTATAGAGAGATTGAATTTTTACGGTTTTTTCCAAAAATTTCGACTTCAAATTTCTCCTAAATTATGGGGACTACGGAAAATCGGTAAGCAGAGTTGGTATTGGCAGTTCATGATTATTCGAATTCCTTTCACGAATGACGACAATATTTGAGTCGAAGAATTTTCTCGAATTTTTCTTACCCCGGACCTTGAAAAATTGTAAAAAATTAAAAGTTCCTTCTTGGTAATAATATACCTCTTTTTCTATTGATCTGGTCACGTAGATCACGAAAGTTTTCATATGAGGGGTCTGCGACGAATAGTTTAGGAGATATAACGATTTTAGTAGAGAGATTGAATTTTTACGGTTTTTTCCAAAAATTTCGAATTCAAATTTCTCCTAAACTATGGGGACTACGGAAAATATGTAAGCAGAGTTGGTATTGGCAGTTCATGATTATTCGAATTTCACTCACGAATGACAATATTTGAGTCGAAGAATTTTCTCGAATTTTCTCGAATTTTCCTTACCCCAGACCTTAAAAAATTGTAAAAAATTAAAAGTTCCTTCTTGGTAATAATATACCTCTTTTTCTATTGATCTGGTCACGGAGATCACGAAAGTTTTTATTTGAGGGGTTTGCGACGAATAGTTTAGGAGATATAACGATTTTTGTAGAGAGATTGAATTTTTACGGTTTTTTCCAAAAATTTCGAATTCAAATTTCTCCTAAACTATGGGGACTACGGAAAATCGGTAAGCAGAGTTGGTATTGGCAGTTCATGGTTATTCGAATCCCACTCTCGCCTGACAATATTTGAGTCGAAAAATTTTCTCGAATTTTCTCGAATTTTCCTTACCCCGGACCTTAAAAAATTGTAAAAAATTAAAAGTTCCTTCTTGGTAATAATATACCTCTTTTTCTATTGATCTTGTCATGTAGATCACGAAAGTTTTTATTTGAGGAGTCTGCGACGAATAGTTTAGGAGATATAACGATTTTTATAGAGAGATTGAATTTTCTCGAATTTTCCTTACCCCGGACCTTGAAAAATTGTAAAAAATTAAAAGATCTTTCTTGGTAATAAAATACCTCTGTTTCTATTGATCTGTTCACGTAGATCACGAAAGTTTTTATTTGAGGGGTCTGCGACGAATAGTTTAGGAGATATAACGATTTTTGTAGAGAGATTGAATTTTCTCGAATTTTCCTTACCCCGGACCTTAAAAAATTGTAAAAAATTAAAAGTTCCTTCTTGGTGATAATATACCTCTTTTTCTATTGATCTGTTCACGTAGATCACGAAAGTTTTTATTTGAGGGGTTTGCGACGAATAGTTTAGGAGATATAACGATTTTTGTAGAGAGATTGAATTTTTACGGTTTTTTCCAAAAATTTCGAATTCAAATTTCTCCTAAACTATGGGGACTACGGAAAATAGGTAAGCAGAGTTGGTATTGGCAGTTCATGATTATTCGAATTCCACTCACGAATGACAATATTTGAGTCGAAGAATTTTCTCGAATTTTCCTTACCCCGGACCTTAAAAACTTGTAAAAAATTAAAAGTTCCTTCTTGGTAATAATATACCTCTTTTTCTATTGATCTGGTCATGTAGATCACGAAAGTTTTTATTTGAGGAGTCTGCGACGAATAGTTTAGGAGATATAACGTTCGTTATAGAGAGATTGAATTTTCTCGAATTTTCCTTACCCCGGACCTTGAAAAATTGTAAAAAATTAAAAGATCTTTTTTGGTAATAAAATACCTCTTTTTCTATTGATCTGTTCACGTAGATCATGACCCACAGTTGTTGTACTGTCCTGCCTATAAATCAAATAACCGGGTATGGAAACCAGTGAGTCTGGAATACTAGGATGAAGCCAGGATTCCGCAATCAAGATGAGAGTTGGATGATGGACGTCCACATAAGCTAAGAATTCCAAGTACTTGGAGAACAGAGACTGTGCGTTGGTATAGAGGATGGTCCACTCATGGAGAATGTCTAGTTTTTTGCGCTCTTAGAAGTGGAGATCTTTGTGATAGTAGGCTTACCGGAGATATATTTGATGTCGATGTTTGACTTGTGTCTTTCTTTTTTTTTGTAATCTGACTATTGTGATTTGAATTTCTTGGGCTGAAGGATTTAATACAGTTATTTATTTATTTATTTACTTGGGATTCGGAGGAGTACACATTTCTAAACTTTCAACTTGAATTTGCCAGAACCCCAGAATGATCATGTTTATTAGTTTTTACTGTTCTGAAAAAACCAAATGCGGTATGCTCTTTTTTGTTATTAAATGCGTAAAACTCCATATAAAAAAATGCCCAGATGGGTGAAACTTCATAAATCTCATTACCCTTCTCAAGAAATGGATAATTAATTAGTTTGAATAGAGCCTGAAATTATGTCCTAACAATTTTTTCCATATTCATATGAGATTTGCGTTTTTCACGTACTGCCGGAATGGGATGAATGCAGTTGAAGTACTCATGAGTTCTCGGTAATATGAGGAGTAAAAAATTCCGAAATGTGGTAATTAATCAGTTTGAATGGAGCCTCAAATTGTAGCGTGCTACATTTCAAATTTTATATATTCAACTGAGTCAGACAGTTGATGGAAATCTGGGCGTACGCCAATGCGTATCTTCGTGCATATGTACTCGATACTTCGAAATTATGATATCATTTTCTTTTCTAGTTTCTTCGAACGTACATATATCGATAATTATCGCTGCAAAATAGTTATAATTGTTTTTCTCTAGTTCATTCATAAAACCCTGAAAAAAGGGGTAAGTTGTATATTTTTCTTATCGTCATTATTTGATTGTTGTATACGTAATATATATGAAAATTTTTGATATTCAGATTTAATTTGATAAAGGAATGCATCCGCCATTTTAACATTTCATCATTTTACGTGAAATGAAAATTTTTATTCTTTATTTAAATATAATTTATTATAATCAAATATTTTTTAATACCTATTATTGATGTTTAAATGTAACTTCGTTTTAACTATCGTGAATTTTTATCTTAAATGAAGCATAATAAGTTATAACTCAGTTTATGAGTATTTTCACAAAACTTTTATGTAGAGGATGTTTTTCGTATCTATTATTTTTTACATTTTTCGTTTGTTACATTTTTGAAAGAGATCTTTTCTGAAACAATCTACATATGATTGCCTTGAGATCATCCTTTTAGTTTCTTATCTCATTTGGCAGTCATTTTGTTCAAGCGATAAAATAAGTACATGAGTATTAATATCTTTTATGTAAACTTTGGTTGTTTCAGAAACAGAAAAGCCATCACCTTAATTTGGCTTCTTATTAATTTCTGTTCTCTGATTTTCAGTTTTTTTTTTTGGTATATTTTTTTTGCTGAATTCCTGATTGGTTCTTGATAAACGTTGAAAGTTGGATAATTACATTGAGAGTTCTTCGTCTAAAGACAGCCCATCATTGTCGACTGTCAACTTACAAGTCAAATTATTTACTCTCCTTACAATTGAAGAACTGCCAGACCTAAGTTCTTATCAACTTCGGTGGAGGAAGATTGGCTCAGTATAGAGCTAGGACTTTTACCTCTTCAGGAAAGTAATTTAGCATCTTAGAAAATTTCATTCTTTTTTTATACAATTATAAATTTCGGATTCACTTGTATATATTTTCATTTTATAAATATTGTATGTAAATTTTTCTGGTACCAGATATTTTAAAGATTCGGATTGTGAAATACTTATGTAATTATAAGAGGTGTTTGATCGACCTGGGTTTTTGTCCCTTCCATTTGGAAGATTCAGGGATCTGAACCACGACTCAAACAAACGACTGTTCTCGGGCATTTTGAGTTGTAACGAAAAGGTTACACATAATTTTGGCGCCCAACGTGGGGCAGTTAAGGTCTTTTTGGCCATTCGATCACTAGATCTCTCAGTTTGCCTGGTGGGGGTGACTGTTTATTTGGGGTTGATCATTATCCTCGTTCCGGATAGTTCAGGTTATTATTTTTGGGATCATCTCTCGGCAATTATATCTGATTTTTCAGTCGGGATTTATTTTTGTTTGTTTTTTCTTACTAAGTTTTCAATTTCTCCTTTCTACCTTATCTTATTTCTTTGAATTTTCTATCGTGGAAAATGTCTCTCAACCCAAATTATCTAAAACAGAATGAACTCGCTTATGAGATTGCGATTAAAGGTATTGAGATCCTGTCATCAGTGGATGACAAACGTAAAATTTTGAGAGGCTTGCTTTCCCAAGAATCCTCGGATCATGGTTTCACTGTCTTGTCTGATCCTTTTTCTTTCAAAGAAAATGTTGAAGGCAATAAAGAAAGTTTAACAGATTTGAAGGAGATTTGCGCTAAGTTCAATTCAAATTCTCCTCAAATTGATCACAAACGTATACTCACTCGTTGATTTGTCTGGTAGAGACCTCGGAAATTTCCATATCAAGGACATTAAGCCCGATTTAAGTAGAGAAGATGATCCTACTGATTCCTCAGATGTTCAATCCGAATGACCTGAATGTTTTGTGTTTTGTTAGTATTAGGTATTGGTTTGTATCGCCTGGAATAACAAATGCCGTTTTTCATTCCTCCTTTCCTCTTATCCTTTCCTTTTCAGTATTCGATTGAATTGATTGAATTGAGACAAAAATTATAAATTGAAGCATTTAAGGCACTTATATTTATTTCTATCTCTCATTTATCTTTATCTCTTATTTATCTCTCTTTGTACTACGAGCAATTATCTTCTTGTAATGGAAAGTAGTCTTGGCCATTGCAATTATCTTTATCTTTTCTGCTCTAGTATAATTACTTTTCAGCCTTTATTATATGCTTCTACCTCTGTTCGAATCAACGTGCAGTTATACAGTATCTAATGTGCATTGCATAAATCTTTGGTGTAACTGTTTTGTTGTTTTGAAGTAACTAAGTCTTTTGTGTCTTTTCAGATGCAGTTCTATGTCTCTATGAAGTCAATTTCCTTGATATACCTTGTGATCCCTGGATCACTGGCGCCCATCATTTTCTCGTTCAGTTAACTTTGTGGATAAAAAAAAAGCTCATTGTGAGCAAAGACTTTTTTTTGGGGGGAATGAGGAGTGTGTAGCGTGCTACATTTCAAATTTTATATATTCAACTGAGTCAGACAGTTGATGGAAATCTGGGCGTACGCCAATGCGTATCTTCGTGCATATGTACTCGATACTTCGAAATTATGATATCATTTTCTTTTCTAGTTTCTTCGAACGTACATATATCGATAATTATCGCTGCAAAATAGTTATAATTGTTTTTCTCTAGTTCATTCATAAAACCCTGAAAAAAGGGGTAAGTTGTATATTTTTCTTATCGTCATTATTTGATTGTTGTATACGTAATATATATGAAAATTTTTGATATTCAGATTTAATTTGATAAAGGAATGCATCCGCCATTTTAACATTTCATCATTTTACGTGAAATGAAAATTTTTATTCTTTATTTAAATATAATTTATTATAATCAAATATTTTTTAATACCTATTATTGATGTTTAAATGTAACTTCGTTTTAACTATCGTGAATTTTTATCTTAAATGAAGCATAATAAGTTATAACTCAGTTTATGAGTATTTTCACAAAACTTTTATGTAGAGGATGTTTTTCGTATCTATTATTTTTTACATTTTTCGTTTGTTACATTTTTGAAAGAGATCTTTTCTGAAACAATCTACATATGATTGCCTTGAGATCATCCTTTTAGTTTCTTATCTCATTTGGCAGTCATTTTGTTCAAGCGATAAAATAAGTACATGAATATTAATATCTTTTATGTAAACTTTGGTTGTTTCAGAAACAGAAAAGCCATCACCTTAATTTGGCTTCTTATTAATTTCTGTTCTCTGATTTTCAGTTTTTTTTTTGGTATATTTTTTTTGCTGAATTCCTGATTGGTTCTTGATAAACGTTGAAAGTTGGATAATTACATTGAGAGTTCTTCGTCTAAAGACAGCCCATCATTGTCGATTGTCAACTTACAAGTCAAATTATTTACTCTCCTTACAATTGAAGAACTGCCAGACCTAAGTTCTTATCAACTTCGGTGGAGGAAGATTGGCTCAGTATAGAGCTAGGACTTTTACCTCTTCAGGAAAGTAATTTAGGATCTTAGAAAATTTCATTCTTTTTTTATACAATTATAAATTTCGGATTCACTTGTATATATTTTCATTTTATAAATATTGTATGTAAATTTTTCTGGTACCAGATATTTTAAAGATTCGGATTGTGAAATACTTATGTAATTATAAGAGGTGTTTGATCGACCTGGGTTTTTGTCCCTTCCATTTGGTAGATTCAGGGATCTGAACCACGACTCAAACAAACGACTGTTCTCGGGCATTTTGAGTTGTAACGAAAAGGTTACACATAATTTTGGCGCCCAACGTGGGGCAGTTAAGGTCTTTTTGGCCATTCGATCACTAGATCTCTCAGTTTGCCTGGTGGGGGTGACTGTTTATTTGGGGTTGATCATTATCCTCGTTCCGGATAGTTCAGGTTATTATTTTTGGGATCATCTCTCGGCAATTATATCTGATTTTTCAGTCGGGATTTATTTTTGTTTGTTTTTTCTTACTAAGTTTTCAATTTCTCCTTTCTACCTTATCTTATTTCTTTGAATTTTCTATCGTGGAAAATGTCTCTCAACCCAAATTATCTAAAACAGAATGAACTCGCTTATGAGATTGCGATTAAAGGTATTGAGATCCTGTCATCAGTGGATGACAAACGTAAAATTTTGAGAGGCTTGCTTTCCCAAGAATCCTCGGATCATGGTTTCACTGTCTTGTCTGATCCTTTTTCTTTCAAAGAAAATGTTGAAGGCAATAAAGAAAGTTTAACAGATTTGAAGGAGATTTGCGCTAAGTTCAATTCAAATTCTCCTCAAATTGATCACAAACGTATACTCACTCGTTGATTTGTCTGGTAGAGACCTCGGAAATTTCCATATCAAGGACATTAAGCCCGATTTAAGTAGAGAAGATGATCCTACTGATTCCTCAGATGTTCAATCCGAATGACCTGAATGTTTTGTGTTTTGTTAGTATTAGGTATTGGTTTGTATCGCCTGGAATAACAAATGCCGTTTTTCATTCCTCCTTTCCTCTTATCCTTTCCTTTTCAGTATTCGATTGAATTGATTGAATTGAGACAAAAATTATAAATTGAAGCATTTAAGGCACTTATATTTATTTCTATCTCTCATTTATCTTTATCTCTTATTTATCTCTCTTTGTACTACGAGCAATTATCTTCTTGTAATGGAAAGTAGTCTTGGCCATTGCAATTATCTTTATCTTTTCTGCTCTAGTATAATTACTTTTCAGCCTTTATTATATGCTTCTACCTCTGTTCGAATCAACGTGCAGTTATACAGTATCTAATGTGCATTGCATAAATCTTTGGTGTAACTGTTTTGTTGTTTTGAAGTAACTAAGTCTTTTGTGTCTTTTCAGATGCAGTTCTATGTCTCTATGAAGTCAATTTCCTTGATATACCTTGTGATCCCTGGATCACTGGCGCCCATCATTTTCTCGTTCAGTTAACTTTGTGGATAAAAAAAAAGCTCATTGTGAGCAAAGACTTTTTTTTGGGGGGAATGAGGAGTGTGTAGCGTGCTACATTTCAAATTTTATATATTCAACTGAGTCAGACAGTTGATGGAAATCTGGGCGTACGCCAATGCGTATCTTCGTGCATATGTACTCGATACTTCGAAATTATGATATCATTTTCTTTTCTAGTTTCTTCGAACGTACATATATCGATAATTATCGCTGCAAAATAGTTATAATTGTTTTTCTCTAGTTCATTCATAAAACCCTGAAAAAAGGGGTAAGTTGTATATTTTTCTTATCGTCATTATTTGATTGTTGTATACGTAATATATATGAAAATTTTTGATATTCAGATTTAATTTGATAAAGGAATGCATCCGCCATTTTAACATTTCATCATTTTACGTGAAATGAAAATTTTTATTCTTTATTTAAATATAATTTATTATAATCAAATATTTTTTAATACCTATTATTGATGTTTAAATGTAACTTCGTTTTAACTATCGTGAATTTTTATCTTAAATGAAGCATAATAAGTTATAACTCAGTTTATGAGTATTTTCACAAAACTTTTATGTAGAGGATGTTTTTCGTATCTATTATTTTTTACATTTTTCGTTTGTTACATTTTTGAAAGAGATCTTTTCTGAAACAATCTACATATGATTGCCTTGAGGTCATCCTTTTAGTTTCTTATCTCATTTGGCAGTCATTTTGTTCAAGCGATAAAATAAGTACATGAGTATTAATATCTTTTATGTAAACTTTGGTTGTTTCAGAAACAGAAAAGCCATCACCTTAATTTGGCTTCTTATTAATTTCTGTTCTCTGATTTTCAGTTTTTTTTTTGGTATATTTTTTTTGCTGAATTCCTGATTGGTTCTTGATAAACGTTGAAAGTTGGATAATTACATTGAGAGTTCTTCGTCTAAAGACAGCCCATCATTGTCGATTGTCAACTTACAAGTCAAATTATTTACTCTCCTTACAATTGAAGAACTGCCAGACCTAAGTTCTTATCAACTTCGGTGGAGGAAGATTGGCTCAGTATAGAGCTAGGACTTTTACCTCTTCAGGAAAGTAATTTAGGATCTTAGAAAATTTCATTCTTTTTTTATACAATTATAAATTTCGGATTCACTTGTATATATTTTCATTTTATAAATATTGTATGTAAATTTTTCTGGTACCAGATATTTTAAAGATTCGGATTGTGAAATACTTATGTAATTATAAGAGGTGTTTGATCGACCTGGGTTTTTGTCCCTTCCATTTGGTAGATTCAGGGATCTGAACCACGACTCAAACAAACGACTGTTCTCGGGCATTTTGAGTTGTAACGAAAAGGTTACAAAATTATGCTGTAATAATTTTTTCCATATTCATATTCGATTTGCAGTTTTCACGTACTGCCGGTATGAGAAGAATGTAGTAGTAAAACTCATGTGTTCTCGGTATTCTGAAGAGCAAAAAATTCCGAAATAGGGTAACTAATTAGTTTGAATAGAGCCTAAAATTATTCCGTAATAATTTTTTCATATTCATATGATATTTGCAGTTTTCACGTACTGCCGGTATGAGAATAATGTAGTAGTAGAACTCATGCATTCTCGGTATTCTGAGGAGCAAAACATTTCGAAATGAGTAATTATAGTTATTCATGCAAAAAGTTAATGTTTATTGCACTCGACGTGAAATTGCCGTTAGGCCGAGTTGGACAACACGTCGAGTGCAATAAACAATTTTTGCACGAGTTGCATACAACATTTTTTTTACGTTCATGCAAAAAGCAAAAAATGATTTATTGAGGTGCGGCACTAGGTGTAGGAAAATGAAAAGCGCTACTTGAATACTTTATTATTTATATAGATTTGCATTGAAACAGGAACTTATGCGTTACGAATACTTTAACTCAAATTTTATTTTTACCATCAATGTTGAAAGTGAATGAACAATTGGTGTATGAGATAATATAATATATTGATGAATATGATGAATTTTTATCTTCAATTCAGTATAGGTAAAAATATTTCAACTGCATTTCAGATGTAAATACGGCTGTCTGTTGTTATGCCCGACACTCACGAAGCGTTTTTTCGAGCGTTTGGTAGCGAGCGTCGAAGAGATTCCAGTCGGGCAGTCAAGTTCATACTCTGATTTACAGTCGTGCGGCCGTGTCTTGAGCTGTCTGACTGTAAAATTATACGAATGCTCGACTATGGGAGCCTCGTGAGTGGCTGCCTTTACTGTTGCCTGTCGGCACGTTTGATGATTTAATTATACCTCTTTGTTATTGGTGAACCCAGATGAACAAATTCTTCTAGGATCTGAAGACTGAAGTTTCTCCGAGATGCGAAACAGGTTTATTTCATCCGGGCTCGTATTTTTAGAATCCCGAAATATAGATACATACACACAAAATTCCTGAGTACAATTTTTTTTTCACTTATCTCATGAAACATCATAAGACGTCGAAAATTTATTCAACGTTTATACCCCTTAAAATTATCTAACTCTGTTATTCGGGTCTAACGATGTATTCAGTTACTGAATCCAATGTTTATTATGCATACTCTGGGAACGGAAGGCAATAAAAATAGACAATTATGAAATTAATTGTTTAAAGAAAATCAGGGTTTCCGATGCCGATTAGGTACGTCTACAAAATATATCCTATTTTATTTCGCTAACACAAAATTTATTAAGCTTTGTTGGAGAATCATAGAAATAAAATGATGGATTATTTCTTATGAATTGAAATGAGACAGGCTGTTCCACCATGGGCGCGATTTCCGGTGAAGGCCTGAAATTTTCAAATGTTCACAGTATCATTAGGCTTCATTAGAGCTATATTATTTAATTGTTTCGAAATACATGGGGCTAACAAAAAATGTGTAAATGAATGAACAAAATGTTTTTTTTATAGAACAAACTGTTTTTATTGAATTTCCTGTTTAAAAGGAATAAATTAACCCAAGATTTTATATGCTTTAAACTTTATATGTTTTAAACTTTTTTTGAAATATTTCGATTTTTTATAGAGAGAATAGGCTTTGGAAGAACTGACGTTTTCAAAATGAATGAATTCATTAAGATAAAATTTAAAATTGAATTCTAGACAAATGGAGGTTAGTACTTACTTTTTGATAATCATTGGGAACTCTGTTTAGACAATTCATTGATGACTCATTCAAACTTTATTATCGGGCATATTCCAAATGGCATAACATGTTTTATATTAACTTATCAGGTAGCAAATTTTTGTAGTAGCAAATTTGAAAAGTTGTTCACTGAATGAAAAAATAAATTATAGAGTGTATCAGTTGAAATAGTCCAATATTAACGTTTCAATGCGTAATCAATGAATTTTATCATTTTGAATACCCAGTAGAGTTCTAAATGATTTCCTTTCGGAATCTAATTCAAATGAAATAATTCATTACGAAATTTCAGCGCTTAATAATTTTGTTAAGACTATCTAGGTATATTTAGTTGTTCTAAGAATTTCAAGCCTAAACTTTTAACTTCGGTCTGTAGAATTTCAATATTATGGTTAAACGTATGTCCTCATTCTAATAATTGATTGAAATATGTACAATTGTTCTTGCAGTTAAAAAACCTCATTAAATATCCATTAATTCTAATCTGGAAAGCCTTCCTGTCGAATATAGATTTTACCTGTTTACTCATTCACCTTCCCGGTTAGTCGTTTCAGACAAATTGTTTTCAAACTGTGAAGAAAATAGTAGTAAATACCAACAAATTGGTATTCTGAAGGATCTACGAAATATTAAATATTGGGTAATTGGGTTTTTGAATGAATTTAGTTGAAATTTAATAAGTTCAATGAAAGTAATAAGGCGCTTATTTAGCTCTTACTAGATCGAATTTTTCAGGTCCAGAGGTGTCTCAGTGGACACAAAAGTCAACAATATTGAGGACAAAGAGTACGCAACTGATTTGTTTGTGATTTTTTTAGAAATTTTTGAAGATTGAACAACTAACAATATACAACTTTTTCGTCTCCTGCATATGCTTCATATCTAGAGCTTCGTTTTCGAGAAAAAAAAATTGAAGCCACTCTATTACATATCATAGACAACATGAATAGTTTTCTGAATGATTTGAACTAATTTTTTTTTCTCGATAACAAAGCTTGATATGAGGATAAAAGAGGATACCGAAAAGTTTCATTTTTAGTTATTCAATCTAAAAAATAAAAAACTACAGAAAAATAAGCAGGTTAATTCATAAATAACTAGATACCGTTTTTTTTCAAACTTCTTCACTCGTCATATCTCGCAAACGAAGCAACTCCGGACGGTTCGTAGACCATTTTTATGACCAAACTAATCAATATCTGAAGCTTCGTACCAGTGCGACCAGATTTAGTAGAAATCTACTTTTTTAGTAGATTTTTCGCATTTCCATGAAATTTTTTGTAGGGAGATTTTGGTAGATTTTATAAGTTTTGAAAATCTGACCGTGACGGTTCGGAATTGGGATACCTTGATTGTTCCGATGAATCAATTCATTGTTCATCGAGGTTCTACGTGGTTCTCGAAGAACGTACAGATGTAAACATAATAAAATCATAAAACTTCTTTCGTGGCTGTCGGTTGACAATAACTACAAAAGGTGATGGAATTTTCGAAGGGTAGCTCATTTAAAACAGATGGAGTAGTGGTCAAAAATCTTCAGTTGAAAATATACCATTATCTCACATCAGGTATTCTATTAAGCGGGAAAAAAAATGTGTAATAGAATTAACAAAATTTGACAAATTGAAGTGACTGAATTTTTCAGATTTATAGATATTTATTCAAATTACAGAATCGTTTTTTATGAACTTTATTTTTTAGAGAATTTTCACGTATCTTTGTATTCTCAATCAAAATTATTTAGATTTATTTTGTAATATGAGACTATGGAAGCATAACTTCAATTGTTGATCTTGATTCGAATTGATCAATTCGAATTCTGAAAGTTACGATTGAAATCAAATATAATTATTAAAATAATTTTTGTTACTTGAAATCGTACTTATAAACTTGAACCTTACATATAATGTATATCATTGAATAAAAGAATTTTTGGAAAATTTCCGCAAAAACCTATTTTTTTTATAATTCTTTCAAATTCCATTTCGAAACGTATTTTGTATCTAGTGTCTCGAACACTGATGTTCAAAGAATTTTGTATTTGGTTATATTTCATTGGGTATTTTGTACATCATTGTCAGTGATTGCATGATTTTGGAAATATTCAAAGTTATTTGGGAAAAGAACTTTTATGGAAATGAGTAATTTCTGAAAAAGAAACACAAATCGGTAAAATCTTCTCTGATCGGACAAAAACTCTTATGTATCCACTTATGTGATCTTTGGTTCTTCGTTTTTACTATAGTTGAAAATAATGAAGTATTTGTTTGAACAAAAGACATAGGTACGGAAGCAGGTATAAAGGTCGTGAAGAATAAAATCTCAAAATTAAATTAGTTTAGTTTTTAATCGATGATTAAAAATTTAAACATTGATTACGTTCTGATTTCTCTTGCACCATCTGTAAAATGACGTTTATTTTCCCGATAAGTTTTAAATAGGGTTCTGCGCATAGTCCTAATATCCATTTGACATTAGGTCTATGGTTCTGAACAACTCAAAAGATCGAAACATATGACTTACATAACCTGAATATTATTTCTTTATGGACATTACCTGAAGGTGTCACATTGTATGTTTCTGTGTTTGGTTTTGTGAGGAATTTCAGAATTGAAATATGGATTCAGATTCAGATCGTGACTTATCATTCAATGACAATTTATAATAATGATTTGTAATATATGTTAACTTTGTCACGATAAGAACAGAGATCATAATACTAGAAAATTGTTGACCAGATTTTTCTATGATCACCGTCAATATTTTGAAATGTTGCCAAACATATCTCCTGTTTAGCTAAACATCGATTATTATCAAACGGTGCAACCGATAAGAATTATAATCATCGATTAGTACTGAACATTGATTACGTAAACAGCGTTTAATTTTTCAATGAAGCAATTGGCCCTAAGGCATTGGCCAATAGTCGATTAAACAACAATAGTATTACTTACAGAGTTAGGTAAACGACAGTGAAAATTCGAATAATAAGAATAAACATAACATAAGGGTCAAGAAATTGATACGCAAAAAAGTTCCATTAGGATTCTTCCATGGTGAAATTCATAATTTCATTCAAATTCTCATTGCTCTGATACTTGCTTAAAGAAACATTTCAGTAGTCACTTAAAAAACAATGACAGAAACGATTTTTACGACGATTTTACGAGTAATGAGAAAATTTAATGCAGCATCATCTGTGAAATTTTGTCAAAAAGTATGTTTTGTTAATTTTCAGAACGATGTTGGTAGATTTTTGGTAGATTTCTGCGGCTAATTCAGTTGATTCACCATATGCCAATCTGGTCACGCTGCTTCGTGCCGTAGTGAGAAATCAAATATTATTTACCTTAGTCGTTCAAGCCGTTCATAATTTGAGTTAGTTTGATGGTTCAAAATGAATTTTTATTTAGGTTAACTATCTTTCTCACCAGATGTTAATGTCATTATTTGGGATAAATATTTTTTCCGAATACTGCATTCTATGCGGGTTGGGTAGGTCATAAAAAGTCATAAAAGCTGTTTATGATTTGCCGAAAGAACGGTTCTATTGAATTTGTTTTTGTTTAAAACAAATTTTATCTTGGAAATATGCATTCAAAAACTCAAACATACATTGGAATATGGAGTTATGCAAATGCATATTTATCCGAAGCCTAGTTAGGGTTGAGCCAAACTCGTCGATTTTGTGATCTAGACAATATTGGATAATTTTTTCCAGATATTTTGTTTGAAATTTTAATGTTTCTGGTTGAGCAATCCACATAATATTCATTACTACTCTTGAAATTGTTATTTAATATTTAACGGCAACATTTTATTCAGATTGAATTGAAAGTTTCGAAATCTTCAGAAAAAAATTCGAACGGCAATATCTACGGAATTCCTTGTCGGATTTTGATAAACTAAACAGCAACATTCGATACTCGAAGATATTCTGAAAATTTCAAGTTTGAATATCTCTCTGAATATTATCATTGCTTCGGCCGGACGAACAGAATCGAATTTCAGGACGTATTCATCATCAGTGAGTGGAACCTCATTGTTTTTGAACATCTCTTGCACCAAATTCATAAATTACAGACAATATGACGAAATAATAAAGCTGAACAACGGCTCAAAAATATATAATCATAATTTTTCAAGTATAGAATAATAACTCATCACATTTGTCCCTTCCATGCAGGTTCCTGCTATTTCATATTCAATCTATACGTTGGTTGACTAGTATCATTCATTATTGTGACAATTCAATTTCTACTTTCATTCAAATAAAGTCAAACATTTTTCTATTTACTTTGAAAATTTTATTTTGAATCAGTTCGCTTCTATAAAGTTCTGGTGTACTTCTTCTCTTACCCGACCATAATCTTACATATATTTATAGAAACAATATTTATTCCGTTTAAAAACTTCACTTTCAACAGTTCTCACAAAAGTGCTTAGTGCTCGAAATTTCGATTTACTTTTACAAAGTGCTTAGTAATCGCGAGTCTTTTGTGAAAATCGGTGCTTAGTGCTTGGTGCTCGAAGCCCTTTTTTTTCGAGTGCTTAGTGCTTAGTGCTCAAGCACTTTTTTTCAGTGCTCGTCACAGCTCTGCAGCTGTAAACGTACTAGGACTTGGTAACTGTACATCGTTATTTCCTTCAAGCTGAAATATTTGTTTGTCATGATGACAGTGCAATAAAAACTTTATTGCACTAGTGCAATAAAGAAGTTTTTTTCCCACTAAATATAGTTCAATAAAGTTTTGTTTTTTGCATGAATGTAGAAAATTTACTTTAAGTAGAGCCTAAAATTATGTCATAATAATTTTTTCCATATTCATATGCAGTTTCACGTACCTACTGCCGGAATGGAATGAATGCAGTAGAAGTACTCATCAGTTCTCGGTAATATAAGGAGCAAAAAATTCCGGAATGGGGTAATTAACCAAATACCACCAGAAATGAAGTATATAAGAACTAAAAAAAACATTAATATTAAGCTAAAGTTTCACCTGAAAGATTTATTTTGTTTAGTTTAACTTTGTGGTTGTTTTGAATATTTTATAGTATTATATTTTGTATATTGTTAAATAGACCTTGTCACCAGTACTTGTACTGTGTTATAGGTCAAGAATAAAGAAGTAAATAAATAAATAAAAATAATCAGTTTGAAAGGAGCCTTAAATTATGCCGTAATCATTTTTTCTATATTCATATTCGATTTGCAGTTTTCACGTACTGCCGGTATGAGAATAATGTAGTAGTAGAACTCATGTATTCTCGGTATTCTGAGGAGCAAAAAATTTCGAATAGGGTAATTAATCAGTTTGAATAGAGCCTAAAATTATGCCATAATAATTTTTTCAATATTCATATGGAATTTGCAGTTTACCTACTGCCGGAATGAGATGAATGGAGTAGAAGTACTCATGTGTTCTCGGTAATCTGAGGAGCAAATTCAGGAATAGGGAAATAAATTAGTTTGAATACAGCCTAAAATTATTATGTTATTCAAATTATTCTGAGGAGTTTATTCACGATTGGGTTCTGCTAGCTTAACCGTAAAGCTAGCAGAACCCAGGGTTTTTTTGAAAAAGTAAATTCAGAAATTTAGTAATGGGTTCAAACGTGAGCCTAAAATTATGGTGTAATCAGATTTCCCATATGATATCGATTAGCTTGACGTTAAGCTGCTAGCTTAACGTTAAGCTAGCAGCACCCGCGATTTCTCCGACAATTCAGGAGCAGAAAATTTTTGAATTGGGTAATAAATTAGCCTTAAATGAGCCTAAAATTATGTAAAAAAAAATCGAAAATTCGAAAGTGGTTCTGCTAGCTTAACGGGGGTGAATTTTTCGATGCGAATAACGTTCAGTTCTTTGATGACTGAAGAATTGAAATGTTGTGACGAAAATGATACAAAAACCGAAAACAACGGGTAAGTGTATACCGATGACGAGTGCGAAAATCACAGATGGCAAAACAGAAGGGGACGCCGACGAAGCGGGTAGATAAGGAAAGAAAAGAATAAACCTCGGACAAAGACAAACTCGTAGACCAATAAAAGTAATCTTGAGAGCGATAATAAACTCACAAACCGTAAAAGGGTCCGATTTCTTGCTGCTGTGTCTATTTTAAAGAAAAGTAAAAAGATTATTTGTTCGTTTTATGGAAAAATTTTTGTTCTTCGTCTTTGAAAAAATTCTGAAAAGTTATATTCTGAAAATCTTGGGGGGTGGTAATTACTTCCAGCACCCCTCCATTTCTACGCCTTCAATAACGACGATTTCCCTCAAAATTCAAGGCTAGGATCGCCTTTTTTTCCCTCATCCTGAAAATTGAGGGCTTCTCAGAAGGGCTGGGAGGAGCTGAATATTTAAAACTTCAATTTCAAAAGATGCAGACAAACGCACGTGGTAGTGTTCCCCCTGAAGAATGTGGTTATAGAATATTCTCATCAAATAATTAATACAAAATTCTAAACCACCAACAAAAATTGTCGAGATATAATAATAATTCCTCGTAGAAAAAGTAGTATATACTTCATCTAGAAGGCCATTGTTGTCTGGCACAAATTGTCCTCAATGATTGCTTTCCCATCTTTATTTTTGTGATTCAAACCATCATACATATCATGAGGCATTCATTCAAGAATTAACTCGAGCACTACTGATATTCTGTTAGTTATTACATGATTTGATAGCGATTTCAATTAAACCAGAAAAATTATCATCAATAATCGAAGTTATATCGAACTTTTTTCATCCATCAAATAATCCAAATGAATGGATAACTGTGGCAACCAAGACTTTGAGAATGGTTATTATCCTCAATTCCATTCAGTACCTGTTATTTGATTGAAACAATATTTTCATCAAGCTTTTCACTAAAAGAGTTTCATTCGGTATAGTTACATCCATAAATAATTTGATCCATTAATTTCTCTACGAAAATTTATCTTTTTTGATTCGGTAAATTACATTCTTAAAAAAATGGAATAGAAATAATCGTTAGAACTGATCTTGAATTGAAAAAGTTACATTTTCTTGTTTATACATAAATACAATCAAAATTTCTTCACATTATCGTGAAAGGCTTCATTGAAATGGATTATTTTCAAGATCAAAATAATGAGGTAGATATCTTGAAAATTGTCTTGAAATTTCTCTTATAACTCAACTCGTTTCTTCCCTTTGAATTTAATTCGTATAATCTAAATCTTCTTTGGATAGAGCTGTCAAATATGGGAATTGCAATCTATCTTCAAATCTCGTCATAGCTGATCCTGGTCTACAATTGAACTCTTTCAAAAATTCCTCAGAGTTGCCCAAAATATTTTCTATTCTGAATTGTGGAGGCAATATGTGGCTTTCGTATGCCTCTATCATAAATTCAGTGAATTCCATATCTCTGCAGAATTCTGAAAAAGGACAAAGTTATAAACAATGTGGTTAAGAATCCATCATCTTTTGAATACCTTGAGTCATTGTTAAAAAAAAGATTTTCTCTTTAGTGAATTTGTATGAAATCCATGGCAATGAAGGATCATTCTTGAACGTGTTGAACGTGTTTGTTAATAACCTCAAAGCTGTGTTTTCCGCTAATCTTTCACTTTCGGAAAGAGCATTATTTAACTGGAAAAAAATCATATGTGTGAAATGTAGCAAAAATTACAAATTGTTTTATACAGAGTAAAAAAATGCCCCCCCCCCCCCCTCGCGGACCTTATAAATATAAAATGTATCCTGAAAAATCGAAAATATGCGTTGGCACTCTCATGGGTGAAAGATTGGATATGAACTAGAATATTAGAAGACACGTTGAATGTATTGTCATTAATGCATATACATAGAACCATTTGCAGCAGTCTTGATGTTGAAAGATACGATAGTCAAAAAAATACGAGACTAGAATTTGTTATTAAATTTTTAATATTTGCTGATATGTCTTAATTTAATAGGTGTAGTGAAAAGGAATTCATCATTTGTCCAATAGATGACTTTAGTTATCTGTATTTTGCGTTGTACAAGTCCGATCGGGTTGCACTATATGGCGTTAAAAAGATAAGTTTTCGCACTACAAAATCATCATGACAGTTTTGTGATGAGTTGACTCTGTTAAGTTTGAGCGCGCCACAATGATGGATACTAGCAATAAGAAAATACGCTATATTTTATAGTTTTTCTTATAGATGAAGACAAAAATACCAATCAGGCGGCTGAAAATGAAAATAGTGTTTTTGCTCTTATACTGTAATAGCCAATCACTTGCAATTTTGATTTCATCGATTCCGTTCCGGTAATTTCGATGTCAAAGATGCACCACTAGCCAATTGTCGAAAATATCGATAAAAGTATAGATATTGTCGATTCCTCTTTCGATTGCTCAAGAGCTTAAGAGTCCACAATAAACCGTTTGGAATACTATTCGCATAAGGCTGATCTCAAGAAGATGCTAGATGTATGAATATCACAGCATGGACCGAATTTCCACTGCGAATAACTGGAGAATCGCAACAAAATCGCCCTACTTTTGAAACGCTTGGTAACTGGTGATGAAAATTGGAACATTAATGACAACGTCAAACAAAAACGGTCATGGTCGATACGCGGTGAGCCTTCGGAAACGGCCAGGAAGGTTTTGCTGTGTGTTTAGTGAGATGTTACTCTACTAGAATAGGTTCAGCAGAGGGCCACCCGAATACCATATGGTTTTGTGCGTCCAGACTATGAAAGTAGATTAGCCCTAATGAATATCTTCAGGTTCTCGATGAGGAGGTTGAGGGGCGATCTCATGATAACTTATAGATTGCTTTATAGTCTCTTCGGTTGTGACCTCGGTCATCTTTTTGTGCTCAACTCAAATAACCTCAGAGGACATACGTTCCAACCGAGGTTCAAACTCTCACATGAGAGATTCTTCACCACCACCAGGCAGTACTTCATCTCCAACAGAGTATTCGAGGTTTGGAACAGATTGCCGACCGAGATAATTTGTGCGCCTTGTGTGAACAGTTTCAGCAACAAATTTGACTTGTGGGCCTCACAGAATGCTGTGTGTGTGAAATTAAATTCTTTTTTTTCTATGATCTTTTTTCATTCAATAGCTCGAATTTTCTTTTCATCCCTTTCTTCATATAACTTTTTTATATTTTTGTAATCTAGTAATTTGTGACAACATTGAATTAGGAAAGAAAATGGAAGACACACTTATTTATATAATTGTATTCTAAGACAATCGATTTCGGCACTAGGCCATCATCAGGTCAGCTGAAAATAAGATGTAAAAATAAAATCACAACATGATAACTTAACACACAATTTTTACAAAGTTTTTACAGTGATAATGTCTGATATAAATGAAAGGATGTATTATAAACTCACCGTCAAAGAAATAAGTACTTTTCATAAAAGACATTAAATGTATAATAATTTTTCTGATAATTTGTTTCCATGTATAAACATATATCTAGGTGTTAAAAGATAAATATTAAATTGTACTTCTTTCTATAAAAACCAATATTGACAGTTTTTGATTGGAATATGTTTTATGTTTTCATAATTCCGTGTATTAGGTGACCTTCAGATTTATCGAAGCGAATACAGAGGCAGGCGGAAAAGTTTATATAGTTAGAGGTTGGATCATCTTAAATAAATTAACAGTGGGATAATCTTTAATATCGTTGAGGAGGTGTTCGTCATTCTTGTTTTTTTTTTTAAATCTCTAGTTGTTCTAAGAGTGTTAATTTATAAAAATCATTATGTTGATGCAGTAATTTTAGTTTTTCTAGTGAGGTAGAGTGTTTGCTCTCAACTAGATGATTTCCCATGGCAGAAGCAGGTCTATTTTTTATATGTTCGTTAAATCTGATTTTTGCAGCTCTGGTCGTCATACCGATATAGAAGGCAGGACAGTTATCACATGTTATCCTATATATACCGCTTTTTTGGTTGTTGTCTTCTTTGGGTTTATTATTGACGAGCATTCTTTCTACTGTTCTATGCGATGTGTTGACAAGGTTCAAATTAAAACCTTTCAACAATGATTTTAGTTTGTAGTTGAGGTTGGAGAAGTAGGGGATGGTTGCGTATGTCGTCTTGATAGCGGTATGTGGGTATATCTTTTTGAGAAGTTTCCTCTTTATTATAGACAACATTACTTATTTCAACATATTTTAGAGTAATTACAGGCTAAGCCTCAACTCTGTATCACGTTATAATAATAATAATAATAATGGTTATCCACCAAGAGCTGTACACCTAAAGCACAACTTTAACTGTGGTAATTGAAGCCTTGTTCTTCATGCAATAATAATGGTTTTTTTTTTACTACACCTTATACTTTCTTGCGCCTGGGTTTTCTTATGAAATAAATTTACATATATTTATGGAATATGTGAAATTTTTCCTTGTTTTTGTCCCTCAAAAATTTCGGAAACTGAATATGATATGATTCACTGAAATCCATCTTTCTATAAAAAAACACTTGACCCAGTAGGTACCAACAAAAATTCCTGCTACTTTGCTAACATATATGTGGGGTTTTTATGTGGTTGTCTAGGGGTTTTATAAAAGGCCGCCGGAACTTAACCATTGTTTATTTACACTATGTACAATTCAACTTCAATTGAATGTACAGCCACTGAACTTTCGTCTATCGAACTATCGAAGTTATTTTATTTCGTATAATTCTTAATCGTCTAATTGTCTAATTATCTAACTCGCTGCGTCTACTCTTTTACGTCGAATCATATGCGTCTATCACGTCGAAATCTTTAACCTTTTCCGTCTAATCTGTAACGTCGAATACTAACTATGTCCGTCTCCTCTCTAACGTCGAATTCTACCCTCGTTCGTATGTATCGTGCTCCATTCTCCGTCTCAAGTACCTTTTCCCCTTACGTCTCCCTATTTCGATAAGAACTGCCTGGTTCTTTCGTCTCGTAAAGTCAGTGTCGTATCATTCAGTTGGGTGTTAAGAATTCGGATCCCACACTCGGCCATCCTACTGAGAATCCGACTCGGATTCATACTGTATTCAAGGCTTTATATACTCTGAACAAGTTGAAATCCGAATGGGTCCTTCGTGATTTCCTTTCTTAACTACGTCATATCTATCATTTCTCTTCACTTTGATCACTTCGTATGGTCCTAAAAATTTCTTATGCACTTTTAATCCTGCACTGAATTCAGTTCGTCTAATCGAAACTAGGTCACCTTGTTTGAAAAATACGGCTTTACTCCTTTTTCGGTTATAATTTTTCCGACTTTTATTTTCGACTTTCATTAAGTGCTGCTTAAGATATTCTTCTCTCAAATTTTCTCTGGCTTCGTCAAACTGTTTCTTCACTTCTTTTTCGATTAGTTCTACAAGCATAATATTTTCTTTTCTTCTCATCTTGATTCCTTGAACTTTTCTCGCTCTCTCTAGCGCTCCATTTTCGTCAAGTGGTTTTTCTTCATGTTCCTTTTCCGGTTTTATGCATATCGGTTCTTCATCTTTGTGTACTTCAAAATTAGTAAACATGGT
This sequence comes from Harmonia axyridis, assembly GCF_914767665.1. NCBI lineage: Eukaryota > Metazoa > Arthropoda > Insecta > Coleoptera > Coccinellidae > Harmonia > Harmonia axyridis. Next base: position 31,793,964 of record NC_059504.1, read on the forward strand.
CTTTTTTGGCTTAACCTCTCCCATAATTCGTTTCTCTAACTTTCTGAATTTTCTATCGTCTATGTACGTCAAATCAATCTCATCGTCTACTATGCTCTCATCAACTCTGATACTCATTTTCTGTGTACAATTATTCCATCTTCTCTCATGTTTACTTCTGCCTGTTTTAACAAATTACTTCCAACTATAACTTGGAAGTCAGAAGTCTCTTCGGGTATAATATAAAACAATATATTAAATTTTTCCCCGTCTATATAAACATCTTTTCTGATGGAACCTATTGTTTCAACTCGATTTGATCCTATCCCTTTAACTAAGATCTTATCCGTCGAAAGCAAATCGTCTCTGAAATACAATTCGTACACGTCTTGTCTAATGGCGCTTATATCACTGCCGGTATCAAATAATACTAGTAATTTAATTTCGTCAAAAGTCAATTTAATTGCATTTCGCGGTACTATATTCATAGTATTTACATTTTTAGAAGTTTGAGTCTGTTGTGAAATTTTGTCAGGACAGTTCGATGATAAATGACCAAATTTCTTACAACTAAAACATTTCACGCCTTTACTTCTGTCTGGACACTCTTTGGATTTATGATCGTGGCTTCCGCAATTATAACAAAGTTCTTGCTTATCATTCCTATTCTGATAACTGATTTTTTCTCTATATACCTTCTTAAATTCATTTTTTTCCTCATGTCTCATACCGTCTCTTTTGATCTTGAAAGGTTTAATATCTCTTACAGGTTGTTTCTTGGAAATAGTTTCATACAGTTTCACTTTTTCCTTGAATTCTGGAAAGTTTCTGGCACCATACGATATAATTTTATTTGATGATTCGTTTTGTATCCCATCTATAATGTATTGAATGATAACTTTATCTTCTATGTTAGCTCGACTAGCTATTTCCCTCATGATCAATACATATTCTTGAAAATTTTCATGATATTTCTTCTTTCTAAACATCAACATTTTATGAATTTGTGCACTCTTTACATTGACTTCAAACTCCTGAATCAATCTTCTCTTCAAAATACTCCAAGCTCTAATACCTTTTTGAGACTGAATAAATAGTTTAGCGAGACCTTTCAAAGATTTCTTTGCAAATATCAACTTTTGCAAGTCATTCCATCCCGTCACTTTTGCAATTTCTTCGAAATCCTCGATCCACTTTTCTATTGGATAATCTTCTTTTCCGTCAAATGGCCTAATACTATCTTCTACGTCTCAAAAAGTCAATGAAAAACTCTCTTTTTTTCATAATTTTTCGTCTATTGAATTTGTCATGTCTTGAAAAATATTTCTCGACGTCACTGTTTTCGTCTCGTCGTCATTTTCGTCATCTCTCTCTGATTCGTTGGAATCCTCTTCTAAATTTCCGTCATCTACTTCGAATTTTATTAAGAATGAGCATATGCGTTCGATAATTACGTCATCGGTTCCACTATAATCCAAGCCAAGCATATTGGAAACGGTTATCAGGTCTGGGAGTCTAAGTTGTTTATACACATCTTGTACTTTTGTCAAGTGATCGTCTGAGTTTTTGTCCCACCCAAAACCCGAAAATTTACGTAGCGCTCTACGGACCTTATGCGGTTCGCCTTCATCACCGAAACAAATTAAATGCAATGCTCTGACAGCAGATAATTTAGCATGGGATATTTGATTTTCAATTATTGTTATATCGCCCAAAGTTGACATTTTTAATAAAAGTACTCAGTCAATATTCAATGAAAAACTGAAAATTCAAACTCAACTCAAAATTATCAAAATATTCGATTTAATATGAACGTTAAATGGCTGTATATTCTCACAGAATAAATCAAATCAATAACCACAAATATCGACAATATTCAAATGCAATTTCAACAAAAATATTAAAGAAAAACAAATATAAAGTTTCTTCTTTGGTCGTCTTCTTCAACAAGCCCTCTCAATATGGAAATTGGAAAGATAAACGTCCTTCCTTGAAAGTCTGCATACAATTTTACCATTCATCCTCTGATTACTGCGGAAAATTGATCTCGTTTCGGTCCTTTCGTCTATTGGATCAAAACTCACTCGTCTACACCTTCGGAACTGGCTTCTTCCGTATTCCCAATTGTTGATTGACTAACTGTCAATTTTTCCTCTTCGCAAATTCTGGACACTTCTTCGTCGATTTCGATGTCTTCTCCAAAGGATTCTTCGAACTGTGTGGTTTTCTTCTTCTATCCTGTTCGATGTAGGGGTTTTTCACTTTTATCCCGGTGGAGATAGGGCTTCCTTCTTCTTCGATCCCGGTTGAGCCCCCAAAATGTAGGGTTTTTATATCGTTGTCTAGGGGTTTATATAAAAGGCCGCCGGAACTTAACTATTGTTTATTTACACTATGTACAATTCAACTTCAATTGAATGTACAGCCACTGAACTTTCGTCTATCGAACTATCGAAATTATTTTATTTCGTATAATTCTTAATCGTCTTATTATCTAACTCGCTGCGTCTACTCTTTTACGTCGAATCATATGCGTCTATCACGTCGAATTCTTTAACCTTTTCCGTCTAATCTGTAACGTCGAATACTAACTATGTCCGTCTCCTCTCTAACGTCGAATTCCACCCTCGTTCGTATGTATCGTGCTTCAGTCTCCGTCTCAAGTCCCTTTTCCCCTTACGTCTCCCTATTTCGATAAGAACTGCCTGGTTCTTTCGTCTCGTAAAGTCAGTGTCGTATCATTCAGTTGGGTGTTAAGAATTCGGATCCCACATATATGAGCCGTGACTTTCTATGCCCCCCACCCTCAAACATCGTCTGGATCCGCCCCTGACACAAGTTAATTTGTTTAATAACGATACTCAGATATAAGAACTACTACTGATCTCAGATAATATACTATTGTCTTCGATCGTTAAAATGTCCCTACTGTTCTCAATATACAGGGTGTCCCGGGAAGAATGCGACAAACGAATACCGTGAATTGAGGACACCATAGAGGAATCGTATCAAGAGGTTTCAGTCGCCTGAGTGCCTTCGTTTGGGATATACAGGGTGATGTTCATCTTATGGGTGAAATTTCTCAGATAAATAACACTCTAACTATTCGATCGAATAATTTCAAATTTTGAAGTTTTGTCACTCTTCACTATAACATTCCTTCAATATTTCTGAAATCTACTAAATCAGATCCGGAGTAGGAAAATTTCAGACTTTCCCTATTTTCCTGAATATTGGATCACCCTGTACGTGAACATTATGATTTTTTTTCGTTTTCGTAACACAAAATTATTGTTAATAATTATTATTGTTAATAAAAGTTTTAAATCTCTGCTTGGCACGGTCATACAGGGTGATCAGTAAACATTCACTCATGAGTGAAATTTTTTTAGTTCAAACATTCTTCAACTAATTAACCGAATAATATAATTTTTTCAGTTTTGTCATCCTCTACTATCGCTTTCCTTCACAATTTCTGAAATCGAATAAATCAGATGCGGACCAGGAAAATTCAAGACGTCTTTTATTTTTATGGATTTTGGATCACCCTCTACGTGAACAATATGATTTTTTTTCTGTTTTCAAAACCACAAAAAATTTATTTATTATAAAAATTCTAAATCTTCAGCTTGTCACCGTCATACAGGGTGATCAATAAATATTCTCTTTTGAGTGAAATTTCATAGTTCAATAAATCTTGAACTTGTCGGAAAAAATTATTTCGAATATTGCAGTTCGCTATTCACTTCTAATGGAATAAACAATTCCCGTGAATCTAACGAATGGGCTCAGGATAATCCAAAATCAGTGATACATAAAAATTCCCAAGTTAGATTCTCGATAAGTGTTTAGTGCGTTATCTACAACAATCCTTTGATTTGCCCTAATGTTTTTGAAAATAGGAAGACAGGAGAATTCATGAAAATTTCCAGAAACATAATTTTGTAATTAATTGACTATTGGATCCAATCCGAAACCTTCCATGTGGAATCCATTTTTTCATTCGAGAAAGTTACATGAAAATCGGTCGTATGGCTCTAAAGATAATCAATGCTGCAATAGAAACATGCAGGTATAAGCGACAAAATATTTTTTTTGTTCGTGACAAATAATTCAGTTTTTCAAGAATATATTTCCTAAAAGACGGTCCTGATAGCTACAAGCCACGCCCCTCAGGGAGGAGCAACGTTTTTAGTTCACAATTCTGGCACTTGAAACAGATTTACAACGTCACATAGAATTTTGAGTAACTATGATGTAATATATTTCTAATTGGTATCATTGGAAAGAAGAAGAAATAGGCTATGACCATGTCGTATTAGATTTTCAAATTTTGGTCAACTGAAGCGACAATAAATTATTCAAAATTGGTATTGAAAATCGTACTTTCTACTTCAATAAAACAATTAATTTGCAACTTAAAGTGAAATTATTACCTAACGAACATACAAGGGATAAAGACCTTCCAATATTGTTTTGAATCATCTCGATAGCGTTTACCGTTCCTGAGAAAATCAAGACCGAATTAGTTAAGAAAACGCCTGAATTTGCGCCGCGTGAACGGACTCTTAAAAAACATTCCTATGGAAACGTTGTAGTTGCAACATAATAGGTCTAATACGCTCTAACCAAAAAAAGTACGTGAATATTTGACTGAGTCTGTTGAAAACAAATAGATTGGTAGGCTTCTCAATCTAGCCCTCTCGATCCCTTCATCTGATGGATTATTCATTATGAGGAGGTTTACAGACTAATAGTAGCTAGTATTTGCTACAAAGAATTATTAATGTTTGAGATATTGGATCTCAACCGATTACGATAGCGAAGTCTATAGCAACTATATCAACGTGCACAAAAATGTGTTGAAATGGAGGGATACTATTTTGAATAAAGCCTGCTGAACTGAAAATATTTTTCTCTATTCCAGTATCGTAATGAGTTCATTACAGTTCTAAAAACAGTGCTGTAATGATTACATTACAGCATCATTACAGCATTGTTTTTAGTTATATTTTTCGTTCTGGTGTTGTTAATACTGACTTCCAATCCTATGAAATTTCAACAAACGTCAATAATTGTCAATATAATAATAAAAATTTGGATAAAGTGGAATGATTCGCAACATTAATCTCAATTTATTTCAATTCTGCTGGTGTTAAATTTATATGGTCAAGCATGATTCACGAATTTAATGGGTAATTGTAAATTATTATTATACATACGACTCATATCCAAATTCCGTAATCTGTCAATTTTGGTAATAGTGACACCAACTGCCAAGATACAATACAAATGTCACTAGGATATATAATATGAATTTTTCGTTGAATTTCTACAATATTCCACAAAACCTGACTGAAATAGAGAAAATATCGTCTAATACCCGTTGCAGAAGGCAATTCCAACACTCATTTGTTCGAATTTCGCATTCGTGTAGGAATAGGAGCCCATTCAGCAACTTGTTTTAGAATATACTATATTCATTTTGTTTTTGATTCATTGTTTTCAAGTTCCAATGTTTTCAATTGATTTGCTGTTTTTGTTATATTCTTTATCCAGTTTGTTGATGAGAAATTTTCTTTAATATTTTGAGCAAAATTTAGGGAAGGCATTCGTAAAGAATGAAAAAAGTGTGATTCTCGAAATAATTTTACCGATAAATTCGAAATTTCTTGAACTATGAAATTTCTTCCATGAGGGAATGTTTATTGATCACGGTGTGATCATTGATGTATGACGGTGCCAATCACAGAATCAGAATTTTCAATATGAATTAAATCTTTGTGATTACGAAAACGAAAAAAAAACATGATATAAACGAACAGGGTGATCCAATATTCACGAAAATAGAAGATGTCTGAAATTATCCTGGTCTGAATCTTATTTATTCGATTTCAGAAATATTGAAAGAAGGCGATAGTAAAAGTTGACAAAACTTCAAAAATTGAAATTATTCAGTGGATTAATTGAAGAGTATTGAACTTAAACAAAATTCACTCTCAAGGGAATGTTTATTGATCACCCTGTATAACCGTGCCAAACAGAGATTTAGAATTTTTATCATGAAATTATTCTTTATATTTACGAAAACGAAAAACGATCATAATGTTCACTTACAGGGTGATCCAATATTCACGAAAATAGAAAAAGTCTGTAATTTTCCTAGTCCGGATCTGATTTACTCGATTCCAAAAATATTGAGTGAATGCGCTAGTAATGAAAAATTTGAAAGTATTCGGACGATTAGTTAAAGAGTTTTTGAACTGTGAAATTTCACTCATGAGATAAACATCACACTGTATATACCAAACCAAAGCACTCAGGTTATTGAAACCTCCTGATACGAGTCCTCCGTGATGACTTTCATTCATGGTATCCGTTTGTCGCATTCTTCCCGGGACACCCTGTATATACTTAATATACTATTAAAATATTATGAAATACATACATAATTCAAGAACAACAACAGAACACTCAAATGCGGTACATTAAAATGAATGTGAGTTAGAAACGATTTATATACTCTGTCTGTACATTTCAGTTCAAACTTCATACTTACTGAGAAAAAATACTCTTGATTTCCGAATTTTATTGGATTAGACAAAACAATCATATCTCGTGTTTGGTCTGCAAAGTTAATGTAAGATGCGTTAGCTATTTCAGATAACTGAACTCTGTATTGTATTCCAATTGAATCGAAGGCGTGACCTATTATTTTGGCCAAAGGAAAACCCACTTGAGCCATAATTATGTATCTGGGGAAATCTCTAGTTGCCCTTCTCGATAAGCCATATGGTATACCTTCGAAGAAATAGATGTATTACTACTCTGAATTATTTTAACTTTTATAAAAGCCATCTACTTGAAGGAAATTTCAAATAAGCCTTCCATAAAAAAATCACTCGTATACTTACATACAATATCATTTGCATAAAAGAAAACAGGTTCTTCTTTGGTTGCATCTACAAAGTATCGATACCTAGGAAATCAACAATATTACTCTTATATTGAAACATAATTTAAATGAGGAAGGAACTGACAGGACCATCATAATAATAAATTTTATTCACCCTCGATTCAGTACATGGTAAGTCATAAAATATAGGTATAATAACTATTAAAAACATAAAGAAAAATATCGAACAAACTCGTCAACGGAACAAAACAATTTTGCACAAGGCATTTTTTGTTCTCCCTTTTGAATGCCGCCTCATCGAATGCTCTAAAGCTTGAGAGTAAGAGGTTATACAGGGTGTTTCATTGGGAAACGGAAATACTTCACAGGTGCATAGGCGGTTCTGAAGATACCCCATTTATTGGATCTTACTGTCTTCGTAGCCGAGATACAGGGTGTTTTATGAATTTTGCCCGTTTCTTTCTGAGGCCATATCAAACCAACCACCCGGTATATTTTATTCATATTTGGCAAATATGTTCCTAATTGAGAGCCCAAACGTATCATGCAATAACCGCCTTGAAAATTCAGGTCCTGGTTAACAAAAAATTATGAATCGTTTGAATCCTCGAAACAACCCTGTACAGTGCATCCAATTTTGGGTGAGACAGCCAGGTTTCTCGCTTGTTAGAGCCTTGCGGTTTTCACGTTCCGTTCGTACTTTTTCGTGAAACTCAAGTTGGTCTAATCAGATTTTGCACAACTGTTTCCGTTCAAGAGATAAAGGGCGGTTTTGTAAATTGATACTCTTCGGACCCCTCCTTCATCTCCGAAGTTATTAGAAATAATGCTGAGGTAAAAACTGCGTCAATTTTTTTTTCGGGGTATGGTTTTGAAGATTCAACACAAACCTATATTTTTTTAATGGAACACCATGTATATCATTAGAATTCTGATTCAGAGGTAGTTTTTAGCTCAGCATTATTTCTAATAAATTCGGAGATAAAGGAGGGGTCCGAAAAGTTTCAATTTCCAAAATCGCCCTGTATCTCTTGAACGGAAACAGTTGTGCAAACAGCTGTGATTAGACCAACTTGAGTTTCTCGAAAAAGTACGACAGGAACGTGAAAACCGCAAGGCTCTATCTTAAATAACAAGCGAGAAACCTGGCTGTCTCTCCCAAAATGGGATGAACTGTACATCGGAATTTTGAAAATCTGTTTTAATATTCGCAAACACCAGTAAAAACTAAACTGAGAAGTGTACTTAAAATTTTCGCGCAGACAGTTTCACCGCACAAACTTTCAAAAAAACGACGAAAGCAAAGTTGTACGCCCATGTATATTCCATACTTATCTGAACTCTGAGGAAGAGTTTAATATTTTTCTGTATTGGATATTTATATTTTTTTTGGATCTATCTCAATTTTTTTTCTTCCATATAACGAGCGTTCATTTGAATTCGGGGTCAAGAGGCTGTGGAGAAATTAGAGTGGGTTTTCTGTGATTACAAGTAACGCTTAGCTTGTATCATTATGTAGTTCCCAGATTCGCAGTATGTAAACAAATGTTAGTGAAATGGTACAAGCTAAGCGATACTTGTAATCACAGAAAATCCACTCTGATTTGTCCACAGCACTCTTGACCCCGAATTTAAATGAACGCTCGTTATATGGAAGAAAAAAATTGAGATAGATCCAAACAATATATAAATATCCATAAAGAAAAATATTGAACTCTTTCTCAGAGTTCGAAGATTTTGCATCAACTCATGTTTTCCCTTCAAAAATCAATGTTTTATCAGCATACGAAATTCCTTTTTTTCCATCTTTTTTCCAATAACAAAAGTAGCTACACTCACAACGCAATATCTCACAAACTAATGGACGGACTGCTCTCAAATTTTGAAACGTATCGTTTGAAGGTTGGTTCTAACTGAAAATCATATGGATTTAATACTACCACCGCCATCTGTGCATCATACCGGGACTCTTCATTTGGCCTAATAAAGCTTGAAGCACTACTATTCAGTGCTAGTCACAGCTCTGATTAAACAATGTATATAATGAATGTTCACTATGTAACCACAATTGATATGGTTAAATTTTTCAAAAGAAACACTCACATATTTTCGCTGGTTACTTCCTGGCCTTGGAGCGAAAACAGTTTTTTCCTTCGAAACTTCATCAAATTGAAGAAATTATATTGATAATCACTATCTTTGAGTACTAAATCCTTGTAATCATCCAGAAGATAAGCTGTCTCACTGTCAACATCGTCATTTCGAAAAAGAACAAGATGAATTCTGTCCAATTTTTTTCTAATTGATGTTTTGGATGCATCATCTAACCAATCAAGATTCTCCAGAGATCGGTTGAAATTATTCGCCAGATTATCATAAAGTTCTGATACATATGCATTATGTTCATTCAATTCGTCAGAAGAAATTATTTTTTTTTGCAAGTAGTTTATAATATCTGGAAACAGTTCCTCGCTCCTTTCGTTACAATACTCTATTCTTGAGTGTTTATGAGATGGAAGAACTGTATTCTCGAAAAGAATATAAGCTAAAATAGCCAAAAATGCATTGTTCAGCATCCTGTAAGAATAAAAACAATATCAAGATATCGAATATGTTTGGAATTTGAAGGAAAATAACATACCCTTTATCAAGTGAGGAGATACCTCGAAAAACATCTTCAAAATACTGTCTATTATACATTTGTATTATTGTTTGGCTAGTTACATTTTGGTTACTTATCATCTTGAACAATTTTTCCCATTCGATAGACGGAAAATCCTTTTGCAATTTTTCTAGCTTAACATTTTCGTATTGTCTGCGTACAATCATCTGCTGGAGATTTGGAGGAGACGCTATTTCCTGGAAAATATGTGATAATACCGATTTCGATAGAAATAAAGTAGAATAATAATAATATCAATGAAAATAAAAATAAAATGAAATAAACATAGAAAATTACAGAGGTATTTATTTCGCGAAATATTTACCTGTGCGTAATTATAAATAAATAGTTTTTTTTGAATATTTGAAGAAATATACATTATTCAATAAATTAGTAATGAATTCTTTCCATCCAGACAATATTTGGTCACGTTCTAGTTCATATCAGTTCCGGGTAAAAGTCCAATCAGGTAGGTTTTTAAGATTCATTCAAGAAGGACAATCATTTCAGGGGTAAAGGTCCAATCGGTAGGTAGGATCCATATTCGGGTTCATGAAGTTTCTTTAAATGGTCAGTATTAATTTCATTTACTATTTTTCTATTCAATTTATTGTTCCTGATTGATTATTTTGCTTATATAATCTCTTCCTCTTTCTTTTAACCATAGTTTAGCATATTTTTCTGTAGTATATATAATTCTTTATTTTCAGGAATTTTTTGATATATTTTTGTCCTATCTTTTTTTCTGATCTTGGTGTTTGGTAGTTATTGTCATGATAATATAAGTGTGCAAGAAATACAAATACTTTATTTCATCTAAATTGACAACGGTGATCAATACTAATCATAGAACGGCTAGATTGAAATCAAGCAGACCTTTATGCATTAATACCGTCCTTCATTCTAAAGTAAGCGACAAGGAAATTTGGCGTTCGGAATGGAGTTCATGTAATGTCTTCAACAAAAGTTTTATCGTTGATCCTTCCGAAAAAGTTCTAGGTTTCAATCTTCCTAGGAAAATAAGGTGTATTTTAAATCGACTTAGGACTTAGGACTGGCCATGGTCGTTGTAATAGTACGCTTTTCAAATGGCATTCTATTGATAGCGCACTTGCACTATGTGATTGTGGTGAAGAAGAAACCATTATAAATTTCATGATGGTTTCCAAACTATCCATTCAATTTCAGATTCTTTTTTAGAATGGGATAAAAAACACTGCGGATTATGTTGATAGTTCCCAGTAGCACTGCTTCCTGCATCTATATGAGGGTGTTTAATTTAATAATATATATGTATAAATATACAGGGTGGCCATTTGAAAACGAAACAGACGAGATTACAGACGAAATAAAGTTTTTCGATAGAAATGCTCGGACAGGTCGATTTCTGTTTCGAGGGGGACAACTTAAGATGTAGGTTATGGACGCATAGCGCTTCAACCCTTGCTACTACAACCCTCACCCCCAAATTCTGAATTGGGAAGATGGGGTGAGTGATACCTCATTTGAAAGGTATTTTTATACTGATTTCAGCACAGTAATTGTTTTTTCATTTTATGTATTAGTTCTCGAAATATTCTCAACTAAGTATTTGAAAATTAAGTAGTGTTTTCATGGCATTCCTACTATTATCAACTCTTTCAAGTTCTTCGTCGCCCACGCAAATCCTCAAGGAATTATTGAGCAGATTCAGGGAATTTGATGGACCAAATATCATGTATTTACACTTAGAAGAATTAAGTTCCAAATTATGCTCTCTAGACCAGTTCAAGACTTTCTGTAAATCAGCGTTCATCTTAGCCATTGCATTCAAGTAGTTGGTTGGCTTGAAAGCTAAATAAATTTGAGTATCGTCGGCAAAGCAATTTAATTGGTAATCCCTATTCAAAAATTGGGGGTGGGGGTTGTAGCAGCAAGGGTTGAAGCGCTATGCGTCCGTAACCTACATCTCAAGTTGTCCCCCTCGAAACAGAAATCGACCTGTCCGAGCATTTCTATCGAAAAACTTTATTTCGTCTGTAATCTCGTCTGTTTCGTTCTCAAATGACCACCCTGTATATATTTGAACTTTGTGTGTTCCGGATTGGACCGCGTCTAATATTTTGTCGTGTTCGACGTTTCGGCTCCGATTTTGGAGCCATTTTCAAGAACCGTTGACTTTAAATATATATATACAGGGTGAGTCTTTGACTTGTACATATATTTCAACCGAAGATTCCTGAGGTCAAAAGAAACACTTTTTTCCTTTATAATTTTTTCCGATTCGGCCCGGTTACAAAGATACAGGCTGTTGAAAATCGATAAAAAAATGTGATTTTCAGCTATATCTCGTAAATGGTTCTATAGAAGGAAATGATTTTTGAAATATAGCTTTTCCTTGATGTGATACATCTTCTCCGAACACAAGATTCCCTACACATCTTTTAGTTTCTTCATTATGAACATTACATCACATAAAAATACCAGAAATTCGAAGAACCCAACTCTTAAAAGTAATTTGAACGTTCATTGAACAATATTTGGCCAATTTGGAAAATAAAAGTACTCTTCATATTTTCTCCTACAAAGCGCCGTTTTCGAGTAACTTGATCTTAAAAAAAAAAAATTATCTGTGAAATTCGAAAAATTGGGTACTTTGGCTAAATGCAACTCTGTTCTGTTGTGGAAAAAAAACCACAGAAATGAATATTTACTATGATGTCATGTCTCAGATTTTAGAATTGAAGTACCAGCCAACTTGGTTTGAAAATGAAGTTATTTGAATAAGCTCACCTCAACTCTTCTATTTGATTACAAATTACTGAGCTTTGACACAGCTCTTATAATAAGTAGATACTTCATTAAAATCAACATCCTATTTTGAAAAGTCCAGATTTCCCATAAAGCCCATGTTTAAAAAAGTTTTCACAAAATAGTCCCATTATAATGACAACAGTCAATATCCCACTAAAGACTGCTGCTATCGAACAATACTGTATTCTTCGAGGGTCATTCAAACTCACATCGAAACATACCACTAAGTACGTACTAGACAAATTTTCATGTGATTGAGATTAAATACTTTTATTCTTTTGCTATTCCACAAATTCATCCTAGAGCATATGATTGACATACTTCCAAGAGTGCCATAATTGTTTTAATATGAAAACAAATAGGTGAGTTGAAAGAAACAGGATATTCAACTGTGGATATTTATATTGAATACTTCTCATTTATTTTCAATGGCAAAATCAAGAAGAATCAAGTAGTAGAGTTGGCTATAATGTAGGTACATATTATAGAACAAATTTGATTACAAGTGGAGTCTAACATTTTCCATTGATTACAGAGCCATAAAACTTCATTTCCATATTTTCACACTGATGGCTCCAAAAATATTTAAGCAGATCATTATTTTTATTTTTATGAGATAGTTGGAACAAATCAAATGCTTCATTTCATAAAGGAATTACTTTCTATCAGAATGCACACTTATTTATTTTGTATCCACACAATTATTTCGGAAATTGTTTTTAAATTTCTTGAAAATATGTATGGAACTTCAATATTCTGTTGGGTTTCTTCAAATCTTCGATGATTTTCATTTTATGCAAATATCATAAGACAATAACAGTGTAAACTGTAAATGAATATTTTATATTTTAGGTTAGAAGTTAGAACATAGATAATTCGAACTGCTGTGTTTAAATTTGCAACACTCGAAATTTGAGGTTCAAACTTAAAACCACAGACTACTAGTCTGTGTTAGAACTGTCACAGATGAATATTATTTATTTGAGAATGTAAGGTTAAATTGCAATTCTACGAAATTGAAATAAACAACGATATATTATAAATGCGATATAATAAATGAATGGATATGAATTATGAATATCAGAGCTAAGCTAATATGGGTGGTAGCGAGCTCAATTCGTTATGATTATCGAAAATGAAATAGAAAATCAAGAGAAAAATATTTAATCTTTATCGTCAGTGAAATTGGAATAACTCATTTATTGTATTATAAATACTACTTTCTCAACAAATGGAATGTTAAAAGTGAGTTTATGATGGTTTTTCCAATTTAGTAGCTTATTTCCAAGTTTCAAATTGTATATCTTATAATTGCGAAAACTTCGGTGTTCCGGTTACCAGAGGTGAATTAGCTCATTATGAAAATTTAAAATGGCTATATCTTTTTAACAGGGCCGAATCGGAAAAAATGGTAAATGAAAAAAGTGTTTCTTTTGACCTCAAGAATCTTCGGTTAAAATATATGTACAAGTCAAAGACTCACCCTGTATATATATATATATATATATATATATATTTGCCTTCACACTTTCGTGGTGGTTATCCGTACAACTCGGGTGTCAGAACACCAAGAGTTGTCCAGTACAGCTAATGTGGATAAAGAACACTGCGGATTATGTTGACAGTTCCCAGCAGTACCGCCTTCTGCATCCATATGAGGGTGTTTGGCGGAAGTTTCATTTCTTTGAGGTGTTCCGTAGTCTTCTTATGTACCAGACCGTTGCAACTGATAATGAGCGGAACTATATCGACACGTTTTAACTTCCATATGTCCCTAATCTGTCTTGCTAATGGCTCATATTTTCTGATTTTTCCTTGCTATGCCTTAGCCAAATTCTGATCCATCGGTATCGAGAAGTCGATGAGCACGGCAGTTTTTTCCGTCTTGTACCATACAATCATGTCGGGTCTATTATGCTCCACCCCTTGGTCTGTAAACACTGCGAAATCCCAATACACCTTTATGTGCTCGGTCTCCAGCAGTGTTTGGGGTGTATACGCGTGATAAGGTGTAAAATTCTGTAGGAGCCGCTCTCCAAGACACAACAACTGGTGGACCACCTTAATAATAATAATAATAATAATAATAAGTTTATTCATTATAAACTACAAAAATCTTTCATAATATAATGTATCTGTAAAGACAATAAATAAACCAAGAAAGAAGTCACTAAAGGTCATACCTGTACGTGACATACCTATGAATACATGAATATAAGACGATAAAACTACAACAATGATAATATATACCCAATAAAAATAACAATAACATAACTATTTAAACTTATTAAACTGACCAATAAACAGTTAAACCAAAGTACAATAAAAAACACGGTGAGGGGATAATTTAGCCCAGAACTGATGGAGCAAATTATATAAAAATTCAGTCGGTCATTTACTGAAGCGCCATCAAAAAGCTCATCATGAGAACAAAGCAGGTGTAAACATTTCCAACCAGGATAGTGCATGCATTATATTCTCATTCATTCTATCATTCTGTGAATCATTTCTCTAGAGTTTTCAAAAATATAACTTTTCAGTAGATTTTTGAAATTTTTCAATGTATTCTCACATTTAATATGGTCTGGTAGTGAGTTATATAGTTTGGGGGCTTGATAAGTGTAACATTTTTGGCCAGTCGCTTTCTTTGTCTTCTTCAGTACGTATGTTTTATTTTTGTTTCTTGTGTTGTAATCATGGTCGTAATTCTTAAGCTGATATCTATTTTTATGTTGGTAGATGTTTGTAAAATAATAGTATAGCTGCCGTATGTCCATTATAGAACTTTCCCGAAATAGACTGTCCGATGGATAGGTAAAATCTTTTTTATACATTACTTTGATGATCCTTTTTTGAACTACTTCAAGATTGGTCAAAGTAGTTTTACCAACATTACCCCATGCAACTATACCATACATCAGATGGGGCTGGACAAGTGAGATATAGACAGTGTGTAGCATTTCAGGATTGAGAATCTCTCGTAAAACTCTGAACTTGAATATCAGAAATCTAACTTTCTTAATAATATGCTTGACGTGTTTATCCCATTTTAGGTTTGTATCCAAGACAACACCCAGGTATTTGAATTCTGTAACAGCACTTATATATTCGTTATTCAGAATATTTATTGTTTGGAAATCTGGTGATGTTCTACTGTCAATATGTGTGGGAAGGAACGATGTTTTTGTGAAGTTAATGGTTAATAATTTGCTATTGAACCATTTTTGAATCATAATGAGATCCTTTTCTGCCAGTATTTTGACCACCTTCCAGTTTTTTTCCTCATAGAAGATGCAAGTATCATCAGCGTAGGCTATAATTTCTCCGGCCGTAGGAACCGAGAAAAGATCATTCAAATAAATGTTGAAAAGGATCGGTCCCAGCACGGATCCTTGGGGTACACCGAAGGTAATTTCCTCTTGCTCGCTCCTGATGTTATTAATTTGTACCAACTGATATCGTCTTGTAAGATATGTTTTGAATAACTGTAGACCAACGCCTCTGATACCCACATCCTCCAAAGATTTTAGCAATAGTGTATGGCTAACGGTGTCGAACGCTTTCGAAAGATCAATGAAGACACTCAAAGCCATCTTATCAGTGTCCATTGCATTATACATTTTGGATGTTAGGTGCAATATGGCATCCTGGGTGGAAACACCACTTCGAAATCCATATTGTTTGTTGGACAAAATATTGAATTTGGTTAGGTAGGAGCACAACCTGACTTTCAGAAGTTTCTCAAATATCTTGGCAAATGTAGTCACAAGTGAGATAGGTCTATAATTAATAGCCTCTAGGGGATCACCGGATTTGAATATTGGTTTCACCAGAGATATCTTAAACAGAGAAGGAAAATATCCTTTTTCTAGGCTTCTATTCACTAAATTTGCTAACGGTTCAGAGATATGTTTCACTATACATTTTAGTGTTTCACCAGTTATTCCATCTTCTCCCGGAGACTTTTTGTTTTTCAATTCCTCTATGACCCTCACTATTTCTGTAGGCGTAGTAGGTGAAAGGAAAAAAGAGCTTGAGTTATTATATTTCCTTTTAGGGAGGGCATAGTTTGGATCCACTTCAATTCGATTAGCTAGGTCTGGGCCTACTGCAATATAATGTTCATTGAATACATTGGATATTATTTTTCCATCAGTGACAATATGACCATTTTTTCTTATTTGATTAATTGATGTCCTATTTTGTTTGCTGGATGTTATTTCTTGGATTGTGTGCCACATCGCCTTATTATTATTAACGTTTTCAGAAATTTTCTGTTTATAGAAATCATTCTTGGTTTTCTTTAAAATGAAGTTAAGTCTGTTTTTATATTCCACATATTTTCGATGCAACTCGTAGTTGAAGTTTGTTCGTAGAGTTTGATACATTTTATCTCTCTCATTTATTGATTTGATTAATCCTTGGGTTATCCAACTCTTGCGTTTTCTTTCTCTATTTTTCACCGTGTAGCTACAATCTTTAATTTCTGTGGTAACCAACATTATAAATTTTTCCACTGCTGTGTCAATATCTGTGATGTCATAAACAGGGTTGAAATTAGTATTTTTCATATTCATGGATAATTTTTTGTAATCAATTTTCTTGTATGTGTTTGCCCTGTTTTTGGTGGTGGTAGTTTTTGTATTAGGAAATATAACTTGTAATAGAACGGAATAATGGTCTGTTATTCTAGATTTTATGACAAAAGGCAAAAGCAGTTCTAAGTCATGTCTCGTGCGAAGAAAAATATGGTCCAGGCAGGATTTTGAGTTCTCAGTTACTCGAGTGTGTTCATTTATTGTGGACACAAAATTAAACTCGCTCAGTGTATTAATATAGTCCATAGCGTCTCCATCATTATCATTAAGAAGGTCAATATTAAAATCACCCGCTAAAATGTAGTGATGCGTTTCATCAAATTTTTCTTTCATTAAGTAGCTTCTTAGGTTTTGTATAAATTCTGCTGGTGGGTTTGATGGAGATCGATAGCCTGATAGAATCCTGACCAGCTTGTCATGAAATGTCACTGTCGTAAGTATCAATTTGTTACCATCATCAAGAGAAACAATTTTGTAGGTATAATCTAAGGATGATCTGATATATACCATTGTTCCATCATTTTGATTAAAAGTGCCATAATTGTATTCCAAGCTATATCCATCTATATTCAAAATATCTATATCATCTATTTGCCAGGTTTCAGTCAAGATTATACATTCTGGTTTGTCTGAGAACTGTTCGAGGCAGCATAACAGCTGATCAAGATTCTTGAAAGCGCTTCTAATGTTATTGTGTAAAATTTTAAAATTATCACTATTCTGATTAACCCTGAGCACCTCATCGCATTCGTAAAAATTTTCTAGGACTATTGTTTCCACCTCACTTGCTCTGAAGTCCCTGATATAATCATCCATGTTGAACTACCTCCGAAAAACTCAACAAACTGTAGATCACCGGTTAGCTTCCCCAATTCAAGACCCAGTATAATGACACCGTATGTACACACAATATCATCGGGGCCACAATCACGCCAACACGAAAAATGAAAGAATACTCGAAATGTAGGGCAGACAAATTGCTTAGATGAATTATGTTATTACCCCATTCAATCACCAACCAATACAAAGGATAAAGAAAAAAAGTAAATTGTATTTGATTGTAAAGTTTTGCGACAACAATAAAACGAAAAATTAATTTTATAGATGTTATTATGCCTGGACATATATTTTGTATCCGCAATTGCCGAGCATCCTGAGGAGAGATGCTGCACTGTCTCCTCAACGCAGTCGCACAGCCTACACTTGGTGTTATTAATTGCTGTTTCAAGATGAATTTGCAATAATTCCTTGTTGGTACCACCTGGTCCTGGATCGCAAACAGAGTTCCTTCCGTTTGTGGATAAAGATACCCCTTCATTAGGTACATGTTCGTGCCCTCAAGGTCAACCTCATTCTGACGTAGGCTGGAATAGAAATTCCCATGTAGTGCTTTCGTTTGCCACCTTCTTCGAAGATTCTCCAGATAGTCCACTTCTTCCTCCATTTCTGAAGTTCCCTGGTGAGATGATGAGGCAGCACTCGCTTGATCAACTATCCATTTGTGGACAGGCAAGTGATTGTTCTTCTCGAAGAAATTGGAGACACTCTCGTTCTCCTTCCTGCATGCCTCCTCTATGCTGCCCAGACCTCGTCCACCTTCTCTGCGTGGCAAATGAACTCTTTCTATTGCCGAGTTTGGGTGTAATATTCCATACTTGGTGAGGGTAGCACGCATACGTTGGTCAATCCGCTGTAGGTCTGACCGCGACCAATTGATTACCCCAGCGGTGTATGTGAATGATGGAAGGGCCCAGATGTTTATGGCCTCTATTTTATTTTTGGATGACAATTGTGTTTTGAGTATTTTATGCACCCTCCTGAACAGTTCTTTCTCGACAATTTCCTTATTTTCTTGGTGCTTTATCTCATAGGTTTGCTCTATACCCAGGTACCTATATCCATCTTCCGTTCTTATTTCAGTTATCTCCCTTCCATCCACCAGTCTGATATTCTCCTCTTCCGTCATCCTTCCCCTGCTGACATTGACCGTTGCACACTTCCCCAGTCCCAGCGACATCCCGACGTCCTCACTAAACCTTCTGACCAGTTCCAGCAGTCCTTCCAGTTGTTTGCGACCTCTAGCAAACAGTTTCAAGTCATCCATGTAGAATAAATGTGAGATGGTAACGTGCATATTCATGGTATATCCATATGCAGACCTGTTCAGCATGGCACTGAGGATGTTCATGGCCAAACAAAACCAGAGTGGACTAAGACTGTCACCCTGGAATATTCTTTTTTTATCTTTATTTCCTCTGTTTTGCTGCCTCTCATATAGATCTTCGTTCGCCAGGATGTCATAAGAAACTCAAGCAGCTTTATAACCTGATCATCAATTTTGTATATTTCAAGTGCTCCCAGCAACCATGAGTGGGGAACAGAATCGTAGGCCTTTTCATAATCTATCCAAGCCATTGATATATTTTTTTTTCGTTTTTTTGCCTGTTTAGTCAGTTCTTTATCTATCACTAAGAGCTCTTTGCTTCCTCGTCCCTTTCGCTTACATCCGTTCTGTTCCCATGCCATTAATAAGATGACGATGGACAACGAAGATTTTTTATGATACTCTGTTCGTGAAATATTTATTTAGTTACATTTGCTTATACCTTTATATGTGTGTATATTTTATATATGTATATATTTATGCGCCTTTTAACCTATATGTTTATATATTTATTTGCATTTTAAACCTATTTATACATTCTCACTGTATTGTATGACTTTGTCTGTTTATGCTCATTTCTCGACTTGTGAAAACAATTCTATTGTAACTCACCAATAAATATCTATCTATCTATCTATTATGTTGTTCTTCTTCAGGTAATGATTGATTTTACAAGATATTGTGGAGGTTAGAATTTTGTATATAGATGGCAGGCATGTGATCGGTCTGTAATTATTGGGTTGCGATAGATCTCCTTTTTTGGGGACCATGTATGTAATTCCCTGAGTAAAGTACTCAGGGACGCTACTGGGGTTCCTGAGTGCACACTGAACGAGACGAGCCAGCGCCGCGTGTGTTGATGTGAGATGTTTCCACCAATAATTATGTATTCCGTCGATGCCAGGGGACGCCCAGTTCCTCAATCTTTTAACCGTAGCTTTTATGTCCTCCACGGTGACGACGACATTTTCCATCGCCGTCAAACTCTGCATTCTTAATTTTTCGGATGTAATCCATGGAGCTGTATTATTGTGTTGAGCGTCTTGTGACCAAATACTCGACCAGTATTCTACCATCTTTTCTTTTGCGGGGGTGGTTGATTTTTCGTCTTATATATATATATATATATATATATATTTTTTTTTTTTTTAATCACCTTAATAGGGTTTGGATATCGATAATGCCGGATCGGTCGGATCAAGACATTTATCAGCTGGTGGTCAGGAAACTTCGGACTATTCGGGTGGTCCATAAGATGACCTCCTTCTGCGCTTTTTCAATCAGTTTTTCGTCAAGTCCCAGCCTTTCCGTGTTTTCCGCCAGATGCTTTTCAACAAGTCCATTGGTGGTGATGATGAGAGGAAGAATTGTTGTTGAGGTAAGATGGTTTATTTCCTTCAGCTCAAAAGCAAGGTCATGATATTTGACAATTTTTTCAGTATGCGCTTTGTCAGTATTATCATCCGCTGGTATGGTTATGTCGGTAGGTTATGTATGGTTATGGTTATATATATATATATATATATATATATATATATATATATATATATATATATATATATATATATATATATCTATATATATATAAATATATATATATATATATATATATATATATATATATATATACTTCGAAAATGTGATTACGAGATCCCTGTAAAATTTCAACGCTACGAGGTCCATGTCTTATAAACCAACAATCCGAGATCCTTTCCTATATACCCTATATACATTGTATACCGCGTGGCAATGAGATCCGTTCAACGTTGCCACTAAGACGGATCTCGTTAGATGCGAGATAAGTATCAAAATCTTTGTATATCGATAAGGGTCAAAATCGCATATTCGTCGGATCTCGCAAGATGCAGAACATGTCGTGTACTTGGAATATGTATTTATGCCAACGCCAGAGTCAATCATTGTAGCAGGTGTTCCTATTTCATCATTTTTAGGGCTGAACTCTGTCATAATCTCACCGATTTTTGAGTGGTCGAAATTTAAGTTTCGACTCCCTGTTGATGAATTCGTCTTCAAATATAAATATGTTTGCGTGTTTGTATACACGAAACATTCGAGATGAAGGACAGTGTACTTGGGTGGTTTCGTATCGCGAAGTTCGTTAACTGGTAAAATCTGACCAAGATTTTAGTGAATATGTCTTTTAGAAATGTTGAGTTTCTATTTATTTCAAAACTATGAGTTTGACTTGAATGAAATTACGCACTCCCTTGAAATACGACAATTTGAAGCCTTCCGTGAAATTTCATGTTGCTCAGTGAACCAGAACCATAGAGCAATTGAAAAGGATATCGAAAGGCGACTATCAAATATCTCTGATACCACAGAACCGATAGGATCGAGTTTTCAGAGGCTTTAACTAAAACACAGCCCGGACCTGTGCGAAATATAAAGCTGATCATATCATCAGTATAATCAAATATAGACCAAGGATAATTCAAGAAAAATATGGAAGATGCCATAATGAGAATTTCGGTAATTGATCTTTCGAACGGGTTGCATTTTTACGCATATATATGAAATAAGCATTTCAAGCTTGTTGCAAAATTTCGAGTGCCTTGCTAGAATAAGGTTTGAAGTAGTCATACTCATTTCAATTAATTTGAAGAATAATTGATAAAAGTAGTTTTTCCTCCACGATTTCTTGCCAACACTTATATGTAGGGTTTAGCCAATAACTGAATTGTAGTTTGATTAATTCAATAATTTTGGTTTGAATCGAATTTCAGTATTGAATTTAGGTAAAAATTCAACATTTTGAGTTTCAAGGAACATTATAGATCGAATAGTTCCTCTCACTTATCAATCAGATTTAAAAATGTTATTATCAGAAGTGGAAGTGACGCTTTTTATTAGGCCGTATATTGAACATAACTAAAAACATATATTTCAGTAACAAAACATTCATTTTATGGAAATTAAACAGATAATAATCTACAACAGTATCAGTTATTAATGAATAATGAATACATTATTCCTAGTAAAAACACTGTCCATTTCGTTATAAATGTTATTTGCCTCAAAATTTTGGTCACCGAATCAATTTAATCATTCTGAAAGGTTTTCGATATAATTTGCAAAATACAGACGGAACGGAAATATATTCTAATAACGTCTGACGTCATGGCGACTTCAACAAGCTTCTCCAAATTTCCTTGAGGTGTTCCGTAGTCTTCTTATGTACCAGACCGTTGCAACTGATAATGAGCGGAACTATATCGACACGTTTTAACTTCCATATGTCCCTAATCTGTCTTGCTAATGGCTCATATTTTCTGATTTTTCCTTGCTATGCCTTAGCCAAATTCTGATCCATCGGTATCGAGAAGTCGATGAGCACGGCAGTTTTTTCCGTCTTGTACCATACAATCATGTCGGGTCTATTATGCTCCACCCCTTGGTCTGTAAACACTGCGAAATCCCAATACACCTTTATGTGCTCGGTCTCCAGCAGTGTTTGGGGTGTATACGCGTGATAAGGTGTAAAATTCTGTAGGAGCCGCTCTCCAAGACACAACAACTGGTGGACCACCTTAATAATAATAATAATAATAATAATAAGTTTATTCATTATAAACTACAAAAATCTTTCATAATATAATGTATCTGTAAAGACAATAAATAAACCAAGAAAGAAGTCACTAAAGGTCATACCTGTACGTGACATACCTATGAATACATGAATATAAGACGATAAAACTACAACAATGATAATATATACCCAATAAAAATAACAATAACATAACTATTTAAACTTATTAAACTGACCAATAAACAGTTAAACCAAAGTACAATAAAAAACACGGTGAGGGGATAATTTAGCCCAGAACTGATGGAGCAAATTATATAAAAATTCAGTCGGTCATTTACTGAAGCGCCATCAAAAAGCTCATCATGAGAACAAAGCAGGTGTAAACATTTCCAACCAGGATAGTGCATGCATTATATTCTCATTCATTCTATCATTCTGTGAATCATTTCTCTAGAGTTTTCAAAAATATAACTTTTCAGTAGATTTTTGAAATTTTTCAATGTATTCTCACATTTAATATGGTCTGGTAGTGAGTTATATAGTTTGGGGGCTTGATAAGTGTAACATTTTTGGCCAGTCGCTTTCTTTGGCTTCTTCAGTACGTATGTTTTATTTTTGTTTCTTGTGTTGTAATCATGGTCGTAATTCTTAAGCTGATATCTATTTTTATGTTGGTAGATGTTTGTAAAATAATAGTATAGCTGCCGTATGTCCATTATAGAACTTTCCCGAAATAGACTGTCCGATGGATAGGTAAAATCTTTTTTATACATTACTTTGATGATCCTTTTTTGAACTACTTCAAGATTGGTCAAAGTAGTTTTACCAACATTACCCCATGCAACTATACCATACATCAGATGGGGCTGGACAAGTGAGATATAGACAGTGTGTAGCATTTCAGGATTGAGAATCTCTCGTAAAACTCTGAACTTGAATATCAGAAATCTAACTTTCTTAATAATATGCTTGACGTGTTTATCCCATTTTAGGTTTGTATCCAAGACAACACCCAGGTATTTGAATTCTGTAACAGCACTTATATATTCGTTATTCAGAATATTTATTGTTTGGAAATCTGGTGATGTTCTACTGTCAATATGTGTGGGAAGGAACGATGTTTTTGTGAAGTTAATGGTTAATAATTTGCTATTGAACCATTTTTGAATCATAATGAGATCCTTTTCTGCCAGTATTTTGACCACCTTCCAGTTTTTTTCCTCATAGAAGATGCAAGTATCATCAGCGTAGGCTATAATTTCTCCGGCCGTAGGAACCGAGAAAAGATCATTCAAATAAATGTTGAAAAGGATCGGTCCCAGCACGGATCCTTGGGGTACACCGAAGGTAATTTCCTCTTGCTCGCTCCTGATGTTATTAATTTGTACCAACTGATATCGTCTTGTAAGATATGTTTTGAATAACTGTAGACCAACGCCTCTGATACCCACATCCTCCAAAGATTTTAGCAATAGTGTATGGCTAACGGTGTCGAACGCTTTCGAAAGATCAATGAAGACACTCAAAGCCATCTTATCAGTGTCCATTGCATTATACATTTTGGATGTTAGGTGCAATATGGCATCCTGGGTGGAAACACCACTTCGAAATCCATATTGTTTGTTGGACAAAATATTGAATTTGGTTAGGTAGGAGCACAACCTGACTTTCAGAAGTTTCTCAAATATCTTGGCAAATGTAGTCACAAGTGAGATAGGTCTATAATTAATAGCCTCTAGGGGATCACCGGATTTGAATATTGGTTTCACCAGAGATATCTTAAACAGAGAAGGAAAATATCCTTTTTCTAGGCTTCTATTCACTAAATTTGCTAACGGTTCAGAGATATGTTTCACTATACATTTTAGTGTTTCACCAGTTATTCCATCTTCTCCCGGAGACTTTTTGTTTTTCAATTCCTCTATGACCCTCACTATTTCTGTAGGCGTAGTAGGTGAAAGGAAAAAAGAGCTTGAGTTATTATATTTCCTTTTAGGGAGGGCATAGTTTGGATCCACTTCAATTCGATTAGCTAGGTCTGGGCCTACTGCAATATAATGTTCATTGAATACATTGGATATTATTTTTCCATCAGTGACAATATGACCATTTTTTCTTATTTGATTAATTGATGTCCTATTTTGTTTGCTGGATGTTATTTCTTGGATTGTGTGCCACATCGCCTTATTATTATTAACGTTTTCAGAAATTTTCTGTTTATAGAAATCATTCTTGGTTTTCTTTAAAATGAAGTTAAGTCTGTTTTTATATTCCACATATTTTCGATGCAACTCGTAGTTGAAGTTTGTTCGTAGAGTTTGATACATTTTATCTCTCTCATTTATTGATTTGATTAATCCTTGGGTTATCCAACTCTTGCGTTTTCTTTCTCTATTTTTCACCGTGTAGCTACAATCTTTAATTTCTGTGGTAACCAACATTATAAATTTTTCCACTGCTGTGTCAATATCTGTGATGTCATAAACAGGGTTGAAATTAGTATTTTTCATATTCATGGATAATTTTTTGTAATCAATTTTCTTGTATGTGTTTGCCCTGTTTTTGGTGGTGGTAGTTTTTGTATTAGGAAATATAACTTGTAATAGAACGGAATAATGGTCTGTTATTCTAGATTTTATGACAAAAGGCAAAAGCAGTTCTAAGTCATGTCTCGTGCGAAGAAAAATATGGTCCAGGCAGGATTTTGAGTTCTCAGTTACTCGAGTGTGTTCATTTATTGTGGACACAAAATTAAACTCGCTCAGTGTATTAATATAGTCCATAGCGTCTCCATCATTATCATTAAGAAGGTCAATATTAAAATCACCCGCTAAAATGTAGTGATGCGTTTCATCAAATTTTTCTTTCATTATGTAGCTTCTTAGGTTTTGTATAAATTCTGCTGGTGGGTTTGATGGAGATCGATAGCCTGATAGAATCCTGACCAGCTTGTCATGAAATGTCACTGTCGTAAGTATCAATTTGTTACCATCATCAAGAGAAACAATTTTGTAGGTATAATCTAAGGATGATCTGATATATACCATTGTTCCATCATTTTGATTAAAAGTGCCATAATTGTATACCAAGCTATATCCATCTATATTCAAAATATCTATATCATCTATTTGCCAGGTTTCAGTCAAGATTATACATTCTGGTTTGTCTGAGAACTGTTCGAGGCAGCATAACAGCTGATCAAGATTCTTGAAAGCGCTTCTAATGTTATTGTGTAAAATTTTAAAATTATCACTATTCTGATTAACCCTGAGCACCTCATCGCATTCGTAAAAATTTTCTAGGACTATTGTTTCCACCTCACTTGCTCTGAAGTCCCTGATATAATCATCCATGTTGAACTACCTCCGAAAAACTCAACAAACTGTAGATCACCGGTTAGCTTCCCCAATTCAAGACCCAGTATAATGACACCGTATGTACACACAATATCATCGGGGCCACAATCACGCCAACACGAAAAATGAAAGAATACTCGAAATGTAGGGCAGACAAATTGCTTAGATGAATTATGTTATTACCCCATTCAATCACCAACCAATACAAAGGATAAAGAAAAAAAGTAAATTGTATTTGATTGTAAAGTTTTGCGACAACAATAAAACGAAAAATTAATTTTATAGATGTTATTATGCCTGGACATATATTTTGTATCCGCAATTGCCGAGCATCCTGAGGAGAGATGCTGCACTGTCTCCTCAACGCAGTCGCACAGCCTACACTTGGTGTTATTAATTGCTGTTTCAAGATGAATTTGCAATAATTCCTTGTTGGTACCACCTGGTCCTGGATCGCAAACAGAGTTCCTTCCGTTTGTGGATAAAGATACCCCTTCATTAGGTACATGTTCGTGCCCTCAAGGTCAACCTCATTCTGACGTAGGCTGGAATAGAAATTCCCATGTAGTGCTTTCGTTTGCCACCTTCTTCGAAGATTCTCCAGATAGTCCACTTCTTCCTCCATTTCTGAAGTTCCCTGGTGAGATGATGAGGCAGCACTCGCTTGATCAACTATCCATTTGTGGACAGGCAAGTGATTGTTCTTCTCGAAGAAATTGGAGACACTCTCGTTCTCCTTCCTGCATGCCTCCTCTATGCTGCCCAGACCTCGTCCACCTTCTCTGCGTGGCAAATGAACTCTTTCTATTGCCGAGTTTGGGTGTAATATTCCATACTTGGTGAGGGTAGCACGCATACGTTGGTCAATCCGCTGTAGGTCTGACCGCGACCAATTGATTACCCCAGCGGTGTATGTGAATGATGGAAGGGCCCAGATGTTTATGGCCTCTATTTTATTTTTGGATGACAATTGTGTTTTGAGTATTTTATGCACCCTCCTGAACAGTTCTTTCTCGACAATTTCCTTATTTTCTTGGTGCTTTATCTCATAGGTTTGCTCTATACCCAGGTACCTATATCCATCTTCCGTTCTTATTTCAGTTATCTCCCTTCCATCCACCAGTCTGATATTCTCCTCTCCCGTCATCCTTCCCCTGCTGACATTGACCGTTGCACACTTCCCCAGTCCCAGCGACATCCCGACGTCCTCACTAAACCTTCTGACCAGTTCCAGCAGTCCTTCCAGTTGTTTGCGACCTCTAGCAAACAGTTTCAAGTCATCCATGTAGAATAAATGTGAGATGGTAACGTGCATATTCATGGTATATCCATATGCAGACCTGTTCAGCATGGCACTGAGGATGTTCATGGCCAAACAAAACCAGAGTGGACTAAGACTGTCACCCTGGAATATTCTTTTTTTATCTTTATTTCCTCTGTTTTGCTGCCTCTCATATAGATCTTCGTTCGCCAGGATGTCATAAGAAACTCAAGCAGCTTTATAACCTGATCATCAATTTTGTATATTTCAAGTGCTCCCAGCAACCATGAGTGGGGAACAGAATCGTAGGCCTTTTCATAATCTATCCAAGCCATTGATATATTTTTTTTTCGTTTTTTTGCCTGTTTAGTCAGTTCTTTATCTATCACTAAGAGCTCTTTGCTTCCTCGTCCCTTTCGCTTACATCCGTTCTGTTCCCATGCCATTAATAAGATGACGATGGACAACGAAGATTTTTTATGATACTCTGTTCGTGAAATATTTATTTAGTTACATTTGCTTATACCTTTATATGTGTGTATATTTTATATATGTATATATTTATGCGCCTTTTAACCTATATGTTTATATATTTATTTGCATTTTAAACCTATTTATACATTCTCACTGTATTGTATGACTTTGTCTGTTTATGCTCATTTCTCGACTTGTGAAAACAATTCTATTGTAACTCACCAATAAATATCTATCTATCTATCTATTATGTTGTTCTTCTTCAGGTAATGATTGATTTTACAAGATATTGTGGAGGTTAGAATTTTGTATATAGATGGCAGGCATGTGATCGGTCTGTAATTATTGGGTTGCGATAGATCTCCTTTTTTGGGGACCATGTATGTAATTCCCTGAGTAAAGTACTCAGGGACGCTACTGGGGTTCCTGAGTGCACACTGAACGAGACGAGCCAGCGCCGCGTGTGTTGATGTGAGATGTTTCCACCAATAATTATGTATTCCGTCGATGCCAGGGGACGCCCAGTTCCTCAATCTTTTAACCGTAGCTTTTATGTCCTCCACGGTGACGACGACATTTTCCATCGCCGTCAAACTCTGCATTCTTAATTTTTCGGATGTAATCCATGGAGCTGTATTATTGTGTTGAGCGTCTTGTGACCAAATACTCGACCAGTATTCTACCATCTTTTCTTTTGCGGGGGTGGTTGATTTTTCGTCTTATATATATATATATATATATATTTTTTTTTTTTTTAATCACCTTAATAGGGTTTGGATATCGATAATGCCGGATCGGTCGGATCAAGACATTTATCAGCTGGTGGTCAGGAAACTTCGGACTATTCGGGTGGTCCATAAGATGACCTCCTTCTGCGCTTTTTCAATCAGTTTTTCGTCAAGTCCCAGCCTTTCCGTGTTTTCCGCCAGATGCTTTTCAACAAGTCCATTGGTGGTGATGATGAGAGGAAGAATTGTTGTTGAGGTAAGATGGTTTATTTCCTTCAGCTCAAAAGCAAGGTCATGATATTTGACAATTTTTTCAGTATGCGCTTTGTCAGTATTATCATCCGCTGGTATGGTTATGTCGGTAGGTTATGTATGGTTATGGTTATATATATATATATATATATATATATATATATATATATATATATATATATATATTTATCCAACAGACGTATTCAGTCCCGTTATACTTGGCAGGCTACCTCAGACCCATGTGATCCGAGTGTTTTCTTGGAGTGTATATGTGAAAAATCAGCTGTTTGAAAATATAACTCCTTAGGCATCCATAGAGGGGAAAATTTTTTTTTCATTCAAGAAAGTTATATATTCTGTTCTCTTTTTGAGACCCGTCACGTTCCGCCAACTTTTCATTCCCACATATACTCGACTGACATGTACGGCCCACCTTGTCGATCCCAGCGGTGTTGTCAGATCACAGGGTCTCATCGCGTCCATTCGATATACCATATTGTTATAATTGTATAAGTGGCGTTGAGAACTGAACAAATGAAGATAATATTGCATTTTTCGCATGGTTCAGCTTTTTAATGAAATATGTTTATTGAATAATCTCAACTGTTACTTTGAATGAATGAAAATTTGTTAGAATGTCCGTAATTTTCGAATATCGAGTAGAAATGATCTCAAACGATTGTAATTGAATTCAGAAAATATCGATATCTTACAATATATCCGCCAATCACGATTATATTATGTCTGAATCTGGAGTAAGTTGATGAAATAAGTTATCTGAAATTTTGGTTATGAGTTCTTGTGTTTGATGAGAACACAGCGAAACTTTTGTGAGTCGAGTTGTATTTGATCGACCATTTTTTGACTGAGTACATAAAAAGCAGGACGAATAATCAAATGGTGTGAAATTTATAGCGAGAAAACATCAAGGATGGCAAAATAGATATTATGATTTTGTTAATTTATAATACGTTCAATACTAATATTTCTCAGTTACAACTAAATTGAATACGATAAACATTCTTAGAATTTGTCTCACAACTGAAATCATCTGGAAAAATGAAAATGTGTGAGTGAAATAGATATTGTGATCGGGTACTTGATTGAAAAACTCATTTAAAATATAATTAATACTTTTCAGTCTCAATGAAATATTTTCAATAACAATCTATTTTGCTGGAATTCTATATATATACTAGGATTTGAATTCTAACTTAGTCATCATTCTGGAAACTTGGTGAATGCGTGGAAATTAATTCCATGTTTTCTGGGAGGCTTCTTATTCCTTACATGATTCTCAAAATGTTTGAAGTACTAAATTCTTCTCCTATCCTGGCAATATATGGCGTTTCTGTTTTACTTCTTCACTTAAAGTGACCACGTCAGTTGAAGAACCTTGGAATATAAGTTTCAAATATTAGATTTTTCCGGAAATATTCTGGGCTTTCACTGCCATTATCTCAAACAGAACCTATGTAAAACATTTAATATTCCTGCCTACTTCAGAAGGTGTACAGGGTGGGCAAATTTCGATGTTTTAGCACTACAACTTTTAAACCATTGGACATAGACAAAATCTGATACCGATTCTCGGTCTCGGTTTTCTGAGGAAGTAACAAGAGTAGTATTCGTTTTTGGCCACCTTCGTTTGTTTTCGAGTTATAAGCGAAAATTGGGAAAATACTGAAGATAGAGCTCTGAAATTGAAACATTATCGAGGCACTTTTTTACGTAAAATCTAGTAGCGTGCTTG
This sequence comes from Harmonia axyridis, assembly GCF_914767665.1. Taxonomy (NCBI): domain Eukaryota; kingdom Metazoa; phylum Arthropoda; class Insecta; order Coleoptera; family Coccinellidae; genus Harmonia; species Harmonia axyridis. Next base: position 31,824,450 of record NC_059504.1, read on the forward strand.
TTTTTTCAAAAGAGTCTCTAATTACGAAGCTACGACCCAAAGTTAAAGTTAAATATTGAGACTCTTAGTTAAAAAAAAAAAGTTTTTGACCATTTTCTGTTATTTATTTTGGTTCAAACCATACAATGTTATATATTTTTGAAATCAGGAAAAATTAAACCTCCAAAAAATGACACAGAAATTTGGTGTTCCCCTTCGAAAAAACATAACTGGATTCTACGTAAAAAAGTGCCTGTATAATGTTTTAATTTCGGAGCTCTAGCATCAGTATTAGCGGAAATATAAAAGTTTTTCGATATCGCCATTTTTCCAATTTTCGTTTATAACTCGAAAATAAAAGCAGGTGGCCAAAAATGAATACAACTCTTGTTATTTTCTCAGAAAAAGGGACCGAGTATAGCGTATCAGATTTTGTCTCTCACCACAGGTTTAAAAGTTGTGGTGCTAAAACATCGAAATTTGCCCACCCTGTACGCTCTGTTTGTGAGGAACAAATCAAATTTGGCCCCAGATATAAAACATAAATTAACTATTGAACTGCTCAAAATAGTCATCATTTATTTTTCGTTGCAATTAAGTTTTGAAATCATAATACAATCGTGTGTTTTTTCAGATGTAAATCTGAAAAATTTCTATGCTAAATGATTTTTTTCCGTCTGAAACATATAAAACACTTAATATTAATTATTCATCAAACTTCAAAAATTATTGAAAGTTTTACTTTCACATGTCAAATATCATATTGAAATCTGTGGACTTCAGATAATGTGAATTGTCGGTGGGCACCAAGATCTATGAATTTAACATCGTTAGATTTGTCCCTTTGATCAGATTTGAAGAGCACCATTCATCAGTTGAAAAATTTTGAAAAGAAAATACCCAGCAATAATAAATTGAGAGACTTTTTATATAGTTTGATGAGCAATTTATATATCATGTTAACAGATATACGGATGGAATGACATACATACAGACATATAGGCATACAGACGGAAGGACAGACAAAGAATTTGACCTATGATTTTTCATCCGGGAGTCGAAACTCTATTGTTTCAGATCAATTTCGGCTTATTATGCGAACACGAAAACTTTCCTCGAAAAACGAGCGCGCAAGAACTATTTTTCTCATCTTTAACATTCTGTGTGATTCGAATTAGAAATGCATGTATGAGGTCCTAGGGAAAAATTAAAATATTCCTGGCTAGGAATAACTTCAAATATATTAACACTATCTTCCAATCTGTGATGATGGCTCATCGGTGCACATTGCTTATTTCAATGAACCTCTCTTTCAATGCAGATACCTGCAGAATAGATATCAGTTGATTCATAATTTGTATCACTAAAATTAGTGAGAAAATGATAAGTTATTGCTTCAAACAATATCATGAACTAATGAAATTGTCTCATGGAGAAATCAGAATCGATTCTATAAAAAAATGTAATAATAATAATACCCATTCCTGTCGCAATTTTCACTATGCAGTTGATGCGCACGTACATTGTTCCTTCATTTCTCAACACAACTTATACCAATTAAACAATGCTACAATAACACGAAAATTTCGCGCCCTTTTTATATCGAATAAACAAGATCGAACTCGACATGCGAGAACGCCCCACTCTGTATATAATTGTTATGGTCAATCAACTGATCCAGTCCCTCAATGTGGTAGCCCGAAAAAAAAGGCAACTATTTCTATATTAGATATTTCATCTTTTCTGTATATGGACCTGAAAGTAACACTTGGCTACTTATACAAGCCCAGTGAATACGGCCGTCGGCGTCGTCATGAGTAATACTCATTTGGAATTTTCTGTACGCAGCTCGTAAATCATATATTTCAGCTGTTTACATTATATGAAGGTGATGTATGTAAGGAAGAAAAATGACTTCATGATTTGATTCTTGTATGAAAATTAAGAGGAGTATCAACTGTATATGAAAATAAAATTTATCTATTTCACAACAACAAACAACATCTACGCTTTGTTCGCATCGTTACGCATCGGAGGTTAGACCTCCTTCAAGCGTTTAGACTGCAGTCTTAACACTTGAACAACAACAACAATTGTTTAGGGCATTCAGAATTAGCGACAAACATCCAGCTAAAAATTTCAATCGTATTTTTGACTCGACGTGGAAAAGGAAATCTTCCATTCCATTTTTTAACATAACAATTAAAATTTGGAAGTACCAGTTTAACCTCCTGCCGCCTGCGTGAAAGACTTCTTTCGAAGGACGATACAATTTTTCATTGTCTTACGATTTTGTTCGAACAAAGCGTACATGTTTTTCGTTGTTGAGAAATGGATAGATTAAAAGCAAATACAGTTTATACAGAATGGAAATGCTGTCCTAACCTCTCTCTTCAATAATTGTTTTCCTGAACAATATATTTGAAGAATTCAACTTTGTTATGGTTTTCCATTTAGATTTGATGGCAAAATATCTCTTGCAGAATGTCTATATTGTGAATACTTTTCTGTTGTCACTAGATCTCACCAGTTCTCATTTCATATCAATGAGTTAGTGCACCATAGAATGGAATATTCTAAGATTTCGTGTGTCTGTATTGAAAGTGGTCAGATATACTCGTAAGCATCGATTTATTTCAAAAAAAGTATCTACTCTACTCTACTCTTTCGATATTCTTTTCCAAAGTCTGATTACATGTCTGCAATATTTTCACAAAAATAATTTCGAACATTATGTAGAGTAATTGTATTCGATGTTTATTCAGAGCAGTTACAAATATCAATAACCATAAACTCGCCAACACACTATTAGAGCTGTACGGAATGTATCTTGGAAATGAGGCTGATTTCGAAAAATAATTGAACTACTCCTTCTAATTTTCATACAAGAATCAAATCATGAAGTCGTTTTCCTTCCTAACATACAACACCTGCATATAATGCAAATAGTTTAAATATTTCATTTTCGAGCTGGGTACAGACAATTCGAAATGAGAATTTCTCATGACGACGGCCGTTTTTACCGGGCTTGTATAAGTAGCCAAGTGTTTGTTTTAGGTGTATATACAGATAAGATAAAATATCTAATATTGAAATCGTTCATCTGTGGTCAACCACATTGAGGGATTGGAGACGTTGATTGACCATAACAATTATATACAGAGTGGGGCGTTCTCGCATTTGGGTCCGATCTTGTTTATTCGATATACAAAAGGGCTTGAAATTTATGTGTTATTGTGGTATCATTTGATTGGTATGAGTTGTGTTGAGATGTGAAGGAACAATGTCCGCGCGCAGCAACTGAATAGTAAAAATTGCGACAGGTATTATTATTATATTTTCAAATAGAATAGATTATGATTACTCCATGAGACAATTTCTTTAGATTATGATATTGTTCCAAGCAATAACTCATTATTGCCTCACTAATTTTAGTGATACAAATTATGAAACAACTGATAATCTGTTCTGTAGGTATCGGCGTTGAAAGAGAGGTTCATTTAAATAAGCAATGTGCATCGATGGAGCATCATTATAAATTAGAAGATTGTGTAAGTATATCGAAAGTTATTCCTAACCAAGAAAATTTAAATTTTTTCTTAGAACCTCATACATGCATTCCTAATTCGAATCACACAGAATGTTAAAGATGAGAAAAATAGTTCTTGCGCGTTCGTTTTTCGAGGAAAGTTTTCGTTTTCGAATGTTGAGCCGAAAATTATCTCAAACGATAGAGTTGCGAATCCCTGAAGAAAAATCATAGGTCAAATTCATTGTATGTCCTTCCATCCGTATGCCTGTTTGTCTGTATGTATGTACGACATTCCATCCGTATGTCTGATTATCTTTTCGTACGTCTGCATGTCCGTCCATTCATCTGTTTCTTGGTCTGCCCTTCTGTATATCTGTTTTCAAACTACACAAAGAAAGTTGAAAATGGAATATAAAGAAAAGTTCCCATAATATTTTTATCATTGGTACTATAGTAATGAAACAAAAACATTCTACAGGTGCTTTTTTCAGTAGAATCTATTTGTGTAATCATTTTTTATTGCTGTTAGTTATTATAGATGTGATACAATCTTGTGGTTTTTCAATGTATATCGAAATGAAATCGCTTTTTATTTCCTTTTCATAATGATAACATGGAATATAAATTGCTCATCAAACTATATAAATAATCAAAAATTCAGTTCCACATAGCAAATCACCCTAAAGCCTATCCATTATAATCTGTGAACTTCAGATATATTCGGTGGCCACCAAGTTCTCTGAATTTAACAGTGCCGGATATTTTATTTCAAAATTTTCCAACTGATGAATGATACTCTTTGAATGTGACCAGAGAAACAAATCTAACGATAGTGGATCTTGGTGGCCACGGACAATTTCCCTCATCTGAAGTCCACAGATTTTAATAAGATATTTGCCATGTGAAATTAAAATTTTCGATGATTCTTCAAGTTTGATGAATAATTTATATTTGGTGGTATATATGTTTAGAAAGAAAAAAAATCGTTCTTTTTCATGGAAATTTTTCTGATTTACATCTAACAAAACACATGTTTGTGTTATGACTCCCAATATTCGTTGTGTTGAAAAACGAATGATGATTATTTTGAATAGTTCAAAAATTAATGTTTATTTCTGAGGCAAAATTTGATTCGCACCTCACAAACAGAGTGTACACCTTCTAAATATGCAGGAATATTAAATGTTTTATATAGGTTCTGTTTCAGATCATGGCCGTGAAAATCCCAGAAATCTTATATTTGATACTTATCACTCAAAGAAGTAAGACGCCATATAAGGTCAGGAGAGGAGAAGCAATTAGTACTAATACACTTCAAGAATCATGTAAGGAATAAGAATCCTCCCAGAAAACATGAATGTATGGAATTCATTTCCATGCATTCGCCAAGTTTCCAGAATGATGCCCGAGTTTGAATTAAAATCCTGGTATATAAAGAATACTAGCAAAAATAGAGTGTTATTGAAAATATTTGTTTGAGACTGAAAAGTATTAATTTCATTTATGTTTTGTTATTTTTAAACCTTATTTGCAGACTTGCAGTTATGTGATATTTTCAGTTTTTATTATAATTATATGTTTAATGAGTTTTTCAATCAAGTACCCACTCACAATATCTATTTCACTCACACATTCTTATTTTTTCAGATGATTTCAGTTCTGAGACAAATTCTAAGAATATTTATTTTATTCAACTAGTTGTAACTAAGAATTAGATCATTCCAGTTATAGATATAACATTTATATCAATGATTTTATTTTGATTCATTCTTTTTAGTGTCGATATTCCTATGAATTTCACAGAAAAAGTTCAATATCTCATAACACTATACAAATCTATTGTATTCTTCCTTAACACTCCTAATTGATTGAATTCAAACCGTTCTTTTTATGATTGGCCATCATTTCCAACAAAGTTTTGATTCTGAAGCATGGTTCTTATTCGGTTCATTTTTATATTTTTTCCATTGTTTATATATGTCACTGACAAAACAATATAAAATAAAGTTATGTCATAGGTAGTCATAAATCATTAAACTTGATTCTATACTCATCATGGCTGCGCCCGACAGAATCGATTTTGAACGAAAATTACTCATCAATTATTCGAATTCAATTGCTTGATAATTTTTTTTTCCAAAATCCGAAGATCAAAGTTTTTTGAGAAAAATGATCGCATGCAGCTCTCCTGTAACAAGCAGCAAAAAGGTGCTGCACTACACAATAACTCAAGTTCTATACAGGATGATTCCAAATCAGACTTGAACCGTGGAGAATAAGTTGGCATGACTCATTTGCGGTCGTTTGAGTCATATTTATTGATAACCCTAAATTTGAGTTCTTTCGATTCTTAAAAGATTTTCTACCTTAGTTCATTTTTTGTCTTCATTTTCCACGTTGATCCCAAATCAATAATTATTTCGCTTTGAGGTTATCTGAATAGTATATGTTTGGCATGCAACTTTTGATTTGCCAGAAATATTTTCGAATCTGGCCAATTTACTTCTTTTTTTCTCAAGAGAAAGTTCCGCATTCACTTGTTTCCTGCAATCATAGGCAGGAAAATTATGAAGAATTTTCGGAAACAGATATGAAACTTCTTTTCTCGAAGTTTCGTTGATTGATAGGCGTGAAATCATTCTTCAATAGAATGAGTGTTCCGCATACTCTAGGCTCAACGTTGGTATATTTTTGAACGAATTGCTTCCTTATCGAAGGATACATATGACAGAACCTGTTTCGTGCCCAGTGAGAAGTACAGCTCCATCAACTTCGGATTTTTACGTTTGGGACAGATTTTAAAAAATGGTATATGAGAGAACCTCTTACGTTCACGTATACGTTTCATTCAAGTTAATAAGAAAATTTGTACCACTCATAAAATTTTCCATGTATCTCTGTTCCCTTAAGCAGAATTCCAAGTTCTCTAAAAGAAAGCATTTATCACAACGACTACCTATGGAAAAATACTATTAGTTTTAATAAGTTCTTCAAGTATGACTGCTAGGTTCATAATCGAAAGGATCACTATCCAATTCTCATGACGTCGATTCAATGTACCGGGTTTGTATAAGCTTCAAATCGTATGGTTTTTAGATGTATATTTCAGAAAAATGGAATATCCGATTTACGAGCTCTATAAGAACAAATAAAAATGATTTCTATCGACGTCGGTCCTATATACCGGGTTTGTATAAGCAGTGCGGAGTGTGAGGTTTAAGTTTATATACAATCTACAGCGTTGTCATATTTATGGTCTGGAGTAGTCGATCGAATATATCAATTATATACAGCGTGTTACTCTCGATATAAGCGCCCTCGCACTGGCCGAACCCTGAAGTTTTCTGTATATATTATGATGTTTCACCGATTTTTCACACCCGGCTGAAAATTTACCCCTGGCATCCCCGAACGTCCCTGATCCAGAATATATGGTTAAACGCTACCAGACCCGGAGCCGGGTCTGACAACGTCAGTTTTGGACTGAAAAGTCGGTAGAGTATATCGATTCGGGTCTGTATAAGCGGTCGAACAAATATATATATATATATATATATATATATATATATATATATATATATCTATATATATATAAATATATATATATATATATATATATATATATATATATATATATATATATATATATATATATATATATATATATATATATATCATATATATATACAATATCATACAATGTCATTCAAAGTTGATTTTCAGGTGATTTTGACCCTTATCCAAAATTTCTTTGGGTCGGATCTGTAGTGAATGCAATTTATCAAAAACTGCTGTTAATAAAATAGTCAAGAGACGCGAATACAATGATTTTAAATTTGAATACCAAGCCTTGCAAAACTTATATCGTGATTATATCAAAATAAACTGAATGAGCTCTATATCCAGTATTAGCGGAGATATAAATGTTTTTCGATAAAGCCATTTTTCCAATTTTCGCTTATAACTCGAAAACAAAAGAAGGTGGCCATAAATGAATACTACCCTTGTTAGTTTCTCAGAAAAAGAGACCGAGAATGGGGTATCAGATTTTGTCTATCTCATCTGGTTTAAAAGTTGTAGTGCTAAAACATCGAAATTTGCCCACCATGTACATCGGAATTTTGAAAATCTGTTTCAATATTCGGAAACACCACTAAAACTGAACTGAGGCCTGTACTTCAAATTTTCGCGCAGACAGTTAAACTGCACAAATTTTCAACGTAAAAGTGAAGTTTTTAAGAACTTCGATACCTGAAAGTGGTTTGAACTGACTTTTCACATTGAATTATCAAAAATATTGAATCCATAACTATTTCAAGATCACTTTGTAATTCATTTTCACATTGGTTTTCCTTTTTATGGCTGTATACCATTTCAGTTTTTAAACTGAATGCAATATATCCCCACCCATTGAGTGTCCTCCAAAACATTGTTTTTCTCTAAATAGCTGACCATTCTTTTCTTCAGAACCTTTTCAACAATTTTTTAAATAGTGGACAATAATGAGATAGGTCTGTAGTTGTACATTTCAGTTTTCTCGCTAGTTTTGTAGAGTGATTTGATTAAGCCCACTCTTAGAATATCCGGAAAAGTACCATTCTGGAAGCAATAATTCATTATATAAGTCAGAGGTTTGGAAATTTCTACTTTTATCAGTTTCAACGTTCCTGCTTGCAAAACCATCAATTCCGGATAACTTTTCTATTTTGAGTTTTCCTATAGTATTTTCTATTTCCTGTGGGTCTGTAGGCTTCAGAAAAAAGGTTGTATTCTGCCAAGTGTCAATCTCTCTATAACTTTCAATATCTGGTATATTATCTGCATATTGTTGTCCTTATGTGCTAAAGTATTCGTTAAATGCTTCAGCAATACTCTATTGATTGTCCATCGAACCATGCTCCGTTCTAATGCGACCTATTCTTGTCACAGTTGAATCCTCTCTACATACATTTTTCACATAATCCCAGATGGCCTCTGTTTCTGAATGGTTTCTTGCCATGAAATTCTCTAATTCTTGTTTTTTTCTTGTTGGGTAAGTTTTTTTATTTGATTTTTCAGTTCAGAATATCGTTTCTTCTTTTGGAGATTGTTTATATTATTTTTCATGTTCATCAATTTCAATAAAGATGGAGATAACCAAGATTTTCTTCTGATATTTTAATTTTTTTGGTTCACATTTCTTGTGTGTTATTTAAACAAGAAGAAGGACCTGTTTGATTCCAAATACGCCTAATTGGAACTATACGTAACTCGTAGAGAAATTTCCCGTGTTGATGCGACTCAACGAGAGTCCACTGTATATTGTATAGGTATTCACTTTGCTGTTTCGACAAAATCCAAGGTTTAAAAAGAGTTTGATGCAATAATGAAACTACGCTACAAATAAATAAAACATTCAAGTGTAATTATTATCAAAAACTCAAACCCTAATCTACATGAATACATTGAAACGGGGTAAAATAATCTATTGAAAAATATGATTGATAGAAGGTGATGATTTTTAATGATCATTTGAAATCAATACGGAGCTCACCTCGAACAGAGAGAATATTTCGAATTCAATGAAAACCCTGATGTCGCGAATATGTTTGAATATCTTCTCATTTGTAAGATGGGAAAAGAAACCTAGCTCTAATACTGCAGTATCTATTGAATCCAAAAAATCGCTGTAATTCATTTGACAGCCTCTGAAACTCCTATATAGTAGAGTCATGTTGATAGGGGATCCTACTGCGCTTTCATTCATTTCCCTGAGGCATTTTCTCTTCGATTCTGCCAACGATGACCAATGTTCGAAATCCAAGGAAGTTTGATCCGGCATGGTAAGCTGAAAAATAATGTGTCTTTTGTTATCTTCAACATAATCATCACGGATGAAGAATTCGAACGAAATGTTATAGAGAAATGAAATTTTCAGTGTAGGTTCATGAACCAAGCATCTCGGTTGAAGTCGTTAATTGAAAAATGCTTTCGATTGTTATACACTCATAAAATTTTGTTCTTTCAATAATTGAAATTAATGCCTATACATTTGAGTTGGAATTCGAGAATAGTTTGCCAAGTAGTTAAACTGATATTTTTTCTAAATCAAGTGAGACTCATATGCATTTGTATGACATTATATGTATAATATTAGGCCAATTGAAAAGTCCCTGTTCTGATGCGCAGATGGCGGTGCTAGTATTAAATCAATATGATTTTTAGTTAGCATCAACCTTCAAACGATACGTGCAAAAATTTGACAGCAGTCCGACCATTAGTTTGTGAGATATAACGTTGTGAGTGTAGTTAATTTTGTTATTTGAAAAAATATGGAAAAAAAAAATTTCCTGTACAGATGAAATATTGCATTTTGAAGGAAAAAAATCAAGTTGAAGCAAAATCTTGGATTGATGAAAAGTTTCCGGAGTCTGCACCAGGAAAATCAATCATCATTGGTAGGTAGGCTAAGTTTAAGCGTGGAAAAATGAGCACCGAAGACGACGAACGCAGTGGATGCCCGAAAGAGGCTGTCACCGACGAAAAAATCAAACAAGTACACAAAATAATTTTGAATGACCGTAAAGTGAAGTTGATTGAGATAGCAGATAATGTGAATATATCATCTGAACGTGTGCGAAAGCTGTGTGCAAAATGGGTGCCGCGCGAGGTCACAATCGATCAGAAGCAACAACATGTTAATGATTCTGAGTAGTGTTTGAAGCTGTTTAAGTGCAATAAACCTGAAGTTTTGCGTCGATATGTGACAATGGATGAAACATGACTCCATCATTTCCCCCGGAGTCCAATCGAAAGTCAGCTGAGTGGGGCTGCACACGATGAACCGAATCCAAAGCGAGAAAAAACAGTCAGCAGGCAAGGTTATGGCATCAGTATTTTGGTGTGCAAGGTATAAAATTCATTGATTACCTCCAAAAGGGCCAAACCATCAACAGCAATTATTATATAGTGTCATTGGATCATTTGAAGGAGGAAATCGTAAAAAAAACGGCCCCATTTGAAGAAAAAAAAAAGAAGCTGTTTCATCTGCCGTATCACAAATTATGGACTTTTACATTTTCTCAGACCTCGAAAGAATGCTCGCTAGAAAGATATTCAGCGCCAATGAATAAGTAATCGCCGAAACTGAGGCCTATTTTGAAACGAAAGACAAATCGTGCTACAAAAATGGTATCGAAAAGTTGGAAGATCGCTATAATTGCTGTATCGCCCTCGAAGGTAGTAACTATGTTGAATAAAAAAATTGAATTTCGCCAAAAAAATTGGTTCACTATGATAGACCGGTTACTTTTCAATTGGCCTCTTAAAATGCGTATTTATATGCATGTATAGATTCAATTTCGTATCATTTAAAATATTTTCATAAGATTCTCATTTATTAATCAGAAATTTATGGAAATATTCTAAATAATGCGAAATTAAATCTGATACCGTTGAATATTTAGCTTCTAGACTATCAGTGATAATTAAAATTCATTTGAGTATTGAGAAAGGATCTTAATTGAAAAACGCACAGACCTTCAACAGTATTAGTACGTATTCTAAATCCAATACATTCTCGCGAATAAGAGACGTAAGAACAAAAAATGGGGATCATAAACGTATACCTTTATTCATGAGAATTTGTACTTTTTACAAAATCCACAAGTGGCTATTGAAATTGGGTTTTTCGGGACTAGACTGAAACAAAGGGCTCGATGAAAGAGTCGTTATCAATTTTGCGGGCTAAATTCGATTAAAAGTCGATGGTCAGAAAACTCTTGGTTGAGCCGAACAAGAACTGTGATAATTGTTTATTCGTTAAATGAAATATCCGACATTTTCCTACCTTTCGCCTTTCAACCAGATGTAAATGTTTAGAATAAATAACCTGCAACAATTCGTCCAATTTGTTCCGAAAAAGTTGTAATCTTTCCAAAAGGTTACTCAAAAGACAGAGTTACCGTAACTTAGGAGAAGGATTCAGAACGTATCAAAAATTTGTCGAGAGATTTGTGGGCAAAGTAAATAAGTGGGCTTGGTGGACCTATGGGCTAGGATCTAGCCCCTAGGTTGATCTGTGAGATCTGTAGATTAGATCTACGCATTGGCGAAACTAGAGTTGAATGATGCAACATCTTTCATTTTTATATGAATATTTGTTTTTTCTTCAAATTGTTTCTTACAATTTTATTTCACTTCTTCGAATCAATGAGGGAGTTATGTCCCCAATAACACCTCCTCATTACGCCTACGGATCTACGATCCGTACTAGTTTATAGATTTACATTATTCAGTTAAGGGTAGATATTACCTTAATCACCCAATAGAATAATAAAAGAAACAATCATCTGAAAAAGTAAAAAAATAAAAGAATTATAGACTACCTAAATGATATCAACGTTCCAAGGCATGTCTTCTTTTGATTCTGTTTTAGGACTTATTACTGAATGAATATATAACTGAATGAATATATTGCAGAACTTAAAAACTCTAGGATCAGAAAAAAACATTTGGCATGGTTCGACACGAAAACTTTCGTGCTTAACTTAAAATTTTCAATGTTTCACCGAATAAATTTTTATATTTCACAACCAGAAATGAAAAATTTATGGTTACCAAATTACAATATGGAAATCTATAGAATGAAACTCACCTTTAAAATATATGTAGAATTATCTGGATCAATATCAATATCTACTTCGAAGAGGGGCATTGCTTTGAATAATATCAAATTGGCTATAAATTCTGTTATATTGTAGGTTTTATTTGTTTGTCCATCAAAATGGAATGTACCGATGGTATGCAATAAATCTCTAGCTGTAAACACAAATGAATTCAATAACTGAATTTGTAACCATACATAATCCACGAAATCTTGAACAGTGTCTGACGAACGTTCTGACAACAATGTTGTCATTTTCAGATACAAAAAGTTACTGTACAGATACTGTATAGATATCATTAACATTTTGTTTCCGAAGATGATAACATTGTTTTCTAAACTTTCGTGGGACACTTTCAAAGAATCCGTGGGTTAGAAATATGAAATTTATTAATACTGAAAAAACACAAAATTTTGATAAATTTCACCTCTTTTGATCCTTAGTCGATAATTGAATCTATCCTCATGTTTGATACATGAATGAGAGAAAAGGTTGAATTTCTCCATGAACTCTGGATTGTCTTCACTATCAAGAAGTTTAGGAGAAAAGATATCTATTTTATCTTTTTTGTTCCTTAACATTCCACCACAAGCGAAATCGTAAAAGTTTTCACAAGGTTGTTTTGAATAATCCATGGTACTTATTATACGAGCAGCAACAGAGTCGCAGTTAGTGCTATTACATACATCCTGGTCTTTTAAGAAAAGCTCCATCAATTTTGAGTTGGATTCTTTCAAGTCACTTTTTGAAGAAGTCATTGGATTTTGAGACGTAATATCCTCTGTTGTAGTCTTGTGGCTGTCTTGAGTCATCCTGAAAGTTAGTTTTAGGAATTTTAAAGTAACTTTATTTATTTCAGGGAAATATAATCATAAACAAAAATGAATTATAAATTTAGTTATATCCCAAAATACTGGTCCAATTGAAATCACCAAACTGATCTCATGTCGACTGTACGATAAATAACTCATACATCTAGCAGAAAATAGCTTCAAATAAAATTTGACCTGGAAGTACCCATTGAAAGAAAAACAAGCTCTTTCAATATAAAGGAAAATAATAACAAGTAAAATATATTTATACCTGAGCTGTTTACAAGAACAGAAGTAGAAAGATGAGGGGTATAGGTGGAAGATAAGAACTGCACTGGACTCAACCACCAAACAACCTGAATCCAATATCAACAGGGCAGAACGAAGAGCCCTGAAAGAACTGAAATCAGACCCCACCATCAAAATACTCCCGGCAGACAAGGGAAATGCGACGGTCATCATGTATGTGGACCAATATAACGAAAATATCAAAGAGGTGTTAGAAACAGAAGAGTATAAGAAATTGAGGAAAGATCCCACTTCCTCAGTGGACAACAGAGTCTACAGAACCCTGCATAAATACAAGGATGAATTCCCAGATCCATACACAAGATCAAGACTAACACTCCACTACAGCAAACCTCCACATCTATACGGTCTCCCAAAAATACACAAGAAGAACATCCCCTTGAGACTGGTCGTCAGCTCAAGAAATTCCCCTTTGCTACTCCTAGCCAAGTCCCTCCTCAAGATAATATCACCACTAAGAGGCCACACAACAGCAATGATCAAAAATACGGAACATTTCATAGAAACCATGCGCACACAAGAAACTTTCAACCAGGACACCATGGTAAGCTTTGATGTAACCAGCTTGTTCACAAATGTTCCCACAGATCAAATACTCGAGATAGTGAGGAAGAAACTCGAGGAGACCAAACATTAGCTGAACGAACTACACACAGCATAAATGCAATTATGGATATGCTCTCAGTCTGTATCAAGACCACTTATTTCCAGGCAGATAACATCTTCTACCAACAATAATTCGGGATGGCCATGGGTTCACCATTGTCCCCGATACTGGCAGACATATATATGGAAGATTTCGAGGGAAGAGCATTAGACCAATCTGTGTTAAGACCGAAACTATGGCGAAGATACGTGGATGACACATTCGTGATATGGCCTCATGGAAAAGAGACCATCGCTGGATTCCTAGAACACCTCAATATTATAGAGGAATCCACAAAATCCACGATGGAAATTGAGGAAAATAAACAACTTCTCTTCCTGGATATGCTCGTACACAAACATGAAGGAATTCCTCGAACCACGATTTACAGGAAGCCAACGAACACAGGTCAGTGTCTCCACTTCGAATCTAACCATAACCTCAACACCAAATTAGGAGTAGCCAGATGCCTCTATGACAGAGCAACTCAAGTATGCTCTAGTCTGAACGATGAGAACGAAGAAATCGATAAGATCACAGAAATTCTTGAGAAGAACGGCTATCCCAAGAGGATACTAGAAATCGCCAGAACACCAAGGGATAACACAGAACCTCGACCAGAAACACAAATCGAATCAATAGAAACGATAACTACGGTCGTCCCATATGTGAAAGGGTTATCAGAAAAACTGAGAAGAATTGGTAATAGATACGGCGTGAGAACTGCATTCCAAACTAAGAACACTGTCAGGGCTAACCTAACCAAGGTGAAACCTGACAACGAAAATTCAAGAACAAAAAAATTGCATATACGAAATACCATGCGAGTGCGGTAGATCTTACATTGGAGAGACCAAACGCCCCCTGGACACAAGAGTCAAAGAGCACCAAAAACTAGCTCTACTAGGAGAAACAGAGAAATCCAGGCTAGTCCAACATGCTTGGGATGAGGAACATAGGATCAAACGGGATGAAGCTTCCATAATATCAAAGGAAGAAAGATCGAAATGGAGGAAACTCAAAGAAGCAGCCTTCATGGCCATCACTCCGAATCCCATAAGCATGCCGTCTCTGGAGATCAAGGAAGTCTGGGCACCAATAATAAGATATGACCTGAGGAAATGAAACCCGGTCCAGGTCGGAAGCATCTCGACACCACCAAATTAAAAATGAATCGGAATTCGGACGGATAACTGCGCACACCATCTGCGCAACAAGAATATTCGACTACTGCGCATGCCAACTGCGCATACAGATGTAACTTATATTAAGCTCAATACGTACATATTACTACCTGCTTCTGTGGACTAGTGCTGAGAGTGAAAGGATTGCAACCGATACGACTAAGGTTCAAACCCCGATACCCTCATACGAAATCGAAAAAAGTATGGTGCGTACAAGTCCAGACAGACCAAGTTTGGCAAACGGTCCTTCTCAGGACCACCACCCTGAGGACGGTGTAATTGGTACAATCTTCAACAAATTCTGGAATAGGGTAATTAATTAGTTTGAATAGAGCCTTAAATTATGCTGTTATAATTTTTTCTCTAATTCTGTGGTTATTCCGTTCATTCTTCCACATCTTGTAGAACAAAATCGTGCGAGAATATATCAGAAACGCACAGTTTTCATGGTTATATTTTATTATTCTATGTTGGTACTCCGAACTTTCCGCCACGGCTTTATCTGTCAATTCATCAATTTGCCTTAAAGAAATCAGTTCTGCCAACCAACATTTTTCAATGCAAAAATCACTAAAATATATTTATGGAAATATTTCATTAATTTCAATGAAAATGCAATGAATTAGAGAAAATAATGTATAATACTCGTACAGAAGGCTCATTCTACCACTCGTTCATTCCAAAACTCGCCACTTCGTGGCTTGTTTTTGAATTTTGAACTCGTGGAAGAATATCAATGCCTTCTGCACTTGTATTATAAATAACTATTCCTTAATCATATGAGATTTGCATTTTTCACGTACTGACAGAATTGGATGAATGTAGTAGTTGAACTCATGAGATCTCGGTAATCTGAGGAGCAAAAAATTCCGGAATAGGGTGATTATTTAGTGTAAATAGAGCCTAAAATTATGGCGAAATCATTTTTTCCATATTCATATGAGATTTGCTGTTTTCAAGTACTGACGGAATTGGATGAATGTAGTAGAAGTACTCATAAGTTCTCGGTAATCTGAGGAGCAAAAAATTCTGGATGGGGTAATTGATTAGTTTGAATAGAGCCTTAAATTATGACGTAATCACTTTTTCCATATTCATATGAGATTTGCATTTTTCACGTACTGACGGAATTGGATGAATGAAGTAGTTGAACTCATGAGATCCCAATAATCTGAAGAGCAAACAATTCCAGATAAGGGGTAAATAATTAGTTTGGATAGAGCCTAAAATGATGCCAATATAATTTTTTCCATATCCATATGAGATTTGCATTTTTCACGTACTGACGGAATTGGATGAATGTAGTAGTTGAACTCATGAGATCTCAGTAATCTGAGTAGCAAAAAATTCCGGATAAGGGTAATTAATGAGCTTGGATAGAGCCTCAAATTACGCCATAATAATTTTTTCCATATTCATATGAGATTTGCTGTTTCCACGTACTGACGGAATGGGATGAATGCAGTTGAAGTACTCATGAGTTCTCGGTAATCTGAGGAGCAAAAAATTCCGGAATGGGGTAATTAGTTAGTTTGAATAGAGCCTAAAATTATGACGTAATAACTTTTTCAATATTCATATGAGATTTGCATTTTTCACGTACTGACGGAATTGGAAGAATGTAGTAGTTGAACTCATGAGATCCCAGTAATCTGAGGAGCAAACAATTCCAGATAAGGGGTAATTAATTAGTTCGGACAGAGCCTGGAATGATGCCAAAATAATTTTTTCTTCAAACGTACAATAACAACGTCTTTTCTCGACTGACAGGATCATCGAAAAGTTCTACTTTTCCTCGGAGGGAAATGGTATATTATTTCACAAGGAGGAGAAGTGTCACTTTTCATGGCGAGCTTATGTTTCCCCGCCGAACGGAGTGAGGCGGGGAATTTAAGCGAGCCATGAAAAGTCACTTCAACTCCGAATGAAATGTGCTATTTTTT
This sequence comes from Harmonia axyridis, assembly GCF_914767665.1. Classification (NCBI taxonomy): domain Eukaryota; kingdom Metazoa; phylum Arthropoda; class Insecta; order Coleoptera; family Coccinellidae; genus Harmonia; species Harmonia axyridis. The sequence continues at coordinate 31,841,500 of NC_059504.1, forward strand.
TTTCAAACGTTTTGTAATTCATACAATCAAATTCTGAACAAAATCGTACGAAAATATATCAGATTTGCACAGCTCTCATGGTTACATTTCATCATTTTATGTTGGTACTTCCGACTGTCCGCAGCCGTCACGGATTTATCTGTCACTTCATCGTTTATTTTCATTTCTGCTCAGAAGTCAAGTCGTGAACAATAACAAATACAATATCTACGCTACATCTAGTAATATCGAAATTCCTGGAACTTTCCTAAATAGAAATATATCAAGTAGATCCTGTGTTATCTCGAACTCATCTAATAGTATAGAAGAAGTTGTATCATAAAATGGAAGGTAGAATCAAGCAAAATTATTACATCTCGTATGGCTCTACTATTTACATTTATTTTGCAGAACTGTTGAACTCTCCATGGTGAAAAGATTCGAAAATACTATTATGTACAATCCACACATAAGTATTTATATATTTAATAACTGCATTGGATATCCAAAAGGATTGAAATAACTAGAAATATTCTTGATGAAGAATATTGTTTACAATGTTTTCTTTACGGATAAGTTATCGTAAAGAATTGATGAAATATATTGTAACATAACTAACCTAACAATTTCAGCAGATATATAATTAGTGTTCAGAATAAATGATTGAGAGAATTATAATTCTCATCAACAATATGAATGCACTTATATTTTTGATTACTAAAGGAGAATTACTGCAATTGTGCTAATATGTGATTTTATGAAAATAAATGAGATTTGTTTATATATATTGTATTCATTCTATAATAATTTGAAGATTGAATGAACTCTCAGTCCATATTTTTGAAAGTACAATTATTGAAAACTTTGATTGTCACATTAGAATGCATAATATATGCCTGCATTGAATGATAATCCAGGTATGAAGTGGTTACGTTTGTAGTACCTTTGTCAATTGTATTTATAATGGGAACGTTCAAAATTTGACTACTCGATGCAAGAATATAGCTAGCCAAAATTTTAGCAATATCCAGTTTTTTCTGTGCTGCAGTTCTACATAACTTTCAGCAACAGAAGAGCTCTTCCATCCTCCATGTCATTTCAAGGATATTATATTTTCTCCTTTATTTAGCAGGTGAGAGGTAGATAATTATTTATTGTTATACTGCTCAACTCGATTCTTCTGAATGCACCAGAATATCTGATAATTAATATTATCTGCAATTTTGTCCCAAAATTATGATCATGTCCTGCCAAAATTCAGATAAGATAAGATGTGATAATATTGAGGATGATATACATATCTTGACATCGAGGAATTCAAAAACTTTTCTATGTCTTCAAATTCTAAAACCTCAGATTTTTTTGGAATATATTTTCTTGACAAAGATTTCAATAAAGGTTGTCATTTCGAATAATTCGATTTCGAAAATCAATATTATGTTATCAGTTGAGTACCTATACAACAATACAACGAATGGGTTTTTTCTTCTACAAATTTCACCACATTGAGCCATCAACTTTTGAACATAATTCTAACCGTCTATTACTATATGGTTTCAATTTTCATAATGCAACATTAATCGATTGTACAATATAACTTTGGTCAATAAAAATGACGTTTGAATTAGAATTATTCATTCTTGTCCTTAGTAACCAATTAATCATTTCCTTAGCAACCACTTTTCCCTCCGCCGGAGGGAAATAAACGATGAAGTGACAGATAAATCCGTGACGGCTGACGGAGTTGGAAGTACCAACATAAAATGATAAAATGTAACCATGAGAGCTGTGCAAATCTGATATATTCTCGTACGATTTTGTTCAGAATTTGATTGTATGAATTACAAGACGTTTGAAGAAAAATAGCATATTTCATTCGGAGTTGAAGTGACTTTTCATGGCTCGCTTGAATTCCCCGCCTCACTCCGTTCGGCGGAGAAACATAAGCTCGCCATGAGAAGTGACACTTCTCCTCCTTGTGAAATGATATACTATTTCCATATTCATATGAGATTTGCTGTTTTCACGTACTGACGAAATGAGATGAATGCAGTAGGAGTACTCATGAGTTCTCGGTTATCTGAGGAGCAAAGAATTCCGGAATAGGGTAATAAATTAGTTTGAATAGGGCCTAAAATTATGCCGTATTAATTGTTTCCATATTCATATGAGATTTGCTGTTTTTACGTACTGACGGAATGTGATGAATGCAGTAGATGTACTCATGAGATCTCGGTAATCTGAGTGGCAAAAAATTTCGGAATAGGGGAATTAATTAGTTTGAATAGAGCCTAAAATTATGACGTAATCACTTTCTCCATATTCATATGAGATAATCACTTTTTCCATATTCATATGAGAGTTGCATTTTTCACGTACTGACGGAATTGGATGAATGAAGTAGTAGAACTCATGAGTTCTCGGTAATCTGAGGATCAACAAATTCCGGAATGAGGTAATTAATTCATTTGAAAAGAGCCTAAAATTATGACGTAATCACTTTTTCCATATTTATATCAGATTTGCATTTTTCACGTAATGACGGAATTTGATGAATGTAGTAGTTGAACTCATGAGATCTCAGTAATCTGTGCAGCAAAAATTCCGGAATAGGGTGATTATTTACTGTGAATAGAGCCTAAAATTATAGCGAAATCATTTGTTCCATATTCATATGAGATTTGCTGTTTTCAAGTACTGACGGAATTGGATGAATGTAGTAGAAGTACTCATGAGTTCTCGGTAATCTGAGGAGCAAAAAATTCTGGATGGGGTAATTAATTAGTTTGAATAGAGCCTAAAATTATGACGTTATCACTTTTTCCATATTCATATGATATTTGCATTTTTCACGTACTGACGGAATTGGATGAATGTAGTAGTTGAACTCATGAGATCTCAGTAATCTGAGTAGCAAAAAATTCCGGATTAGGGTAATTAATTAGCTTGGTTAGAGCCTCAAATTATGCCATAATAATTTTTTCCATATTCATATGAGATTTTCACTTTTCACGTACTTACTGACGGAATGTGATAAATGCAGTAGATGCACTCATGAGTTCTCGGTAATCTGAGGGGCAAGAAATTTCGGAATAGGGTAAATAATTTGTTTGGATACAGCCTAAAATGATGCCAATATAATTTTTTCCATATTCATATGAGATTTGCTGTTTTCACGTACTGACGGAATGGGATGAATGCAGTAGAAGTACTCATAAGTTCTCGGTAATCTGAAAAACAAAAAATTCTGGAATGGGGTTATTAATTAGTTTGAATAGAGCCTAAAATTATGACGTAATCACTTTTTCCATATCCATATGAGATTTGCATTTTTCACGTACTGACGGTATTGGATGAATGTAGTAGTTGAACTCATGAGATCTCAGTAATCTGAGTAGCAAAAAATTCCGGATTAGGGTAATTAATGAGCTTGGATAGAGCCTCAAATTATGCCATAATAATTTTTACCATATTCATATGAGATTTGCTGTTGCCACTTACTGATGGAATGGGATGAATGCAGTTGAATTACTCATGAGTTGTCGGTAATCTGAGGAGCAAAAAATTGCGGAATGGTGTAATTAATTAGTTTGAATAGAGCCTGAAATTATGACGTAATAACTTTTTCCATATTCATATGAGATTTGCATTTTTCACGTACTAACGGAATTGGAAGAATGTAGTAGTTGAACTCATGAGATCCCAGTAATCTGAGGAGCAAACAATTCCAGATAAGGGGTAATTAATTAGTTCGGACAGAGCCTAGAATGATGCCAAAATATTTTTTTTTTCAAACGTACAATAACAACGTCTTTTCTCGACTGACAGGATCATCGAAAAGTTCTACTTTTCCTCGGAGGAAAAAATACTTTTCCCTCCGGCGGAGAGAAAAGTGGTTGCTAAGGAAATAATTAATTGGTTACTAAGGACAAGAATGAATAATTCTAATTCAAACGTCATTTTTATTGACCAAAGTTATATTGTAAAATTGATTAATGTTGCATTATGAAAATTGAAACCATATAGTAATGACGGTTAGAATTATGTTCAAAGTTGATGGCTCAATGTGGTCAAATTTGTGGAAGAGAAAACCCATTCGTTGTATTGTTGTATAGGTACTCAACCGATAACATAATATTGATTTTCGAAATCGAATTATTCGAAATGACAAAATTGCAGATAATATTAATTATCAGATATTCTGGTGCATTCAGAAGAATCGAGTTGAGCAGTATTACAATAACTAATTATCTACCTCTCACCTGCTAAATAAAGGAGAAAATATAATATCCTTGAAATAACATGGAGGATGGAAGAGCTCTTCTGTTGCTGAAAGTTATGTAGTACTGAAGCATAGAAAAAACTGGATATTGCTAAAATTTTGGCTAGCTATATTCTTGCATCGAGAAGCCGAATTTTGAACGTTCCCATTATAAATACAATTGACAAAGGTACTACAAACGTAACCACTTCATACCTGGATTATCATTCAATGCAGGGATATATTATGCATTCTAATGTAACAATCAAAGTTTTCAATAATTGTACTTTCAGAAATATGGACTGAGAGTTCATTCAATCTTCAAATTATTATAGAATGAATAGAATATATCAAAACAAATCCCATTTATTTTCATAAAATCACATATTAGCACAATTGCAGTAATTCTTCTTTAGTAATCAAAAATCTAAGTGCATTAATATTGTTGATGAAAATTATAATTCTTTCAATCATTTATTCTGAACACTAATGATATATCTGCTAAAATTGTTAGGTTAGTTATGTTACAATATATTTCATCAATGCTTTACGATAACCTATCCGTAAAGAAAACATTGTAAACAATATTCTTCATCAAAAATATTTCTAGTCATTTCAATCCTTTTGGATATTCAATGCAGTTATTAAATATATAAATACTTATGTTTTGATTGTACATAATAGTATTTTCGAATCTTTTCACCCTGAAGAGTTCAACAATTCTGCAAAATAAATGTAAATAGTGGCCATACGAGATGTAATAATTTTGCTTGATTCTACCTTCCATTTTATGAAACAACTTCTTCTATACTATTAGATGAGTTCGAGATAACACAGGATCTACTTGATATATTTCTATTAAGGAAAGTTCCAGGAATTTCGATATTACTAGGTGTAGAGTAGATATTGTATTTGTTTTTGTTCACGACTTGACTTCTGAGCAGAAATGAAAATAAACGATGAAGTGACAGATAAATCCGTGACGGCTGACGGAGAGTTGGAAGTACCAACATAAAATGATAAAATGTAACCATGAGAGCTGTGCAAATCTGATATATTCTCGTACGATTTTGTTCAGAATTTGATTGTATGAATTACAAAACGTTTGAAAAAAAATAGCATATTTCATTCGCAGTTGAAGTGACTTTTCATGGCTCGCTTAAATTCCCCGCCTCACTCCGTTCGGCGGGAAAACATAAGCTCGCCATGGAAAGTGACACTTCTCCTCCTTGTGAAATGATATACTATTTCCATATTCATATGAGATTTGCTGTTTTTACGTACTGACGGAATGTGATGAATGCAGTAGATGTACTCATGAGATCTCGGTAATCTGAGTGGCAAAAAATTTCGGAATAGGGTAATTAATTCGTTTGAATAGAGCCTGAAATTATGTCGTAATAATTGTTTCCATATTCATATGAGATTTTCACTTTTCACGTACTTACTGACGGAATGTGATAAATGCAGTAGATGCACTCATGAGTTCTCGGTAATCTGAGGGGCAAGAAATTTCGGAATAGAGTAAATAATTAGTTTGAATAGAGCCTAAAATTATGCCGTAATATTTTTTCCAAATTCATATGAGATTTGCGTTTTTCACCTACTGACGGAATTGGATGAATGTAGTAGTAGAACTCATGAGTTCTCGGTAATTTGAGGAGCAAAAAATTCCGGAATGAGGTAATGAATTTATTTGAAAAGAGCCTGAAATTATGACGTAATCACTTTTTCCATATTCATATGAGATTTGCATTTTTCACGTACTGACGGAATTTGATGAATGTAGTAGTTGAACTCATGAGATCTCAGTAATCTGTGCAGCAAAAAATTACAGATAAAGGTAATTAATTAGTTTGGATAGAGCCTAAAATTATGCCAATATAATTTTTTCCATATTCATATGAGATTTGCTGTTTTCACGTACTGACGTAATGAGATGAATGGAGTATAAGTACTCATGAGTTCTCGGTAATCTGAGGAGCAAAATATTCCAGATTGGGGTAATTAATTAGTTTGGATAGGGCATGAAATCATGCCATAATAATTTTCTCTATATTCATATGAGATTTGCTGTTTTCACGTATTGACGGAATTGGATGAAGTAGTAGGACTCATGAGCTCGCGGTAATCTGAGGAGCAGAAAATTTTGGAATAGTGTAATTGATTAGTTTGAATAGAGCCTCAAATTATGGCGTAATAATTTAATCCATATTCATATGAGATTTGCTATTCTCACGAACTAACAGAAAAGGATGAATGCAGTAGAACTACTCATGAGTTCTCAGTAATTTGAGGAGCAAAAAATTTCGGAATAGGGTGATTAATTAGTTTGAATAGAGCCTAAAATAATTATGATATTCAAATTATTCTGATCTGTTTATTTACGATTGGGTTCTGCTAGCTTAACCGTAAAGCTAATCTAAGGGTTTTTTTAAAAAAACGTAAATTCAGAAATTTGGTGATGGGTTCAAACGTGAGCCTAAAAAGAGCCTAAATTTATGGTGTTATCAGATTTTCCATAAGATATCGATTAGCTTTGTGGTTCTGCTAGCTTAACGTTTAGCTAGCAGAACCCGCGATTTCTCCGACAATTCAGGAGCAAAAAATTTTTGAATAGGGTAATAAATTTGCCTTAAATGAGCCTAAAATTATGGCCAAAAAAAAATCGAAAATTCGAAAGTGGTTCTGCTAGCTTAACGGGAGTCATAAATCGAGTAGTTAACATGGTTTTTAAATTTGTCTTTCAAGTTTAATACGCAGTTAAGATGATCTAATATTTTTGAACGGAATATTTCTTTGGAAAAATATTTGGTAAATTAACATTAGTTTGCTTTTAATTCCCTCAACTAAGCCCCTATGTGAGATATCAATTGGGGGAATTGATTAAAAAAATACGGCAGTATCGATCGGGGTTCCAAGGGAATCGTTAGTAACGGAAGAAAAAAGTATCGATCGGGGTTTCAAGGGAGTCAATAGTAACGGGAATAGTACGTCCGTCACGAAATCGGACTTATGCCCGCCACTCACGAAGCGTTTTTCTCGAGCGTTTGGTAGCTGGCGTTCAAGTAGCTTGCGCCGAATGGTAGCTAGTCTGTCATCCCTTGCTGCCATCGAAACCTGCTACTCGAGAGGTTGTTTACTTTTTTTATTGAGTATCCGGGTCGGATTTCAGATGGTCACAGACAGCTGGCAATTTATCAGGTACCGTCGGAACTTCGTAGCGTACCAAATTCTTGTGAAAAATTAAAGAATTTTTGATAGGTTTCATCGAAATATTTAGGCAGAAAACCTGTCGATGGAAAATAAAAAGTTCAGCATACGCAAACAGGAATATCAAAAGTAAAGCCTATGGGGAACTAGTAGAATACTCCAAAGGAAAATTACAGAATTAAAGAGTGGATGTAAATTTCTATTTGGCCGATATCGTTTTCCATTGTTATTGTTATTATCTTCCTCTTTACATTGAAATAAACATTCATTAATTGGAGATCTTCTTTCCCTGGAATGTCCCATTGGAAGGTAGTCTTCCTAGTCAATCATTTTTACCAATTTGAAAACCGTAATCGAAAACAAAAATTTTTTGCAACAACTTTTACCCATATCTGTAATGTGAGAAAATGAGGTTTGATAAGTTCGAACCAAATTACTCGAAATAATTTTTTTATTACCAATTGTTCTTATCTAATACTGGATTTTCTTAAAATGGAGTTACGAAGGAAAATGAGAGATTCCTGGGATAATTTTAAGAATAAAAAGTCCCATAAACATGAGCTCGCTAATGCATTGTTTTCGAGATACAGGGTGTTTCTTGTGTAGTCGTACTTTTTCGTGATGATTCTATCAGTTTATCGAATCTTAATTAATCTTCGCTACAGAATGGGTAAATAAGTATAATAATTAATTTATTCATCACAGCTTTCTTACTAGATGTTTATAATAATGTGAATTTTTTTCTCGATTACGGTTTTCAAATTGGTAAAAATGATTGACTAGGAAGACTACCTTCCAAAGGGACATTCCAGGGAAAGAAGATCTCCAATTAATGAATGTTTATTTCAATGTAAAGAGGAAGATAATAACAATAACAATGGAAAACGATATCGGCCAAATAGAAATTTACATCCACTCTTTAATTCTGTAATTTTCCTTTGGAGTATTCTACTAGTTCCCCATAGGCTTTACTTTTGATATTCCTGTTTGCGTATGCTGAACTTTTTATTTTCCATCGACAGGTTTTCTGCCTAAATATTTCGATGAAACCTATCAAAAATTCTTTCATTTTTCACAAGAATTTGGTACGCTACGAAGTTCCGACGGTACCAAATAAATTGCCAGCTGTCTGTGACCATCTGAAATCCGACCCGGATACCCAATAAAATAAGTAAACAACCTCTCGAGTAGCAGGTTTCGATGGCAGCAAGGGATGACAGACTAGCTACCATTCGGCGCAAGCTACTTGAACGCTAGCTACCAAACGCTCGAGAAAAACACTTCGTGAGTGGCGGGCATTAGAGCAAAGCAATTTTTTTGAAGATAAGAGTCAATTTTTTTAGAAGGTTGAGTTAAATAAAAAGGAAAATTCAGTAAATGAGTATGTTCAAGGAACTTTAAGTATTTAAAAAAGAAGAAATTGTTCTACTCTGAGAAAGGACTAGTTAGGTCAGACTCAGAAGTAGAAAAACAGGGATTCTTGATAAACTTTCAATTTTGTTTTGACAAAGAAATAGATTAGCTTTGAGTGCGCGAGTCGAGGGTGGAGTGAATCAAAAAGAATTAGGTACACGTCTCGTATGAAAAGTTGGAAAGGAGTTTATTAAAACTGGGTATACCAACCTAGCCCCGCAGGATAAGGGCAAGTAACAGTTGAACGATCTTTTGGGTGTCTTTTCATTTTTGTCTTGTTGAGTAGTCCTGATTCTCTCAAAATCAACGTTCAATAAATAATACTGTTTCGTTTTATTGAGTAGTGGGTCATTTGAGATATTTTTCTGTATCAATGTTTCGGCCGTTGAGTCAAATAATACAAATTTTGTGAATATTTTAATTCTGGTTTTTGGATAAATTATATTTAATTTTAAAGAATTACTCGATTTTAATTAACCTGGAAATCTAATCCTATCCCCAAGAAAGAAAATCAACAAAAAGACCTGTCCCTAGTGCGACGGGCCGAACCCCACAATAACATCTTTTTTTTTCATAGTCAGTGGAAAGCCGCTCTTTCATTGACACATAATACCCCCAATGAAGGGGTTTATTACAACAGCAGGCGAATGCTTGCCGAAACGTCGGAAACATCCAACCGCACAGATGATGGAAACAGCTCAAATAACTATCTAATACACGTCAAAATCATACATGAAATAAATTTAAAATCTATTACACATAAATTCTTCTACAGAATAATAACATATTATCTATCAGGAGCTTTCTGACAGCTATTTTGAACTTCCCAAAAAAGGTCAAAAATTTCGGGGAAGTCGGGAATCTGTTGAACTTCTTTACTCCCGCATATGAGGGTGACTTCTTATACATGGACAGCCTGTGTCTTCCAATAAGACTCTGTTTGCATTTCACTTTTCGTATGGATGCCAAAAAGAATTTAATTTAATGGAAGATACTGACACGAGTCAGTATGTTTGATATTCATCAAGCGAATGATGCGTTTTTGTCCCACAAATACCCTATGCGCGTGAATACTATTGCACCACAGTTTCGTTAAATAACTCATATGACTGTAAACCATCAATATACAGTACATTGACATGAGTACATCTCCCTTTGGTTTCACTGATCAAAGCAGACATCGTTGACATAGTGTTTCAAGTTTAAAAACCTCATCGGTCTTGACTCCCAATAATTTAGTTTCTCAGGTGTAGTATGGATGCTCCCAAATTTAACATCCTAATACAACTAGTTTTAAAATTCAGGCAAACGGTCTTACTCAAGTTCTTAGTTCTATTCATGTGTCGTCGCGATTAGATCGCATTTTATTGCTCCGATAACTAGTTTTCCGCATTCGAATAATAATCGATAGAAATCTTCAAAAATGGGTTTAACTAGAGGAAATATAGAAGAATTGAAAGAAATCGTTAAAGAGACAGTAGTGGCCGTATTGGATTGCTATTTAGATACCATTACTGAGAAAATAATGCTCAAGATTAAGGACAGAATGGAGGAGGAGTTTGAACAGCTGAAGTTTCGATTGCAAAATGATGAGTTTCCTTCTACTGATCGAAATTTGGAAGAACTAAAATCAAGGCTTCACAAGACCGAGTCTAATTTGGAACATTTACAACAAGAAAGTAAAAGAATTGTATATTCTAAAACAAGTTGCAGAATGGGCTCCTATTCCAACACGAATGCGAAATTCGAAAACGAGCGACGAAGGAGCGAGTTTTCGAACGCAAGAGTGTTGGAATTGCCTTCTGCAACGAGTATTAGACGATATTTTCTCTATTTCAGTCAAGTTTCGTGAAATATTGTCGAAATTCAATGAAAAATTCAGATTAAATATCCTAGTGACTTTTGTATTGTACCTTGGCAGTTGGTGCAACTGTTAGCAAAATTGACAGATCACGATATTTAAATTTGAATCATACATTTCGATTTTGTAATTATTTTTCATTAAACTCGTGAATTATGTCTGAGGAAATGAATTTAACACCCCCAGAATTGAGAGAAATTGCAAATAATGTTGCAAATAAATTAATACCTCAAAAATCCAAATCCTTATATGAAAAAGAATACGAAAAACTTATAAAATGGTCTGAAGAAAATTCTGTTACTAGAATTTCAGAAAATATTTTGCTAGCGTATTTTGAGCATTTAAGTCAGAAATATAAATGTTCTACATTATGGAGAAGTTATTCAATGTTACGTTGTATGTTGAATTTAAAACAGAGCATTGATATTTCAAAATTTGTGAAATTGCAATGTTTATTAAAAACTTTTTCGAAAGAATACAAACCGAAGAAATCAAAAATACTCGATTTCGAACAAATTGATAAATTCTTGAAGGAAGCATCAAATGATACTTATTTGGATATGAAGGTAACAATATATTCCTGTTGAGCTATGTACGCTTAATATAACAACTTTTAGGTAGTATTAATCATGGGGTATGCCGGGGCATGCAGAAGGGTAGAGCTCTGCAATATGAAGGTTCAAGACCTTCAATTCAAGAACGATTGTATTTTGGTCACTATACCAAATACAAAAACTTATAGTTCCAGGCAATTCATTATTTCAGACCTATTCTGGTCGAGTCTGCTTAGAGAATACTATAAACTGAGGCCATCACATACAGGGCATGATCGTTTCTTCATATTTTATAAATCTGGGAAATGCAGTGTGCAACCTATTGGCATAAATAAAATAGGTGGAATGCCAAAAAAAATTGCCAATTTTTTGAACTTGCCTGATTCAGAACTTTATTCTGGACATTGCTTCCGTAGAAGCTCAGCTTCCCATTTAGCCAACAGCGGAGAAGATTTAATGGCATTAAAGAGGCATGGAGGATGGAAAAGTTCAGCAGTTGCGGAAGGATATGTTGATGCATCTTTTTCAAAAAAACTGGACATTTCTAAAACTTTGTCAACTCAATTGAACAAAAATGCCCAAGATTTTGATATACCTCGGACTTCGACAGTTAATATTTCAGAATTCTCAACTCAAGAAATCAATATTACTTCACAACATCCAGTACATGATAATCAGCCTTCCACTTCTTCAGCATGTTTCAATCAAGCTCTATATAATAATGAAACACATCAGAATATACCAGGAATATCAACTTTGAATACTGGTTCAAACTGCAATATCACGGTCAAAATTTTCAATAATTGTACAATTTCTAAAATTGAATGAATTCCTATTTCGTTATAATACATTATATTTGTTCAATGTGTAATTACTGCCAGTACCCACTCAATTAACACCATTCATTAACACTTTCAAAGTGTTTCTTCAAATAATATATAGCTGATAAAGTCAGAATATTTAAAACTAATTTTCTCCTGAAAAATGTGAAACTCGGGTAACTTCATAGTATAAGGCAAGAATTATTCACTGTAGTCTAAAAATTTACCTACTAAATCACTTTATCGTCTACCAAAATCTCTTTGATTTGTTCGAATGTTAAAAATCATACCAACTATCTTCAATATTACCTGATGTATATATTAGACCTCACAACATGTTAATGTTCATTTTATTTTGGATTCTTCCTTTCAAAGTTCATAAATTGTTCAAAAACCAAGAATGTTTTGCTAACTAACGAAGATCAATGAATTACTCTCCAACTAAAATTTCCAATGTGTAGTGGCTTATTGAAATTTTAATTGATATCATAACTCAAAAGTATTGTCAGCAATTTAATTTTCGTTGGCAATGTGAAAGATAGTACATCTTTATAGCTCCAAAATTATTTTTGGAATGCACAGAATCAACTTGAACCTATAATTTCATCTTGGAAAATATACAACCTACATACATGCAGCTGAAAATATTGACCATTTAAGGATACTTGTTATGTTATAAACAATTCTTTTGATTTTGTATCATTCATTAAGTAACAAAGTCTTTAATCGGAGAAATGTACATTATACACAATCATAATTTTCTAGAAGCACCAATCAAACTTGATTCAGGATTCAAATTGCTGTTCAATAGTTTTCCTATAGATACATTTGTGCTATGTGTATTCATCTTCGTAATAGGAAAATTCCCTTCAGTCCTAAAAAAAGTTGTTTATATATAAATATAACCACCTAACTTATAGATCAGATCTAAAACAGTTTCCTAATAGTATAGATGATTCAAAATTAGCAAGAAGAAAATCTCTAGTACCTTATTTCTTAATGAAAATAAAACTTTTCCTCTCAACAATCGTTTTACTATATCCAAATTATATTATATTGACAATTCACCAATTGACGTTTGTTGAAGTTTGATAGGATTGGAAGTGAGTATTCCCGATTCAAGGGTAGGCAGCGCCCTCTTCAGCATGCTTTTTCGGCTAAAGGTAAGATATTGTAAACAAAAATATTTTGAGTGTTATTTGTGCAGAAAGAAATATGATGGACAAAGAAAATAGTGTATTCCTCAGTTTAACTGAATATTTCCGGTATTTGGAAGCAACTCCAAATAATAGGAATGTGATAGAAGGTGAATTCATTCTTATCAGTGACGGCTCGTCAGGGTCGGCAGGGTCGGCCGGGCCGACCCAAAAATTATCAGGAAATAGAAAATAGTTCTAGATATTCAATTCATTCAAACTCAATCGGAGTTATCGATTTCGATATCCAAATTCCCTCGGTAATGAATATTTCCACTCAGAACAGGAAAATATAACTTATACCGGCCAATATTTTCTTTCGGACCCACCTAATATTCGATTTCCAAAGCATCCAGCGTTGTTATTCCCTTTCATAAATTGTAACAAACCACAATCGTAAATGGTTACTTTTCGTAACATCACCCCAAACAAGTTATTCCAGAATTGTACGTAACACCGTAACATTAGGTCTGAAATGTAACACAAATGTTACAATTATACAATTGCAACTCCTGGAATATCACTGAAAGCATCTCATCACGTTAGGTCGGCCGAGAGCCGATGGCGGAACCAGCGCTACCGAGAGCGCTACGTAAAGGAAAAGATACTACGACATACGCCCAGAATACGACCACTCAGTAGAACGGCACAACAACTCGATGTAAGGTCGCTTCCCAATACACAGGGTCGGCTGGCCGGTTATCCTATTGCAGAGCGTCAAGCAGCAACTTTTTACAGTTTATTTCAAATATTTGATAATTAAATGAATGGTTAATTATGAGACATTATGTCCTAATCAGAAAATAACTTATTTATGCCGTTCGATAGTAGCTATTGATTTTCAGATCATGAAAATATAATAAATATATTCAAATGAATGGTTGATTATGGGATATAACGTCTTAATCAGAAAAAAACTTATTTATGCCGTTCGATAGTAGTTAGGTATTGATTTTCTGATCATGTACTGGGACAATGCTATCTTCGGCAATTCAAATATGCTGAATGGTATTACGGAATTCATTTTCTCAAATAATATTGTTTCCGATGTTCCTGAATTATATAAGTTATTTTGTATGATTTTGTCCCTGCCACCAACATCCGCGTCAGTAGAAAGAAATTTTTCAGCGCTCAAAAGAATAAAATCTTTCAGTAGGAACATGATGTCTCAAGACCGTTTAAATAACCTGGCACTGATATCAATCGAAAGAGGTTTAGTTAAAGAACTAGCCAGAGGAAACATTTTTTCGAGAAAATAATTGATGACTTCGCGACAAAGAAAGATCGTCGAATTGATTTGATCTATAAAAATGAATAAAGGGTAAGCAAGCTCATACATTTTCGACCAGAATACATGCGGTCATTTCCACAATATTTTTTGTGGTCTTTATATGATTTTTTTATATTTTATACATTTATTTATATGTTTTCGTGAGAGGTTTTCTCTATGTTTATTCAAATATATATTTTATGTTGATAATTGAATATTTTATTATTTCTGTTTTTTCAAGAGTTTCATTTTATTTCAGTTTTCATTGATTTGAGAACTACATTTTTATATTGGGTTATAATAGGGCTATTCTAGGTGAGGTTTCCCATTAAAAACAAAAAACCAACCCGTCCTCTTGGGTGACGTGGAAATCTATTTGTTTATATATATTCATTTATATAGTTATAAGTATGATAAGGGGTGTGGGAAAATTTATATATATTTATATATATATATATATATATATATATATATATATATATATATATATATATATATATATATATATAACCACGCTAGTGTGAATTTAAAAAAAAAATATATATATATATATATATATATATATGTGTGTGTGTGTGTGTGGCCGACCCACATCTCGAGGGCACGAGCCGTCACTGATTCTTATTTAAGAATAATCGTCCATTATCTAAAAAACAAACAAAAAAAATATATTGAGAAAATGTTACACCATATTTGTAATGAATAATTGAAAAATTAATATATTTTTTGAAATAAAATTACAGTTATTCTATTTCCACTTATTTATTATTTAAATAACAACTAACCCATACACCGAAAGGTAACAAATGGGATACAGATTATATATATATATATATATATATAAATAACAACTGTTTCGCTACACAGAAGCTTTAGATTTAACATCTATATTGCTACTCGAAATAAAGGCAAAATACAAAAATATTCAGAAATTATCTTCAGAAAAAATGGGGCTGGACAGGTTTACAATCGCACAACATATAATCATTATTTCTTCTATTTAAGGAACCAGGTTCCACGGTAAAACATTACTCAAAATTTTTATTCTCTGGTTCACACGTTTGATATGGACTCTTGCTCTAGCTATGAATATATTTTGTTCAACCTCCTGAAGAGACATTTGTTTTCTGTTTCGCATGAATGGTGGGCGAATCAGTTTTATTCCGTTTTCCGAAAAAATTTCATCAATTAGAAAACTTCGATCCACCATAATGGCATCCTCATTAGGCTTCAGGGAGGATATGAGACCACTCTGCTCAAAAATTATTTTGTCAGATGCTCTTCCACCATAAGATTCACTGACAAAACTGATCAATCCTGCAGGCGTCACGGCCACCATGAATTTTACAGTGTTATTCCCTTTATAGTTAGAATAACATCTTACTCTACAACACAGGCATTTAGTTCTGTGAACAGAGATTTCTGTACAATCAAGAATGACTCTCACATCAGTAAATTGCTCAAAGTGTTGCGGCAAATTATTACGAATTTCCTCAATAGGTGGAAGATAGCTCGCAGGTTTCAATACTGTCGCTAACACAGTTAGCATGTCATAAAAAATTTCTTTTATACTTTGGGAACTGATGTTTCCAAAGAGTAAAGACAACACAACATAGCTAGTGTCATTCTTTAGTTTTGTAAATGTATTTTTTCCCTAATATTGAGGGATGAAACAAAATTTTCTCTTTTTATTCTTAATACTAAAATTTCAATAGTTTTCAGCATTTCGAAAGAATTCAACCCTGTCAAGCTGTTAAGCTCTTGATTTGTAGTAATATTGTTACAAATTGTCCTTATTGATAAAAGCACATAGAGCTTCAGCAGCCAACAATTCATCAGGCCTGTGAATCATTTCCTGAAATTTCAATATCATCATTTGATTCAACTAGAATATCTCAATACTTTACCTGAGCATGAAGTTCATTTTCATCTTGATTTTGTGTCATTACTTCACAGTCAGATTTCAACTGAAAATTTTGTAAATATTAGATTTATTTTCATTTAAAAGGATCATTATATAATTACAATTGGTTGTTGCACAGGATCATATCTAGTTAAATTCCGTCTTTCTATCTTCTTTATGTTCTCATGAGTACCTGTAGGAAGGTTTTTTGTTGGGACTGCATTTCTTTTCAAATTTCGGCGTCTCAAGTTAGTTTTTCTCGGTCTCAAACACAAATCTGCGTGTCTCAGCTCCTTACCTGAATATTGAAAAATATTACTACACATGGAGCTCCATTGATACTGATATTTTTACAACTTACTTTGTGTATGAAAATCAGACTCTTCAAAATGCTTTGAACAAACTTTCATATATATTATAACTCCTCGAACACTAAAATATAAAAATTTAACCTGCAGAAATGCACGCCGTCAAAGCTTTCACTCCTACCGTACCTTAAGCCGATATTACAGTTTCTTCCGATAGGTGGCTTGGGGATGAACTTGAATCGCTAATAGACAACCACAAAACGAAAAATATAACTAAAAAACGATGCTGTAATGAGTTCATTACAGCACTGTTTTTTAGAACTGTAATGAACTCATTACGATACTGAAATAGAGAAACAATGTTATTGTTTTTGGAATTCCGGAATGTGATAATTCGGATCTGAAGAAAAAACTTATAGCCATGTGTCAAGATAAAATGGTAAACATTGATGCACGATTTATAAAATCCTGCTACCGTTTAGGAAAACGAGTTAAAAACAAAATACGTCCGATTATTGTCAAATTTTTAGATGAATCTTATCGTAATGAATTTTACTCATCAAGAAAACTTTTTGTGGGATCAAAGGTCTTTGTGAAAGAAAATCTAATCAGAAAAAGAATCGATATATTCAAGTATGCCATAGCGAAATTTCCCAAGAATGTGTGGACTGTTGATGGTATAATTAAGGTTAGAACTGAAAAAGGTGTAATTTCAGTTAATGATAAACAGGACGTAGATTCCTTAGTTTAAATGAGTTGATAATGATTGAATTGAATTGTATTATTATGTTGTATGATGTAGGTGATTTCTATATAGGTTTAGTTCTTATACGCTTATCGGGGTAGATTCACTGTATATACTGCCTACAATTGTCGTAGAGTTTGATCGTGGAATTTTTTTTTTGACTATATTTTTACTATTCTTTTGCTATTGTAGTTGTATAATGGATTGCTTCGAATCAGAATTGGATGACACAGAGAACAGATATTTTGGTGTTGATGATGCTAGAAAGGAAATTGAATTCGATATGTCTATCGAATATGAATATGGTAAATTTTAATATACGTAGTATACGAAAAAATTGTGATGATTTGATGTTATACTTAAATGCCTTGGAGTTTGATAAAAAAAAAAAAAAATTTATAACCTCCTCTCCCAAGAACTTAAATCAAAAACCACTGTAGGAAGTAAAATTTTCAGATATCATCTCCGAATTTATGTATTTGTTAATTCTGATAGGTTCGAAGCCATCCTATCGACATATGATAATTTTTTGTTTTCTGTTTTTTTTTTTTACATTTCTTTGGTTTGTTATGCCTTTCAATTGGTAATCCACATTTTTGTTGTTCCTCTTTCAATAAATGTATTGATTTTTTGTATAACTGGGGAGAATGTTCATCAGTTGTAGAAGCAGATAATGACAGCATACAAGCTTGCTTAGGCTGTATATTTCTGCAAGTGAAGTTTTTGTCTGATGTATATTTATACCTATTGATGAATAAATTGAATTGAATTCTATTTTTTAAGTGTATTCTTGCTTCGGTAGACTTTATTTATTTTATTATTATTTTTTCTTTTAAGGTTAGCGCATTAATTTCAACATCTCCATAGTGGGTAGATAATTGTAATTTACTGTTCAAGCAATTAGAAGACGACATTGGACACATACATTTCGATCAATTCTCATCAGTTATAGCATATTTTACAATTATCAATGGATGCTGCCTATTTTTGCTGAATTATTGAAATAGTTTTCAAAAATGATAGTTCAGAGGCTATATAAGTTTGTCAGTACAAGGCAACTTTAAAGGAAACATATTTGAAAATTGTTATTCATAATACGAGTGCAGAAGGCATTGATATTCTACCACGAGTCCAAAATTCAAAAGCGAGCCACGAAGTGGCGAGTTTTTGAATGAACGAGTGGTAGAATGAGCCTTCCGTACGAGTATTATACATTATTTTTTCAAATTCATTGCATTTTTATTGAAATTAATGAAATATTTCCGTTAATATCATTTAGTGATTTTTGCATAGAAAAATGTTGGTTGGCAAAACAGATTTCTTCAAGGCAAATTGATGAATTGACAGATAAAGCCGTGGCGGAAAGTGCGGAGTATCAACATATGATAATAAAATATAAACATGAAAACTATGCGTTTCTGATATATTGTCGCGATTTTGTTCTACAAGATGTGAAAGAATCAACGGAAAAACCACAGAATTAGAGAGAAATAGTTCTGATTGGCACTCATTTCTCACGCATACCTACAAGTATTAGAGAATTTGAAACTCATGGTTTGCCAAGGAATGATTATACTCATTTGCCAATTGAACTCCGCATTGCGTAAAATGTTTCCTGCTCAATCTAAAGGAGAGTTTGCTTATATAAAAAAAAAAAACCGGCTACGAACCTTTATATGTGATATAGCTTTATTAACGTAACTGGTGAACTCTTG
This sequence comes from Harmonia axyridis, assembly GCF_914767665.1. Classification (NCBI taxonomy): domain Eukaryota; kingdom Metazoa; phylum Arthropoda; class Insecta; order Coleoptera; family Coccinellidae; genus Harmonia; species Harmonia axyridis. Next base: position 31,860,739 of record NC_059504.1, read on the forward strand.
TCAAAAAAAGGGTTTTATGTAGCACCCAAACTCAAATATTGCCCTCTCATCTCAGTGGATATAGAATGATCCTTCTCCACCCCCGAGCAGTTGAAACAATATCAGACATTGACGAATAGACGTCATATACAGAAGACCTCAGGAAGCACCAGGAGATATAGACAGATGTTTCATCAAATGGGAATGGGAAATATACAAAAATATGTTAGCACTCTGCTTAATGCCACTGCTCACGGTCAAAATTACTAAACTTCTTCTGAAAGCTTCTCTACTAATAACATCACCGTACAAACTTAGGTGAATTCTATGCTAGGAGGAATAAGGATTTGCGCTAGTCGGAATAAGGGAGCTCACGGGTGGTAGGTGTCTCACGCTTCTTAGCCTACACACGAGTGGCTCTACCCTCAGAAACGAATTGTTTTCGACCTATCCTATTCTCCATTAGAGCATTCGGGAAATACCAAAACCTTGATGAGCCGCCGGACACTAAAGCTGCACGCGTAGAGGAAAGTCGGCGTGCTTGAAACATTTTTCTACGTGTTCTTTGGAGGTTTCAATGAGAATGCTCTCATGGTTAAAGACGTGAGGGTGGCTCTAACACAACCCAGCAGCTGCTGACAGGCGCTTACTCATCAAGGATCGATAGATAGATAAGTCCCTGCGAGTATTCGATTTAGATGCTTTGATTTCAGCAATGTCACTTTTTCTTGGGGTGCCCTTCCGAATGTTGACAATCAACATGGCAATAAGCTTTATTGGTATCGTTCCTAAAAAATTGTACCGAAGTTTATCCATACCATTCGCGGAGATGGCACAACTATGAATGTCTCCTTCTGCCTGATCCCCTCCTACCTATTACGATAATATAGTACCAACTGTATATTGAGTCATGCGCATATGTGTAAATGAATATACGCTTCGAAAAACAGCCAACCTGATACAATGGTAGCATTAAATAAGAAGTCGTCATAGAGAACAAGTCTAATTATTATTATACATTTCCCAATATAATAAATAAGAAACATGGTGTCAGATGTTAAACCTTGAAGTCAAGTGTTTAAATCAAAAAACAATCATTAATTCTTCAAAATCAAAGTTAATTTTGATTGAATATTGATTGTGTATTAATCGCAACATTCGTGATGGATGAAGAGCTGAAAGTCATATCATCATGTCGGTGATGTCAAGGTTAAATGAACACGGCAGAGCCATGTCGTTTTCTGAAAGTAGAAAAGAACAAGAATATGAAGAAAGAATGGGAAACATGGCCACAAAGATACAAAATTTATATTATGGCTACCACTTTGGACTAGAAAAGTTGCGATTTTACGTCATAATATAGGACCTGATGGACTGGAAATTTATTTCTGGGAATTAATGAAGCTTTCATTCATGATTATCTACATTTCTCTATTTCAGAAAGTATTTGTCGAAGCATAATAATATTTGGAATGTGAAGTCGATGTACCGATGTTATTGACCACTGAAAAAATCAGCAACTCGCATAGGGATACAGGGGTTGATTTGTCATCCCTCATATCCGAAAATTTTATAAGTCGGGAACCGTTCGCCGGAGTAAAACGATATTTGGCATGCGGAATCGTTATTCTGATATGATTAACCAGAAAAAAAAGCAGCGAATCGCATAGGGATTCAGGGGTTGATTTGTCATCCCTCATATCCGAAAATTTTATAAGTCGGGAACAGTTCGCCGGAGCATAACCCTATTTGGCATGCGGAACCGTTATTCCGATATGATCAACCACTGAAAAAATCAGCGACTCGCATAGGGATACAGGGGTTGATTTGTCATCCTTCATATCCGAAAATTTTATAAGTCGGGATACGTTCGCCGGAGCATAACCATATTTGGCATGCGGAACCGTTATTCCGATATGATCAACCACTGAAAAAATCAGCGACTCGCATAGGGATACAAGGGTGGATTTTTCATCCCTTATATCCGAAAATTTTATAAGTCGGGAACCGTTCGCCGGAGCATAAGCATGTTTGGCATGCGGAACCGTTATTCTGATGTGATTAACTACTGAAAAAATCAGCGACTCGCAAAAACACACAAAGCTTTTAAAACTTCATAACACGTTCAATCATTGACTCGATAGACAGGATCTATTCTGAGCATTCGTTTCTACGGCACCTTGAGGTAGAATGCATGGCGCCTTTTTTTTTACATTTTTACACTTTTTCCCCGATAGGCATATTCCATGATAGCTTGTCCAGATTTCAGTAGTTTTCTTTAATAAATTCGGCATAGATCACATATTCCATTCATGAATTCCTTGCGGGGTTCGGGAGTGTTCGTTAGGCATGAAGTATGCACCTTCCTTTTGCAACTTCGGCATTTATATATATATATCGAAATCAGATTGTCTTGAGCAATACAAGCATCTAGCTTGCATTTTTGATGATTTCTCTAGGAAAAACCTTTTAACAATATTGCGGAAGTTATTAATATCAACCTTATCGTTTAACGGTTCTGCCAAAAGGTATTTTTTGAAGTAATACAATATAAACATTCCATAATTGAAATCATCTTCTTGATATATTATTGGTTCGTCTATAACTTTCCACGATTGAACTTCTTCATTTCCATCTATTATTCATTTGAATCTCTCGAAATATTGAAATTTCCTTTGTTCAGCTTGAATTCCCGTTCTTCTCAAGAAATCCATGAATGAAATTTTTTGGCATTGACGTCGAGCATGATTAGTACAAAATGACTGTTGTTTTCATTAATTGGGAGTGCTACGTAATCTTTTTCAATAACCAATTCATTATTCGCATCTAAGTTATCGAAAAATAAATTGCTGGCTTTTTGTACTGAAAATTTTTGAATTGTATCCTGTGAATCAATCAGGCAGAAATAATTATCAATCACAAAACTTGTCAAATAATTTCGGGGGTTTAGACTCAAAAATAGTGTCGGGGATATGCAACATCCCTGGCGTAAACCTCTATCTACGTTAAACTTCCTTGACACGTTGTTACCAATTTTTATTCGTGATGTCGATCCATCATAGAGATTTTTCAGTGCTTTTATTAAAGTATAACTGATATTTGTTTCCTCTAGTGCTTTCCATAACATATATGTAGCAAGAGCACTGAAGCAATGGAAGAAAAAGTGCAGCGGAATGGGGATCGATTTGGGAGAAAAATGCTTATACACTCTCCAGTTTGCAGACGACCAGGTCCTCATAGCGAATGACAAAGATGATCTGGAATATATGGCTCGAAAACTGCACGATGAGTATAAAATGTGGGGTCTAGATATGAACACCGAAAAAACGAAGTACCTGCCAATAGGAGCTCCGCCACAGAATATTCAGTTAGAAAAAGAAGAAATTGAAACATGTACCGAGTATACTTACTTGGGGGTTGAATTTGACTCAACAGGAAAAGACGACAAGGAAATTAAGAAAAGAATAACCCAAGCCAGACGAACCATAGGCTGTTTGAATGGAATATGGTGGAGCTCTGATATTGGTAGAAAACAGAAATACACCATCTATGAGACCTTTGTCAAGAGCGCTCTAATATATGGCGCAGAAACATGGAGAATAACAGAAAACAACAGGAGGAAGCTCGAAGCGACTGAGATGGATGTTTTTAGACGATCTGTAAGAGTATCCCGAAGAGATAGGGTCAGAAACGAAGACATCAGGCGGCGTATGGGAGTGGATGGATCATTGACAACTGATATTGAAAGAAAACAGCTAGTATGGTATGGACATGTACAGAGGATGAATGTGGACAGACTGCCAAGGATGACCATGCACTGGATACCACCAAACCGCAGGAAGCGAGGAAGACCCAAGAAATCATGGAAGGAAGGAATAACCAAGGCTATGAGTGATAGGAATCTAAGAGAGGACCAATGGAACGATAGGAACGAGTGGAAGTTAGGCATCGGACAACGTCGCCGGACGTTCTAAAACCGATTATATATATATAGACTCAAAAAATCACTCATCTCTATCTCTCTAACAGGACATGCTACATTTTCGAAAAATGCAACAACATAGTTGCGTTCTGACGCTCCCCTTGATTAAGTTTCTGTTTGCCAGCGATCAGGTATATTTTTGTAAAAGTTTATATCTTTCACTAGGCCATTCGGAAAAAATTCTAAATCTTTGAGTGTCCTCCATTTTCTCTCAATTGAATTCTCCAAACTATCAAATCAACCCCTGTATCAATATGCGAGTCGCTAATTTTTTCAGTGGTTAATCACATCAAAATAACGATTCCGCAAGCCAAATATGGTTATGCTCCGGCGAACGGTTCCCGAATTATTACATTTTCGGATAAAAGAGATGACAAATGAAACCCTGTATCCCTATGCAAGTCGCTGATTTTTTCAGTGGTTAATCACATCAGAATAACAATTCCGCATGTCAAATATGGTTATGCTCCGGCGAACGGTTCCCGACTTATAAAATTTTCGGATATAAGGGATGACAAATCAACCCCTGTATCCCTATGCGAGTTGCTGATTTTTTTCCTGGTTAATCATATCGGAATAAAGATTCCGCATGCCAAACATGGTTATGCTTCGGCGAACGGTTCCCGACTTATAAAATTTTCGGATATATAATCATATCAGAATAACGATTCCGCATGCCAAATATGGTTATGCTCCGGCGAGCGGTTCCCGACTTATTAAATTTTCGGATAAAAGGAATGGCAAATCAACCCCCGGACTATGCGAGTCGCAGATTTTTCCAGTGGTCAATTACATCGGTATAGCGATTTGAAATTCCAAATATTATTATGCTTTGACAAATACTTTCTGAAATTGAGAAATGTAGATGATCATGAATGAAAACTTCATCAATTCCCAGAAATAAATTCTATAATTGATTTTTCTGTATACCATTCCATTGTTTCGCTGCAAAATCATGAACTACGAAATCCTCATGTCCTCTATTGCATGTTGTAACGTTATTTCAATAAAAATTTTGGCTTTTTTCAGTACGCCACTGATGACCGCGTTCGGGTGTTTCCGTCAAACGGTCTGCTGGAAACGGTCTGCTAGGTTCACACCCGTTGGAATCGGAACGTACTGCAAGTGCACTAAGGGTATCCACACCTTATAGGTGTCGTGAGAAGTCCACGTCAAGTGAAAAAAGGTTCGGATCCGGAAGTCAGTCTCAACAAAAACCTTGTGGTAGATGTGGTCAGTTCCATCGTCAAAAATGTCCAGCTAAAGGATTGAATTGCAGATCATATAACTTATATGTATAATCATTTTGCAAAATGTTGTCATTCCAAAAATTCAAATAAGTCTTATAAAATATCGAATGTTGGAAATCATCCAAATATAGTCGTTAAGAGAACTGAAAGTAATGAAAACTCAAAAAATGAATATTTTTCAGGAAATTTTTCAAGCCGAAATATTATGAACTTCGAATCAAATGATGAATTGACCTAGATTTTAAAGGAAAAATAGTTGAATGTATAATTGATACAGGAGCAAATATTAATGTCATGTCGGAAAATACATTTGAAAATTTAGAGTCGAACAATGTTAAAATGAATAAAGTAGATATTAAAGTCAGTGGCCTAGGAGGTAATCGAAATCCAATATTATAGGTGAATTTAATATGTTTTGCAAACACAACAATTCTAAATTCAAATTATCCTTTGTCTTGGTCGATATATTGATTTTAAAACTATTCTTGGATTACCCACTTGTAAAAATTTAAATTTGGTCAAAAGAAATTTTTGTGTCAATCTAATTCAAATATGCATTTTTTGCATTTTTTTGATGAATCATTCGATGGTTTAGGTTGTGTACCGCAAATATGTTCAATTTCAACGAGGCCAGAGGTTCAACCAAAAGTTGATGCCCCTCGAAAGATACCTTTTCGACTACGCCAGACATTGAAAAAGAAATTGGAAAAAATGGAGGCTCAAGGTGTGATAGAAAAAGTCACGAAACCTACTGAATGGGTAGATTTCATAGTCAAAAACCCGATAATTCTCTGAGATTTTTTTCAGATCCTAGAAATCTGAATGAGGCTATTTTAAAATCTCATTTTCTTTTACCTAACTTGGATGAAATAAGGCACAAATCAAAAGACGCAACAGTTTTTTCACATCTAGATGCATACTCAGGTTTTTGGATGCTTAAGTTAAATAAAAAAGTTCAGATTTAACAACTTTTCAAGAATGCTTTGGTCGTTATACAGGGTGGCCACTTTTTCAATGGGATTGTATTGGTAACTTTTAAACCATAAGAGTTAGAAGGTCGGTCAAATGGACAAAAAGTTGCATACATAGAAGCATTATCAAGCAGTTCAAACAAATCGAGATTATCAGGGCCGATTTTCGAGATATCATAAGAAAAGTAAATTATGTCATTTTGATTTTTCTTTTTTTCCCACTTCATTTCGAATATCATCAAAAAGTGTCACAGGAATTTTTTATTTGACAGTAAATTATCCTCAATTTGACGTAATCAGATTTCGTATCCAACGTTTCGTACTCTCTGGGCCACCCTCAACCTAATTTTTTTCAATACAGACCTGCATATTTTATGACATTTTTCGAAACAACTTTTAACGCTGAATTCAATGATATATCATACAATGTCATTCAAAGTAGATTTTCAGGTGATTTTGACCCTTATCCAATTTTCTTAGGTTCGGATCTGTATTACCTTCATTTAGTTTAATTAACAACATGCAATATGCAATAAATTTCGATAAGAAAATCAACTTACCCATCTTGAACTAAATGGAACATCAGAATCAAAGCAAGAAACCAGTATACTGGTTTCTTTGTTCTTCTTTTATAATAATCATTTAAATATTTCAATTCATAATAATTAAACGAAAGTATCATTTAATGAAAGAAAAATCAAATGATTATTCCAAAGTTAATGAAAATTAATGAAGTAAGTGTTCGAAATGTCCACCATTTTGTAAAATGCACTTTACGGTTCTGGAACCCATACTTCTTATACATTTGCTTGTTTGGTCTCCTTGAATACCTTCCAAAACATTCTCAATTCTCTCGCGAGGTATCACTATTGTTGTATTTGTCATTTGTTCCGTTGAAACAAATTACAGAATCGAAATTTATTTTGAGAGCATTACGATATAATTTTTGCAAGGCTTGGTATTCAAATTTAAAATCATTGTATTCGCGTCTCTTGACTATTTTATTAAGAGCAGTTTTTGAACAATTCCATTGACTGGCCTCAGTTCTCGATTTTTTTTCTGGGTTCGATTGAATTTGGGTCAGAACATTGATATCGTTAATAGACTTGTTTTTTCTTACATACACACCATTAATTTTGGATGAGGGTCAAAATCTCCTGAAAATCAACTTTGAATGACATTGAATGATATATCGTTGAATTCAGCGTTAAAAGTTATTTCGAAAAATGTCATAAAATATGCAGGTCCGTATTGAAAAAAATGAGGTTGAGGGTGGCCCAGAGAGTACGAAACGTTGGATACGAAATCTGATCACGTCAAATTGAGAATAATTTACTGTCGAATAAAAAATTTCTGTAACATTTTTTTATAATATTTGAAATAAAGTGGGAAAAAAAGAAAAATCAAAATGACATAATTTACTTTTCTTATGATATCTCGAAAACCGGCCCTGATAATCCCGATTTGTTTGAACTGCTTGATAATGCTTCTATGCTTGCAACTTTTTCTCCATTTGACCGACCTCCTAACTCTTATGGTTTAAAAGTTACCAATACAATCCCATTGAAAAAGTGGCCACCCTGTATATAATATAACTTCTTCGTTATATATAATATAACGTCTTCTATAAGGAATATCGTCTGCTTCAGAATTATTTTATGAAGTAATGGTAGATATCTTTAGTTCTATGAAAGGTGCACTAATTTTCATCGATGTCATTCTTATTTTCGGTAAAGATCAAAAAGAACACAATGAACGTCTAAAGGCAGTCTTGAATAAAATGAGAGAAGTCAATCTGAAATTAAATTAAAAAAAGTGTAAGTTTGGTCTTGAAAAAGTAACATTTTTTGGTCATGAATTCTCTTTTATAGGTATAAAACCAGATTAAAATGAAATACAAGCAATTTCAGAAATGCCGAGTCCACAAAACATCAAAGATTTGCAAAGTTTTTGGGTATGGTCAATTATTTATGTATGTTTTGCTCTCGCAGAATAAAGACGTAAATTTAGTGCTCCTGTACAAATCTACCGAATTCTACAAGAATACGGAGTTTGAGAAGAGGATTTTTGTGACAAAGTTGTGAAGTAAATTGGTGGCTATATGGGGCTGTTGTTACATGGGGCCATAAGTTTCAAATAACGCTAATAAAGCTGGATTAATAACAAGAATTAAGACTTTCTCGCACCATTAAGTTATCAATTTTCATCGCGCCCAGCTGACTGATCGGGATAAGGAGTTCCATACAGTTGCGGATCACTCGTGGTAGAATGTCTGATAATGCAGATCATATTTCGGCTAAGAAATTATTGGACGAAATAATCAAAACACGAAGGGAGTTGAAAAATAGTATCACCGCATCCGAAACAAGGCTCATTTTGGAAATACAGAACCTAAAAAACAGGATAAATAATTTGGAAGAGGAAAATTTACAATTGAGGGAACAATTGGAACAAAGCAACAGAAATCCCAATAAAAACAATATAATCGTATTTGGGTTGAAGAAGAAAAATGATGAAATAATAACAAAATCAGTTTGCGATGAAATAAGCCAACTTCTGGACGTTGAACTGGAGGAATTTGAGATAAACGACCTTTACAAATTGGGAAAGGCTGAAAATAGTCCAGAAAAAGAGACAGCTTTTCAAAAACGCCAAAAAATTGGAAGGAACGGGTGTATCCATTGCAAATGACCTTACTATCCACCAACGTTGTACGTGTATGTTTGGTATATTTAAATTCGGCTTCGAAGGACCTTGTGCGTATGTGGAATGAATTAGACGGCTTCGTGGACCATGAACGAATGTGGAGATTGGTTGGTTGAATTATGAAAATGATCTTCTGGCTCTAAGTACCGTGAACGATTGTATGGAATGATTGATTTCTTGCTTGCTTGATCGGCTCCAGTAACTTGTGGTGTTTGTGCTTGATTATGGATGTAAGAAAGTACGTATGATTTTTACTGTTTAATATGTTAACACAAACACTGTATATGACTGTAATGTTATAATAGTAATAACTTGTGAATATTTGAATATGTAATGAATGTTGAGTTACTGATTGACTTTATGTTAACTGAGTGAATATTGAATTCTAACTGGTGAATGGTGAATAACTGGAAGCACTCTCTGGTGGTGGGGCAATGGTGGGAGATAGCATCGAAGCAGGATTATTCTTCTTCCTCTGTAAGCCTTAACATCGCGGCCACCCTGAAAGGTTGGCTTTCAATAAAGGATTTTCATGACCTTCCTATTGTCAGGCGACAGGTAATGACTTGATCCTTGCTAGATATTAAACCTCCGTTGACAGGGGACTGATTATTGTCCACTCCTGGATGAAGATCCGCGATTCTTCCCAAACGCCATTGATGTTGTGCAATCTGCTGTGGTCTTGGATATCTTCAAAGGTGTATAGGGAATTTCTGTGAATTCCCTTTGTTGTGCAACCATCAATGAGTCACCCACAAGGAAGTGTTTAGGTGTAAGGGGGGATAGATCATTAGGATCGGAAGACAATGAGGTAATAGGACGTGAGTTGAGAATAGTTTCAATCTGACAAATAACTGTATATAAACCTTCAAAAGTGAGATGAGCGTTTTTAACAAACCGAAACTAAAAGATAGTTTGCAAAGTTTTCAATTTTTTGTTGAAATCATATTTCCAACAAGTTCAATATGGACAACCTCAGTTATGAAATGAACAGATATATAATATGCCTTTACCAATTTCCTAGATCTTAACTGAACAGCTTTAATACTAATGCGATCTGCAAAGTCAATACCAACAATAGAAAATTGACCTTACGGAAAGAGCCTTGAAGTAATATAGTTTTTTTTTATGATAATTGTGAAAGTATGTGATTTTTGAATTTCCGCTATATGATTACCGACAAGTGTTCTCTTTAGAGAACGGATATTCAATGTTTCCGTACAAATCTTAAAATAAATTTAATCGGAATTTGGACTCCGAATTAATCCTCATGGGTTTATAATATCATTATGTTTATCGAATATGAGAAAATTTTCTGATTTTGAAATTTCGATGAGTTTTTTCTTGTCTTGTAGTTTCAAGTTTCCAAAAATTTTGATGTTGTTCATTATTGTTATTATTTAAATTGCAAAGGACGGGTGAATTCAAATGCCTTGCGTAATTAATTGGGCCTGAAACGATCCAACCTAGTTTGGTATTCTGTAATGTGGGGCAGTTACGATGGGTTTTAATTTGTCCAGAGCATAAGATATCGAAAAATATACTAGAACCCAACAATACATCAACAGAACCGGATTTGTTTAAGGAATCGTCAGCTAGGGTAATATTGTCTGGTAGATTCAAATTTGAAATGTCGGAAGAATTTTGAGGTATATGATTTGTAATTTTATTAACAATTAAAAATTTGTCTTTTGTTTGATAATTTCGATTATAATAATATTTTTTATTTGAACATAATAATAATACATTTAATTACATTATAGAAAGGAATGTCCAATTCAAATAAACAATCAAGAACAGAGGCTCATCCAAAACAGAATATTGCCTGTGTGTTCTATTCGAAATTAAATTTAATTTTTGTATGCCCTTATAAAAATTAAAAAGTAGCCATGTCGGGAGATAATTGACAACTTTTGTGTCCAAATCGGTGTATGCCTGTCTTATATCGGTGTATGCCTGTCCTATTCCGGTGAAATGCGTCTTGTGTCGGTGGTAATAGTTTTTCATGTTTATAATCTATTATTAATTAGGTCATGAAATCTATCTCGCCCTTCCTCGCATATCCATCTCCTCAAGTGTGTCCGAAATCTTTTCGGATTTCTCATCTTTGTGATCGTCTTAGGAATATGCTGGTATATTCTAGGAGCTAGATATCGACTTGATCGTTGCCCAATTCTTCTTTCCGCTCGAGGTAATTTATATCCGCCTAATTTTTGTCTTGTCCCATATTCGTGTTCCAGAGTTGATAGCTGTATCTTTCCTTGTTGTACTTGCTCACTGATCTTCAAGCAATACAGCTGTTTAACGTCCATGATACCTGACATTTCAAACAATTCATGTGTCGGGTAAGTAATTCTCTTATTGTGTATTATTTTTATAAGTCTTTTTTGGGCAATGTTTACTTGCTCAATATGGGAGTCAAAGCTCGCACCCCATCCTACGTTACCATACGTTATCTGAGACTGTGCTAGAGCAAAGTATACCATTTTTAAGTGACGTACGTCTATTAGTCTCTGCAAATACTTGAACTTGTACATAAGCCCTCGTAGCTTTTTCGCAACGTATTGGCATTGGCAGTCCCATCTCATATGCCTATCTATTATTATGCCAAGATATTTCATACAACCATCCTTCGCTTCAGAGATCCTAAGATTTGTTTGATGGATATTTATAGGTCCCAAATTGGGAAGTCCTGACTCGTAGCTTGAAAAGGGTAGGTAGAATGATTTCTGCATATTCAAAGTTAACGTATTTGCCTCTAGCCAATGCTTGATGTTCAGAAATTCTCTTTCGATCTTTAGCTTCAATTCTGCCCATGTATCTGCTTCATAAAGGATGACTGTGTCGTCAGCGTAACTTATAATGTTTCCACAATTCTTCATCTTCAGGAGGTCGTTTATATATATAATGAACAATAGAGGTCCCAAGACTGTTCCCTGAGGTACTCCGTAAGTTGTTTCTCTTTCACTGCTGATTTCGCTTCCTATTTGTACCATCTGTTTCCTTCTTGTCAAGTAACTTGTCAGTAATTTGTGCATTGTACCTCTGAAGCCATACGAATATAATTTTTCCTGCAGTTTCTCATGTGAGACAGTATCGAATGCTTTACTTAAATCAAGGAACAAACCTATCAGTGGCAGTCCCTTATCTAATCTTTCATAAATATGCTGCGTTAAATCTCTTATTGCATCTTCTGTAGAACTATTCTGCACAAACCCGTACTGTTTTTTTGAGATTATGTTGTGTTTCTCGATGAAACTATCCATGCGCTTTTTCAATAGTTTCTCTAAAATCTTTGAAAAGGCTGTTAACAAAGTTATAGGTCTATAATTTGTGATTTCAGTTCTTTTTCCACTCTTATAAACAGGTTTTATCACACCACTCTTAAAACATTCAGGAAAGACTCCATCTGCAAAACATCTATTGAACATATATGCTACAATATCAGCTATTTCATCTTTTACATATTTAATTGTCTCCGCTTTTATATTATCGATCCCAGGGGATCTTTTGTCTTTCAGTTCTATTATTACATCCTTTATCTCTTGAGCATTTGTAGGCACAAGGAAAAAGCTTTCTCTAACAGAGAACTTATCTTCGATGAAATCTTTGGGTTTTTTTATTTTACTAGCGTAAACAGAACCCAAGTTGGTGAAAAATTTATTAAAAGCTTCTGCTATTTCTTTTTGATCATCAAGCATTTCGTTATGTTCGTCCTCTATCTTTGTTATGTTTGGCTTAGGTCTAGTTTTATTGAATATCTTATTAACATGTTGCCAAATGATTTTTGGTTCATTTGTACTCTCGTCAATGGTTTTCTGTATGTATATTCTCTTGGAATGTTCAATGAGCTTCAGTAATTTATTTTTATAGGATGTATATTGTTGTTTTAGAATTGAATTTTCAGAATTTTTTTTAGTTAGCTTATAGCGGCAATTTTTTTCGTTTATTGATTTTAGCAGTGCTTTTGTAATCCATGGATGTTTGGGAATGCTTTTGTTATTTTTGATGACTACGTTTGTATTTTTGCGGATGTAATATGAAAATTTGGAAATGAACCTCTCAACCAATGTGTTTGAATTATTTTCCGTGCAAATGTCCCCCCATTCCTCCAGCATTAGATCTGATTTGAGTTTTCCTAAGTTCAAATAATTTCTAGCATGTTGTTTGGATACTTTTGGAGCCTGTTTTACTTCGATGGTTAGAATGGTAGGCTGATGGTCGGTTATATCGTAGTCTATTACATAACCGTTTATGTTAGACTCGAAGATCGTTTTTGAGGCATGCTCAGATGTGAGAAAAAAGTGGTCAAGACAAGTTTTGCTTTGAGGCCTTGTGTATATATTTATGTATGAATCATAACCGTAAGTGCTCATAGTATTTTTGTATTCATTTGTATCATTGTTCTGTGACAGCAAATCAATATTTATATCACCCCCAAGAATATGATAGTCACAGTCGCACCCTTTTTTACTCGACAGGTATGCGTTCAAATTTCCATTAAAGACTGCGGCCGATGTACTTGGTGATCTATAGATACAAGTCAGTTTTACTTTCGTCACGGGCGTAGCCAGGGGGGGGGGTTTTGGGGTTCAAACCCCCCCCGAAATGTTGAAGATGTCAAAAAAACTTATTTGTTTTTCAAAATCTCGAAAATATTTTTTAATGGAATTTGTAAAAAGTGAATGAAATTATCACTCTCAGTTCAATTAATTTGTAATGTGAAATTTGAATTGAATTACCTCTACGTAATCCAGTCAATTTGTGCTCACATGTGCCCCTCAAAGGAAAGTTATGGGTTAGTTTGATTTTTTCGATCGTATGCAACGGGTGTTTTTTTTTCGAGGTATATAACTTTAAGTTGGTATTACTGTTAAAGATGGCGACCGATTTGACAGCTGTCAAGTGATTTATTCTCAGTTCGGTTTGGCAATTCATCATGAATAGATTCACGCCTGAACAACGCTTGAAAATAGTGCAATTTTATTTCGAAAAATATGCGGAATACGTATCGCGCACTACGTCCATTAGCGATGAAGCGCACTTCTGGTTTTATGGCTACGTCAACAAACAAAACTGCCGCATTTGGAGTGAAGCTAATCCTCAAGTGTATGTCTAAACACCGTTACATCCAGAAAAACTGACTGTTTGGTGCGCTTTATGGGCTGATGGAATCATTGGTCCGTACTTCTTCAAAAACGATGATTGCCAGAACGTTACAGTCAATGGTGATCGGTATAGAGCCATGATTACTAACTTTTTCATTCCTGAATTGAACAACCATGATGTCCAGGAGCTGTGGTTCCAACAAGAAGGCGCAACATGTCATACAGCTCGTGCCACAATCGATTTATTGGAAGACACGTCTGGTGACCCCCTAATTTCACGTTTTGGACCAATTGGCCTCCAAGATCTTGTGATTTAACACCGCTAGACTACTTTTTGTGGGGCTATGTAAAGTCATTGGTCTATGCGGATAAGCCACAAACCCTTGACCATTTGGAAGACAACATTCGCCGTGCACGGCCACAAATGTTGGAAAAGTCATCGAAAATTGGACGTCCAGATTGGACTACATCCGAGCCAGCCTTGTCGGTCATATGCCAGAAATCATATTCAAAATGTAATGCCACAAGATTATCTTGCGGATAAATAAAATTCATATCAATCGAATAATCTATCGTTGTTTTATTGCAATTTAAAGTTCTATAGCTCTAAAAAAAACACCCTTTATTTTTTTGGGTTCTGAATCCGAATCTGAGGTTTGGCACCAAAATTCTGTGATGGAACATTAAAAAAAATACAAAAAAAATTTAATCTTCTGACGTGTTCTTCCATAAAGTTTTTTGTCCGAAAAACCTGGCTCAAACGATAGTTCAAAATTGGCGTATTATATCTATCTCTGCTAACACTCAGTTGATGGGGTAGTTTTAATTTCTTCGATTTATTATCTCTGTTTCTGGGGTACAGAATTCGAATCTGAAGTTTGCCACCAAAATTTCATGATAAAACATTGAAAATGCAAAAAAAGTGATAACTATCATTTTTTACCGGTTTTTTGCAAATAAACTTTCTACTCATAAATTTGAATTTGAGTACTCTGTTGTATAAATACTACGACGGTATTTTTTTCCTAAATATTTTCATAGGAATCGATGTAAAGAAATAAACTAAATTTCAAAAAGTGATTTTGAAAATGCTTTTTTTCTCAAAACATACTTGAAAAATAAAACTAGTGAAAATAGACTGAATGGGTTGGCTCTTTTAAAGTTGATATATTTTAAAAGAAAAACATAAGATTTTTTTTATAATATGTAAAACCCCCCCCGAAACTGAAACCTGGCTACGCCCGTGACTTTCGTACTAGCATATAAGAACTCAACTTCTAAAACGTTTATTTCACCGAGAGTTACTACTTCAAATAATGATTCTATTGACTCCTTCACAAAAACAAGTACTCCATCATGGGTATTCAAATTTCCGTTGTTATAGGCGCTTTTATAGCCTGTTATCTGGTAGATCTGGGGATCTTCCAGAACAAATGTTTCTGTTAGTATGATCACCTCAAAATCATGTACAATCTGCTCCAAAAAAAGAATGAGCTGGTCTAAGTTTTTTGAAATGCTTCGTATATTTAAATGAAAAATCTTGATTTGATCTGAATGTAAAGCTTTATTGATCAATTCGAAACTTGGTAATCTTTTGGTATGATATTCCTCTGGATCAAAATCCCTTATGTAAGCATCCATTGTTTTAGTTAAGTACTTTATATTGATTCACATCAGAAATCGAATCAAAAGACAAGAAAAAAATGCCGATGAGGAACGGCACATGAAGAAAGAAAAGATAAGTTTATATATATATAATGAATGAGAAGTTTCAATGTGTATACTCTTTTTTTTCAATTCAATTTTTAATATTTATTTCTTTTTTGATTTTTTTTGTTTTTTTTTTTTTTTTTCGTTTTTATCCCCTTTTCTCTCTTACCTACTTATCAGCCCTCCTTTTATTTCTAGTATTCCTTATAGTTTTCTCATCATCAACCTCCTCTGTCCTATTGCGCTCCTCAAGTATTTCAGCCGCACTATACCTTTGATGATCTATGGTAAGAATATTTCCTTTAATGAATGCCTGTTTACCTTTCGTTCTTGATTCTCTCATACACTGCACAAGAATTCTGCGTTCCTCCCTCTCCACTTGTGTGTAATCAGGTGATATGGAAAGTCCTGTTTCTTTGAGTTTGTACGTTTGACTTAAAGTATCCTTCCTCTTTTTGAAACTATTGAACTCTATCAGGACAGGGCTGTTTTTATCTCTCCCCAGCTTGTGGATATTTCCAATATCTCTCTCTTCCAATTCTACTTTCAGCTTTCCATTTAAGGTTTCCAATACCTTCTTTTCCAATTCGGTATTCTCTGCTGTTAATCCATAAAGAATAAGATTTTTCTTCCTCAGCTTTTTATCGAGTTGTGATACTTTTTCCTCTAGTTCTTTAACCTTATTTTTGCTGCTCTCTAACTCGCTTTTCAGAGCCCTAACTTCATCTCTTATCTCGGGACAAACTGTGTCGCAATGCTTTTTCAGTAGATTTTCCAGATACTTTTTCTGAGTGTCACTGAAGTCAGTGTTTCCCATTACGTTAGTTCAAGATAGAGAAGGCGGAACGTGTACGGTGTACTCTATATCGTCGATCTCCGTTCGCAGATGTTGGTGTGTTTGTGTTTTTCCACAGCGATAATGTTCACACTGCCGATTTATTGTATTTATTATTCAATTTGCAACAAATATGATATTTCCGGAAGACAAACTTCACAGTTTCACTCCTAATCCCTTAGATACACTTTAATATGAAATTTATAATTTATTTTTATTTTATAACCGGAAGAAGTTCACAAATTGAAGAGCGCTAATCACAGACGTCTGCTAAGCTTAAAGGCTACCATACATTTGAAATAAATGATGTCTCCAATCTCCCTTGAATATAACTTGTTGAACCATTAACACCTATAACTGGGAGATTGATTTTTGAAACTTCGAGATTAAGTTTTTTTGCTAAAGATGGAGATATGAAATTACTTTGTGACCCAGTATCTAGAATTGCTCTACACGATATTAATTTTCCCTTTGAGTCACAAAGATTGATTTTAGCTGTTGGTAATATTACCTGAGAACTTTCTGAGAATAGAGAATTCTCTCTTCTACCTGAGTAGGTACTGAATAATTACTTGATGCGTCACTTACCGACAAATTTGAACTTTTAGTATTGTTATGGAGTAACGTATTGTGCTTTTTCTTACAAATTCGGCAATTAGAAAGTGATTTGCATTTTGATTGTGAGTGATTATCCCTTAAGCAATTGGTGCAAAGCTTGGTTCTCTTAACTTCTTCTAATCTTTCGTTTGTAGACATTTCTAAGAATTTATTACATTTATAATTGAAATGATTTTCTTTACAAAATGAACATGTTTGCTCTTGCGTTGCTAAATTTGTATGTATTTTGTTTTCTCGATAGGGATTAGTTGGAGGTTTGCTTTCGTTTTCAATTGTTTCCAAAATTTGACATCTTTTAGACAGGAAATCAGTCAACTCTGATAATGTGGGAAGTGTTTTATTATCTAACTTTGCGTTTACGAATTCTTCCCATTCCCTTTTGGTGATTGAATCCAATTTTGATGATAATGTATATACTAAAAGAGTATCCCAGCTTTCAATGGGTTGATTTAGAGCTTTTAATGATCGTATATTTTTATTGAAATTATCTAGAAGTTTTCTCAAATGAAAGTATGATTTGTTTTTAACAGGAGGTAGTTCAAATATTGATTTTACATGTGTATGAATGATTAATCTTTTGTTTTCATACCTTTCTTTCAATAGTGACCATGCTATAGTATAATTATCTGAGATGATTTCTATTGATCGTATTAACTCTGCAGCTTCCGATTTCAAACATGATTTTAAGTAATAGAATTTTTGAACATCTGAAAGTTGAGAGTTTGAATGGATTAATGAATCGAAGGTATCGTGAAAAGTTAACCATTGCGTATAAGAACCCTGGAAATCGGGTGAGGTTAAATGAGGCAGTTGTATTGAACTTATTGGATTGTTCGAATGAACAGATCCGTTTTCTGAAGGGCATGTTTTAATAGAATTTTTGGAAATTAATTCGAGTGCCTGTGCTTCTAAGTCAAAATACGTTTCTTCGAAATATGCTCGCTCGTCATCATCCATCTTCCCGGTTTCTAACTCGATACTGCCTTGAATATGATCGAAATTTTCATAAAGCGTTCTCAGTTTTTGTAATCTACTATTGATTTGGTGAATGTCCGTTTTATAACTTTCATCCGACAGATTAGATAGAAAATTGCTGAATCGAGTTAGTTGCCCTTTGATTTGTCCATTTTTGAGTTTTAATGCTTCAACCATTTTGATTTAGTTATATATATACACTATATTTTGTCAGATTAAAAATACTCAAAAATAGGAAATTAATGTGGATGATAATATATAGAAGGATAGTGGATGACTTACTGTGTTTTTCTGCTGTTTCACTGATTCTTGTAAATTTGGCTATCGAAGGACCATGAACGAGTATGTGGGCCTTTTTGTTTGATCTTATATTCAATCACTTGTTTCTTGATTAGTATTTTCACTGATTCGTTTGTATCCGGCTCGAAGGACCATGAATGTGTATGTTTGGTATATTTAAATTCGGCTTCGAAGTACCATGTACAGATGTATGATTGATATGTTTAAATTCGGCTTCGAAGGACCTTGTGCGTATGTGGAATGAATGAGACGGCTTCGAGGACCATGAACGAATGTGGAGATTGGTTGGTTGAATTATAAAAATGATCTTCTGGCTCGAAGTACCGTGAACGATTGTATGAAATGATTGATTTCTTGCTTGCTTGATTCGGCTCCAGTAACTTGTGGTGTTTGTGCTTGAGTATGGATGTAAGAAAATACGTATGATTTTTACTGTTAAATATGTTAACACAAACACTGTATATGACTGTAATGTTATAATAGTAATAACTTGTGAATATTTGAATATGTAATGAATGTTGAGTTACTGATTGACTTTATGTTAACTGAGTGAATATTGAATTCTAACTGGTGAATGGTGAATAACTGGAAGCACTCTCTGCTGGTGGGGCAATGGTGGGAGAAAACATCGAAGCAGGATTCTTCTTCTTCCTCTGTAAGCCTTAACAAACGTGAAGAAATAAAAACGCTAACTGAATTTCTCAAGAAGTCTAGACAACAGGGTAAGGAAGCATACATAAGGGGAAATAAGTTGATAATTGAAAAAAGAATATATACGGTAGTAGATTTGGAAAACACTGAAGAGGAGGAGAAAGCAGGAAGTGCTCCCCACACACCTCTAATAGAGGAAGAGGAAGGCGGAAACGAACTCACGGAAGAGGAAGAAAACGACTCATCCTGTGCGGTACCAACTAAAACTGAAATAGAAGTCAAGGCGACAACATCGAAATTAGCTCGTCAAAAAAAGAATATTTCATCCAAAAATACACCATTAAAAGGCGAAACAGTGAAGAAACTTCGTAAGAGGTTTTTATAGGAGCGATTAAACCAGATATCACAGTGGAGGAGCATCTAGATGATAAGATAAGTAATTAAATATTAAATTGGAAAAAAGAAAGTGTTAAAATATAATTTCAATTATTCAAAATGCAAATTATGAAAGTAAATTTTTATTTGTTTTAATCATTGATATATTGATTTTTTATCTTCTAGGGTGTGAAATAGCCTCAGATCAAAACACAATGAATAAATTTATTAGGGATTTCAAAGAGATAAAACATCGGACACGTACGGTCACAGATGTTGCCATTGCAGATAAAATAAACGATTTATCAAAAAACCTTTTCAACATATTGCATGTAAATATAAGGAGTATTCATTCGAATTTTCCCGAATTCTTGTTATTTTTAGAATTAACTACACGAAAATATAATGTAATTATATTGACGGAAACCTTCCATATTCCTGATAAAAATATGTTTAATATTGAAGGGTATGAATGTTTATATAATGAAGGGTCATATAATAAAAATGATGGTGTTTGTATAAATATTAAAAGTAATTTGAAATATTCACAGAAAATTATACAACTTGGTGATGTGGCATTGCTGCATATAGACCTTTTCATCAACCGTTATACATAAATCAAGATAACTGCTTTATATAAGTCGCCACAAATAAGTATCGATATTTTTAATGACAGTTTATTCGAATTTCTTCGCGGCATTCCTCCTAGTCACAATCATATTATCGTTGGCGATATGAACGTCAACATTTTAGCAGATGATAAAAGTGCCGAAGAATACTTGAATATACTATCTTCATTTGGATATGAGTCTTACATAAATGAATGCACTAGACCGCAAAGTGGTAGTTGCCTCGACCATGTATTCGTGAAAGGAAAACAGATGCGAGATTTCAATACCAACGGTTACGTGTTGCAATATCTGATAACTGATCACTATCTCACTGTGTTGACGTTTGAGTTACCAAAAAACTGTTCAAGTGAAAATACAGATAAAAAAATAACGAAACATAAAGTATATATAGACTATTGCCGACTTGTTATAAATTAAACGCACTGTTTAATAATTGAAAGTCTTTAATAAAATATAGGAAATAACTGTGTAGTAAACACACTGACAAATATACAATAATACTCTTCAACAACGGCCAACAAGAGAAAGGAGGGAGCATAGCTTGCACATGGCCTATCTAACAATTACACAGAATAAATATACAACTGCGCATGCCGCGCATAGAAATACTACAAGACAACTTATATTACTTATGTACTGGGTAAATATTTCAACACCCCCACTAACACAGTACAAATAAAAACAAAATCACATGATGAAACTTAAGAACTACTACATATCATGAATGCCCAACATTTTTGAAAAATAATTATGTTTAACAGCAGGTAAACTTTTCGTTAAAATATCAGCTGGCATTTCATGTGTCGGTAAATGTTTCAATACAATTTGCTTTTCTGCAATAACTTGTCGAACAAAATGATGTCTGATGTCAATATGCTTTGACCTTTCATGATAGGTATCATTCGCAGATAATTTAATTGCACCTTGATTATCACTGAACAAATTCACACAAAGAGCTGTTCCCATTAGCTCGTACAATAAATCTTTTAAATAAATAGCCTCCTTTACCGCTTCAGAGATAGCCATGTACTCTGCCTCGGTACTAGAGAGCGCAACTGTTTTTTGTTTGCAAATTTGCCAGGAAACCACGGAACCACAAAATTTGAAAGCATACCCTGTGTATGATTTCCTATCAATAGAATTGTTGCCCCAATCGGCATCTACAAAGCCTACTAGTTCCATGTTTTCCTCTGAAAATCGCAAGCAATAGTGTTTAGTACCCTTTAAATATTTTAATATGCGTTTAGCATGCTTCCAATGTAGTTGACTATATGACCGATTGAATTGGCTCAAGTAGCTTACACTAAATGCAATGTCTGGCCTAGCTATAACTGCCAAATACATAAGACTCCCTATTAAATTCTGATAAGGGTACATGGAAAGTTGATCTTGATCACCATTTTCTAGACTAATATTGCATTCCATAGGTGTTTTTATAATATTACATTCTGACATATTAAATTCATTCAAAATTTGGTCAATGTAAGATTCCTGATTCAATGTTAAAATACCCTGTTCCTTATCATAATTAACATTCATACCAAGACATTCTCTGACAACATCCAAATCTTTTACTTCGAATATTTTGCTTAATTCGTCCTTTAAATTATTAGTTTCCATTACATCATTGGAAAAAATGAAAAAATCATCCACATATAAAGTTATGACTATAACGCTATTTTCAACCTTTTTGGAAAAAAGACAAGGTTCATATTGAGATTTAGTATATCCCAATTCTAATAATACTGAATTAATTCTATCATTCCAACACTTAGCTGACTGCTTAAGACCATAAATTGCCTTATTAAGCTTCAAAACTTTACATTTATCAGATTCTGAGCATATAAAACCTTCAGGTATTTCCATAAAAACTTTTTCTGACAAATTTCCATTTAGAAGGGCTGTTTTTATGTCTAAATGCCTTATGTCTAAATTTAATTTGACTGTTAATGCAAATAAAATTCTAAGAGTGGAATATCTGACTACAGGAGAGAAAGTCTCATTGTAATCAATTCCATACTTTTGTGTAAATCCCTTTGCGACTAACCTTGCTCGATATTTCACTTCTCCATCAGCACTGGACTTCCTCTTGAAAACCCATCTTGAATCGACAACAGTGACATCTCTCTCCGTTTCAACTAATTCCCATACCTGATTCTCTTCAAAAGACTGTAGTTCCTCTTCGATGGCACTTTTCCAAAAAATACTATCAGAACTGGATAAAGCCTCTGCAACAGATTTCGGATTACCTATTGCACTGTTATGTCCACCACATGCATATGTTACGAAGTCTGGATCCACCTTCTTTTTTCTCTGTCTTTGAGATCTTCTAGGTTGATCGTTTGATATACCTGAAGTAGTTTCAGGTTCACTGTCGTCCAGTTCATCTGTTGGTTGACCATTTTCTTTGAAATCTTCCATTTTTGATGCGGAGACCCCCACTGAATCTGTTACCTCTTGAACTGGTTCTTCGATGTTTAGAGCAACACTCTTCTTTATGTTCTCCATTATTGTGACATCTCGACTGATGAAAACTTTTCGGCTGTTTGGGTTATAAAGTCGGTATCCTTTGGTGTGATCATCAAATCCTACAAGGATGCATTTGACGGCCTTTTTATCCCATTTCTGCCTATTCTCTTCTGGGACATAAGACATTGCGGTACTTCCAAATACTCGTATGCTACTAATGTCTGGCCTTTTGTTGTGCTACATTTCATATGGAGTTTTTGAAATACTAGAGGTAACTGAACGATTGATGAGGTGGCAAGCAGTTTTACTCGCTTCAGCCCAAAATTGCTTACCTAGGTTTTGGTCGAAGAGTAAACATCTTGCTCTTTCTACAATCGTCCTATTGAACCTCTCTGCCATACTATTCTGCTCTGGAGTATAACTGTTTGTCCTTTGATGAACAATACCATTGTTTTTGAGATAATTTTGGAAATCTCTACCAATGTACTCCCCTCCATTGTCTGTTCTCAGAATTTTTATTCGTTTATTCCTCTGTTTTTCTACTAGGCATCTGAACTGGTGAAACTTCTCTGGAACTTCATCCTTCGATTTTAAAAAATAGATGAAACACATTCTTGAGTAATCATCTATGAATGTGAGAAAATACCTTGAGCCTCCTATAGATAATTTTTCATGAGGTCCACAGACATCACTATGAATAATCTCCAATACGTCACTGGCTCTACTTCCTTTTGCTGGGAACGGTAATCTATTTTGTTTTGCCTCGCAACATACCTCACAATTAGATTTCTGTATTTTTTCTCCAAGTTTGAACGGTGGCATACCTTCAACTACTTCTGGCATTTTTATTAAGAAGTCCGAGTTGATGTGCCCTAGTCTCCTGTGCCATAGATCTGGTGTAACCATTGGAGCGGCCAACAATGCTGTTGAATTCTTGTTATTCAATCTCAGCTTGTATACATTGTTCTTCAAGTCAGCTACTCCAACAAGAACGTTATTTTTATTAAAAATTTCACATCCTGTGTCATGGAAATTTACTCTGGCTCCGTTTCTAATTAATTGGCTAACAGAGACCAGATTCGTGGTTAGTCCTGGAATGAAGTGTACGTTTTGTAAAAGTACATTAACACTTTTTTCTCCCACCATAGTTTCCATTCTGACATCACCTGCACTTTCGACTGCAAGTTTGGCCTCATTCGCACATAATATTTCTCTTAACTCTGGCTTCCGTTTGTCAATGAGATCGTTATCACTTGCTGTAAGGTGAAAACTGGCACCGCTATCAATATACCAGTCAGTGTTGCTAAAAGAACCATTTGCAAACACGGCACTCAAAGCGTAAGTTACCTTTTTGTTTAGACACTGCGACACATAATGTCCTTTTTCCTTACATTTGAAGCATGTGATATTACTACGATCCTTTTTGTTTACGTTATTCTCAAATCTTTGGTTATTCTCATTGACGTACGACCTACTGTTCGAATCGCTGCTTCTTCCGCCATCTCTGGCCCACCTTTGGAACTGTTTCCCTTTTCGTGCGTTACTTTTAGGAGAAAACGCTTCTCCATGCCCCTGGCTACCGCCATCTGCGTGCATATCGAGCAATTTCGATTCAATGGCATCTGTTGTTATTTAAATACCAGAGTGTTCAACAGCCATAATCATCGGTGAATATTTCGGGGGTAAGCCTGCCAAGAGTAATGATCCGACCCATTCATCATCAATGTTGAAGCCCGTTCTTTTCAACTTTTGCGATGTTTCGACGACTTGAGTTATGTAACTCTCCATAGAATCATGGTTCTCCAATCTGGCTGATATTAAAGTCCTTAAAAGCCCGATCTTTCTGGTAAAACCGCTATCGTCGTACAGATTTTTAAGTTTCGTCCATACTTCTTTAGGAGTTTTTGCATCTCTCACGTGGGTGTAAAGCGATGGTTCCATTGTCAATATTAATTTTGCCTTTGCTTTGGCTAATAGAACGGAGTCCAATTCACTGCCATCAACGCACTTATCCAGCCCTTCGAGTACTAGCACGTTTTCAATGGCGAATACCCATTCCTGGTAATTTTCGCGTCCGTTCAGCTTTGGCACACTGGCGAAATAATTAACTGCTGCCAACTTGAATTATTGTTCGTCTGTTTCACAACACTATTTCACAATATATATATATAAATGTACTTACGTAGTGGAACGTTCCCGACCGATAAACTATTATAAAAAGTCTAGATTGCACGCGATGAGAACGCACGTGGGCACATAACCTGTTATAAATTAAACGCACTGTTTAATAATTAGAAGTCTTTAATAAAATAAAGGAAATAACTGTGTAGTAAACACACTGACAAATATACAATAATACTCTTCAACAACGGCCAACAAGAGAAAGGAGGGAGCATAGCTTGCACATGGCCTATCTAACAATTACACAGAATAAATATACAACTGCGCATGCCGCGCATAGAAATACTACAAGACAACTTATATTACTTATGTACTGGGTAAATATTTCAACACGACTTAGAAAGGAGTTGCTCTGTACAACGTGGCACGATATATATAAATCCAATGATCCAAATTTTATGATTGAAAGATTTATTGAAACCCTGAAATCCTGTATAGAAAAACATAAAAGAATTGTTAAAACGAAGAAGCATCAGATTGGAAGAAAAGATTGGATCACACCAACCCTCTTGAAACAGATAAATGAAAAAAAAAATTTTTTATGAAACTTTGAAAAATAATGTCGGTAATGAAATAATAAAAAAACAATATAGCAGATGCAATACTGAACTAAAAATTCTGATAAAGAAAGCTAAGGAAAATCACCTAAAAAAAAATACTTCAGAAGGAAACATTAGAATCGAAAGCTGTTTGGAAATGCGTAAGAGCTGCATGTGGTGATGTTGAAGTCAAAACTGATATAAAATCCATCAAAATAGAAAATGAATTGATTCATGAAAAGAAGGTCATTTGCGAACTTTTTAATGACTATAATAGTACCTTAGGTCAAAAATTGGCAACTGAAATACATGATCCCCCAAATTTTGTTGAAGACGATGCTCATCAGAGTAACTCGTTCTTTCTGGCTCCTACCAATAAATTCGAAGTAGAGACAATAATAAATTCACTCAAACCTAGAAAAGCTCCAGGTTTTGATGGACTGAAATCCGAAACTCTGAAACAAATAAAAGATGTCATCTCACAACCCATTGCACGCATCATAAATTTTTGCATGGAGAAAGGTATCTTCCCAGATCAATTAAAGTTAGGAATGGTTACTCCAATTTATAAAAGTGGTGATAAATCAGAAATTAGAAACTATAGACCGATCACATTAATCTCGAGGATTGCAAAAATTTTTGAGACGGTGTTGAAGAGGCAAATGATTGGATTCCTGGATAAGTACAACATAATTCACGATAATCAGTATGGATTCAGACGAGGCAGGTCCACGGAGGATGCCATAAGAGAATTAACAGCACAAATCTACGAACATCTTGATAAAACAATACCTTCACTTGTAATATTTTTGGACCTCTCGAAGGCATTCGACACCGTGGATCACAAAAAGATGATCGACAAACTTTGGAACTGTGGATTTAGAGGACCTGTTCACAATTTACTTAAGAGCTATTTGAACAATAGGCAGCATTTTGTCAAAAATGATAATGCTGAAAGTGGCAGACGAACGGTTGAATACGGAATATTCCAAGGAACAGTTTTGGGACCAGTGCTGTTCCAAATATACATAAACAGCCTGTTATTAGCTTCGCGGATGACACAACAGTACAATATGCAGCAGACAATTGGACCGACTTGGAACTGAAAGCAAAAAATGATTTTCCAAATCTACAAAATTGGTTCAAGCGTAATAAACTGACTCCTAATCTGGAGAAATCAAAGTGTATTCCGTTCGCGTCATATGAGTCTGGACTACCTGAATTGAAGGAGTTACAAATGGATGATAATACACGTATACCGTCTGTAAAAAGTATTAAATATTTAGGAGTCATAATAGACTGTCACCTAAGATGGGACTATCATGTTCGATTCTTGGTTGGAAAATTAAGACGACTTCTTCATAAGTTCAGAATACTGGAAACATATTTGAAAGATAGGAAGTATCTTAAAATAATATATTATGCGTTGGTTCAGTCTCAGATCAGTTACGGTATCATAGGATGGGGTGGTGCATATGAACGACATATTAGAAATCTGAACGTCATACAAAAATGGATCCTCAAGATTATTCATAACAAAAAAAGAACGTACCCGTCTGATCAGCTGTTCCAATTGTCTCAAGTCTTAGATATAAGACAATTATACGTATTAAAGATTTTAACTAATGTGCATGCTTCCAAGATCAAATTAAATAAAGTCGATTACCTACATAACACACGCCAAAAAGATCAGGCCTACAAAACCATTAGATCTAATGAAAAAATTGTTCAAAGATCTGCTTCTTACTTGGCACCTAGAATTTTTGCCGTTGTGCCGAGTAGTCTGAGAAACACAATTAATTGTTCAGCGTTCAAAAAAAAAGTTTCTGAATGGTTGAAAGATCCTGAAAACGAAGGGGCACTCAAAGATATTATCGATGGACTAATAGGATGGAATGATTAATTACGAACACAAGATAATGAAAACGACAAATCTAAGAAAACATAAAGGTATACTGGATGGATGAATACAGAGGAAAAAGACATGATGAACGAAAAAATAAATACGGAAGGTAACAAATATCTTTGGTGCGGGATCTCTGCTGCGACAGTTGTGGGGAATGAGATTACACATAATATGTATATTAGAGTTAAGGTTAAGTTAGTGAATGTTGAAAATTATAGAATAGTTATAGGTCATAAGTACTTTAATATTTGCGGGGAGTAATTGAGGAAATTTTTTATTTTTATGTTACTCACAGGATTCATTAGGAATCCTCTGTAACGAATTGTATGTTTATTGACAATTGTCTTAATAAACTTATTGATTGATTGATTGATTTATCTTCTTTTATTGATAATTCATCAGAGAAAACTGATCCTTTTGAAAAGTCTATTAAAAAAAAAGTCAGAATGGATTTGGGATCAAAATTATTAAAAAAAATGTATTCCTTTAATGAACTGTATAACATCACTTCCAGTTCCACATTGAGATCCTGAAAAAGTTATCAAATTAGCAGCAAATGCTTCACATCAGCAGTCGGTGCTTTTAAACACCGACGAACGAAAAACCAATTGCTTTTGCTTCCAAAACCTTAACAGAAACACAACAACGTTACGCACAAATAGTGAAAGAATTATATGCTATACTATTTGGCTATCAAAAATTCCATCAGTATGTGAACAGTCAAAAAATATTGGTACATACTGATCATATGCCTACTATAAATTCTGATATAAAAAATTTGACAGATGCTTGTGAAATATGTAAGAAATTCAAACCAGTGAGAAATAGTGAACCACTGAAGCCATACACGATTTGTAAATTTCCTTATCAACGTGTTGGTGTGGATTTCTTGTATTTCAATAAATTGCATTATCTCATTTTCACAGATTATTATTCAAAGTATATAGAAATAGCATTACTAAATTCAAATTGTGCGGCAAATAATGTCATAATACACTTAAAGTCTATATTTGCGAGGCATGGCATTCCTCAGCAACTTGTGAGTGACAATGGTCCTTCTTTTGATTCTATAGAAATTAAAAATTTTATATATAATTAGGAAATAGATCATATTACGTCCAGTCCGAACTATCCTCAATCAAATGGACAAGCAGGAAGCTCTGTAAAAATAATATAAAATACGTTATGAAAATGTCAGGAGATGAATTCAGATCCTTACATTCAATTATTACATTATCGTAATACTGCTAAAGAGAATTTACCGTCTCCAGCTCAATTGTTGATGTCCAGACAACTCCGTTGTACACTTCTTCTAACTGAAAATAAATTAAAACCCAGAATTTTCAGATTTCGAGAATAAAAAGATGTATGGAAAATAATCAAACAAAAATGAAAAAAATTTATCTTTGCGATAAAAAACATTTACCTGAATTGAAAATTAGTCAAAACGTCCTCTTCAAGAAGGTAAAGTCAGATCCGTGGATGCAGGCAACAGAGTCTACATAAATCATTAGGTAACAGATCATATATTATTCAAACTAAAAATGATCAATTCTATCGTCGCAATAGGGTTCATATTCGTGATTATAAAAAATTCAAAATCTTCGGATGGATCTGAACAAGATCGAATCTCAGTCGAAAATGAGCCAATCTTTCCACTTCTTTGAGCCAAGCATACCAATTAAGACTAAAATTGCTGAAAATAATTCGAATGATAAATCCTCTTTCGTGGAAAAGGGAGGAGATGGATTATATAGATCCAAATATGGAAGAATTTTAAAGAAACTTACTAGATGTGGATATTTAATTGATCACTAGTTTTGTCCAACTGAAATTGTATTATGATGTATATAGTTGGGAAATTATAATGGGATAAGGTAGAACA
The DNA here is from genome assembly GCF_914767665.1 of Harmonia axyridis. Lineage (NCBI taxonomy): Eukaryota > Metazoa > Arthropoda > Insecta > Coleoptera > Coccinellidae > Harmonia > Harmonia axyridis. Next base: position 31,889,811 of record NC_059504.1, read on the forward strand.
TTGTATACATATATTAGGTATTAATTAGATACTAATAAGGAATTAATGAAATAATTTTTTCAGAAATATAATTGTGAATAAATTGTGGATACTTACCTTGGAATGAAATTTGATCGTTGTGAAAAAGGAGATGTTACGATAATATAGTACCTACTGTATATAGAGTCATGCGCATATGTGTAAATGCGCTTCAGGCTTCAGGAGACACCCAACCTGATACAATTGTAGCATTGAATAAAGAATCGTCATAGAGAACAAGTCGAATTGTAATTAACCATTTCCCAATACAGGGTGTCCCGGAAAGAATGCGACAAACGGATACCATGAATTAAGTTCATCATGGGGGACCCGTATCAAGAGGTTTCAATCGGCTGAGTGCCTTCGTTTGGGATATACGGGGTGATGTTCATCTTATGACTGAAATTTCACTGATGAATAACTCTTTATTTTATCGACCGAATAATTTCAAATTTTGAAGTTTTGTCACCCTTCCCGATCGCCTTCCTTCAATATTTCTGAATACGAGTAAATCAGATCCGGACTAGGAATATTTCAGATTTTTCCTATTTTCGTGAATATTGGATCACCCTGTACGTGAACATTATGATTTTTTTCCGTTTTTGGAAAAACAAAGATTCAATTCATTATAAAAATTCTAAATCTCTGCTTAGCACGGTCAAACAGGGTGATCAATAAACATTTCCTTATGAGTGACATTTTTTTAGTTCAATAACTCTTCAAGAAATCCACCTAATAATTTAAATTTTTGAAGTTTGGTCGCCTTTTACTATCGCCTCCCTTCAATATTTCTGAAATCGAATAAATCAGATCCGAACTAGGAAAATTTGAGACCTTTTCTATTTTCTTGAATATTGAATCACCCTGTATATTGATATCATGATTTTTTTTTTCCTTTCCGTAACCACAAAGAATGGATTCATGATAAAAATTTTAAATCTCTGCTTGGCGCCATCATTTAGCCGATCAATAGACATTTCTCCATGAAAGAAATTTCATAGTTCAAGATATCTTGAATTTATCGGTAGAATTATTTCGAAAATTGAAGTTGTTTCATCCTTCACGAATGTCTCACCTGAATTTTCCTCAAATCATTTAAGAAAACTTTTAATCAACCAACTGGATAAAGAATAGAACAAAAAAAGCAAATAAATTGAAATACATGATCTTAAAAACAATGAATCAAGAATAAAATATTTTCAGTTCAGCAGATATTGTTCAGAATGATATTCCTCCATTTTAATACATTTTTGAGCACGTTGATATGATATAGTTGTTTCACAGATTCCGCTATCTTATTCGGTTGAATCGCAAAGAATCAATTCATTATAAAAATTCTAAATCTCTGCTTGGCACGGTCATACAGGTTGATCAATAAACATTCCCTTATGAGTGAAATTTTTTTAGTTCAATAATTCTTCAACAAATCCACCGAATAATTTCAATTTTTGAAGTTCTGTCGCCCTTTACTATCGCCTCCTTTCAATATTTCTGAAATCGAATAAATCAGATCCGGACTAACAGAATTTTAGACTTTTTCTATTTTCGTGTATATTGGATCACACTGTACGTCAATATCATAATTTTTTTCGTTTTCGTAACCACAACGAATTAAGTCATAATCACCATTCTAAAACTCAGCTTGCCACCGTCATACAGGGTGACCAATAAACATTCCCTCATGAAAGAGGTACAACCGATTCAACCGAATAAGATAGCGAAATCTGTGAAACAACTATATCATATCAACGTGCTCAAAAATGTATTAAAATGGAGGAATATCTTTCTGAACAATATCTGCTGAACTGAAAATATTTTATTCTTGATTCATTGTTTTTAAGATCAAATATTTCAATTTATTTGCTTTTTTCGTTCTATTCTTTATTCAGTTGGTTGATTCAAAGTTTTCTTAAATAATTTGAGGAAAATTAAGGTGAGACATTCGTGAAGGATGAAACAACTTCAATTTTCGAAATAATTCTACCGATAAATTCAAGATATCTTGAACTATGAAATTTCTTTCATGGAGAAATGTTTATTGATCGGCTAAATGATGGCGCCAAGTAGAGATTTAAAATTTTTATTATGAATCCATTCTTTGTGGTTACGGAAAGGAAAAAAAAATCATGATATCAATATACAGGGTGATTCAATATTCAAGAAAATAGAAAAGGTCTCAAATTTTCCTAGTTCGGATCTGATTTATTCGATTTCAGAAATATTGAAGGGAGGCGATAGTAAAAGGCGACAAAACTTCAAAAATTTAAATTATTAGGTGGATTTCTTGAAGAGTTATTGAACTAAAAAAATGTCACTCATAAGGGAATGTTTATTGATCACCCTGTTTGACCGTGCCCAGCAGAGATTTAAAATTTTTATAATGAATTGATTTTTTGTGGTTCCAAAAACGGAAAAAAATCATAATGTTCACGTACAGGGTGATCCAATATTCACGAAAATAGGAAAAATCTGAAATATTCCTAGTCCGGATCTGATTTACTCGAATTCAGAAATATTGAAGGAAGGCGATAGGGAAGGGTGACAAAACTTCAAAATTTGAAATTATTCGGTCTATTAGTTAAAGAGTTATTTAACAGTGAAATTTCAGTCATAAGATGAACATCACCCTGTATATCCCCAACGAAGGCACTCAGGCGATTGGAACATCTTGATACGGGTCCTCTATGATGACCTTAATTCATGGTATTCGTTCGTCGCATTCTTCCCGGGACACCCTGTATAATAAATAAGAAGCACTACCCACTTCTTTGCCTTGGCAAAGGTGTATCTAATACTTGGTATTTGCTATTTTTCATTATGTGTCCAAAGTATTGAAGCTTACGCTGTTTAATGGTGAATACAATCTATGTGCTCATTTTCCTAAGCACTTCACTTCAACATGTCACTAAGTTGTCCTAAATATGTGATATCATAGGAACGTTCATCATAAAGTGGGCGAAATGTTTCGTTGGGATTAGTTCTTTCGATTTTTCAACATTGAGGATCCCGGTAGCAAGAAAAACTCCTCTGTTTCACTTGTCTCTACAAGTCACCGACAAGATATCCCGCTAGATCACCGGATCTCCCCAAACTAGATAGATAACTAGGAAATAATGTACAATGACTTCCCACGGCTACTCTCAATATGCTTATATTACCTGGATAATTTTGTCTCGACTATTTCCGACGTCCGTCAGTTATTAGCCTCATTATTCGAATGAAATTTTCAGTTATGATGTCATTTTTCGTTTCTACTGAAGTTTTCACAGAAGTCAGAATAGTCCTAATGTTACTTCTGAGAAAATATATGGTACGAGGTCTGGCTAATAAATAACGAAACTGCACGCCTAGAGGGCGCCGTAGAGGGGTTGGGGAAAAAAAAGGGTAGTGCGTTGGGTATCTAGATATCTTGTCTATGCACGTACCAAAACACGTTCCCGTCGCTATTATTGTATTTGTGCAGTAGCGGTTTGAAACAAACGTGTTTTTTTCCTGTGCCAAAAACCATGTTTCAACCATGTTTTTTTTAATTTAACGAGAAATTTGAGATTGGTACGTTGCTCCTGTTCTTCGTCAAACATGGTTTTCGGCACGAGAAAAAGCACGTTCGTTTCAAGCCGTGACTGCATAAATACAATAATAGTGACGAGAACGTGTTTTGATATGTGCATAGACAAAATATTTAGATTGCAAGAAAAGAATTATCGACTTTGTTTTGCAATATTCCTTTGAAATATTGCAATATTCCTTCGAAAATATGTAGATACCCAACGCACTACTCGTTTTTTCCCTATCCCTCTAAGGCGCGCAGTCTCGTTATTTAATAGCCAGACCTCGTATTCAATTATCTATATTATCATGAAAAAAAATACAGGGTGTTCAATTTGAAAAATCGAAGTTTGAAATTTGAAGTTCTTCATATTTGGACATTCACCCTGTATATGATAGGTAGATCATTTAGGAATAATGACTAGACAAATCTTCCAGTTAAAGAAATTATCGTAAGTAATTGCACAAGTGCATCAAAATTACTGATAATTTTGCATGATAGCGTGATGTCATGAAAACTGCATGAGGTAATTTTCATAAATGAAAATGACCGAATGCAGTTTTTCGAAGAAAACACGCTGGAATGCTAAATTATCCGGCCATTTTGATGCACGAGAGTAATTCGGGGGAATATTTCCCGAATAAACTGTTACATTACTTTGTCAACCTTATGTAGAATGGAATTGCCATAGATTGGAACTGTGTAAGAATTGTAAGATATACATAGAAACTATGCATCTACGAACAGTGCAACTATCGCAGGGTCATTTCGCTTCCTACAATGCAATTATCGTAAGTAATTGCACAAGTGCATCAAAATTACCGATAATTTTGCATGACAGCGTGTTGTCATAAAAACTGCATGAGTTCATTTTCATTTTTCATTTGTTCCAAAAATGAAAATGAACTCATGCGATTACAGCGATAATTGCATTGTAGAAAGCGAAATAGCACTGCGATAATAAAATTACCGATAATTTTGCATGACAGCGTGTTGTCATAAAAACTGCATGAGTTCATTTTCATTTTTGGAACAAATGAAAAATGAAAATGAACTCATGCAGTTTTTATGACAACACGCTGTCATGCAAAATTATCGGTAATTTTATTATCGCAGTGCTATTTCGCTTTCTACAATGCAATTATCGCTGTAATTTTCGATATTTGCATTCCATTTGCATAGAATTTTTGATAGGAGGGAAATATTCAATCAAATTCGTACTTTTATTGCTTCTGGATGGTAGAGGACTTTTACTGAACTGTTATTTCATCAAATTTTTCAGTTTTCCCCGAATATGATCTGTACCATTGGATAAATATCTCTAATGGTATTCGAATCTCGTCCTTGTAATCAATCAACAAAATAGGTATTCACAGCTTGAGGACCAGTGAAACAGAATAAAAGAAAAAAAACCATTATTAAATTTCCGAACGTTTCGATTCTTTATTGATTCTTCATCAGGGCTCTTTATTAGGTTTTAGAGATCTATGAAACCTAATAGAGAGCTCTGATGAAGAATAATAATGAAATTTTCCGTCATGAGAGACACATTTAAGGCCTTTGAAAATATACGTGATCCATTCGAAAAGTCACACATTCATTGAATAATTATATTAGAAAATAATCTCATGAGATGCAAAAACGAAGATAAGAGTAGCCTGCTTTCAAACAAAATTTCTAAGATGACTTGTTTTGCACCTATGGAAGCGTAACTCACTATTGATTGCAGCACCCTGCATTAATTTTAGCAATGTCTTCACGTCAGGTCAGGAAAGGCGAATCTGAGATGCGAACTATCCACCTTGAAACATCAAAAGACCGGGTCATTTCTAAAGTTTGCATTGTCAACCATTTTACCGATGTATTTTTTATTGTTGTGTGTACTCATTTCATCCTTGAGAATGATTTATTTTGGTTAATTTCGATCCAATTTTTTTACACTCAGAATTTTAATTAATCATAATTAATATCACAGTACCTATAAAATGAATCGTGGAAATAAAGTCTCCAAGTATGTTATTTATTTATTCAACCATACACGGACTTGCCATTTCACAAAAATTAAGAAGTAAAGAATGAAAATTAACAGAATTTCTTTGAAAACACAAAAAAGCAGAAAATAAACCAAAGCCAAAAAAGCGTACAAACTAATTGAGCACTTCAAAGAAAAGCTTTCGTTGTTCTATCAAGGGGCTTGTTCATAAAATATTTTTTTTCTACTGAACTTAATCCTGAACAAATCCAGGCTCTCAAGTACCTCTGAGGAACGTTTATTCAAGTGGTCTGAAGATTCATTTCCTTGTGAGGTCATATTGTACTTGATTTTCACAGGATTTTAGGAAGGTGGGTTATCCAAAAGTAAAACCAACTAATGCCAACGTTTCGCGGATGTATTTCCACTTCTTCAGGGCTACAAGAAGTGGTAGTCCTGAAGAAGTGGAAATATATCCGCAGAACGTTGGCATTAGTTGGTTTTAGTTTTGGATAACCCACTTTCCTAAAATCCTGTGAAAATCAAGTTTATTCAAATATTTTCCAGGAGATAGGGACAATCGATTATGGAAGGATTGTTTTGACAGTTTGGCAAATATATTTTTCTTCGACCGCTGACCGGCTGACATCATTCCATTGTTGAAATTAATGAACTATACAAATCGAACACTCTCAAATAAAGAACAAAAATAAGAAAATCAAACGAGGTCGGCTGATTTCGATAAGTTTCATAAATAGATCATACAACCAGTAATTTCCTCACAAATGGCACATAACATTCGAACTAATGATAAGTTATACCTAATAAATGAACGATTAAGACAAAACATATGTGAAATAAAATAAAAATTACAATAAAACTTACTCCTCGGTTGTTGTGAAAATATTTTCCTGTCTCTCCATTTCTGTAACAATTCTTGTAGTTGTTGCGTAATTTATTTCTGTTCGATTTTCTACGATCTTCTCCGTCTCAGTTTGCTTGGTGGAATTAATTAGTGATTCTTTGGTAGTGGTGATATTCTTCATGTATGACACAATAATCGCTTTTTGGGTCGTAAATGCGTTACTTCCTTTCGTTACAGGAATTATATTGAGGGTATTGGTTTCTAGAGTACTCGTGGTTTTATTTATGTTTCTTTCAGCTTCAGTTTTATCTGATTCTGGCTTTGTTTGTGATTTCAAATAATTCAAATAGTTTTTGGATGTCGTAGTAACAGAGGGCTCATCAGTTAGTGGTATGTACAGTTTTTTTGGATCATTGGAAGTACTCTTCTTTGGAATAGGCTTCGGAGTTGTAGTTATGTTTCTTGTTGAAATAATTTTTGGAATTGTAGTAATATTTCTCCTTTCATTCAACTTCATTGATTCTTTAGTTCTCGTGGATTCAGGTACATATTGTATTCGTTCCATCATAACAGCGGAATTCTTTTCATCCTGAAAATCAATAGATATTGTTAGGGGTTTCACTTGTCACAATTGATTTGATTTATTTCTAATCGGTTGTTCTAAATATAAAATTCCGAACAACTACTGACTCATAGTAAGCATTATTTAATCAAGCGCCTATTTTTATACCGGGTGTTTAATCATGAACTGAACAAATTACCAAAAAAGGGCTATAATTTTGTGAAGAAGAAAATATCTTTTACCGTTATAAGAAGGTTAGAAAAAAAATGTTTTTCCTTTATATCTTGAAAACCACAGAAGATATCCAAATTAATTTCGAAGCATTGTTATAGCTCTTCAGGACACCTGTAGTTGAAATTCATCCAAAAAATGGATAATGGTCATGGTCGAAAAATACAGCGGTAGCGTGTGGTTTATTTACCTATTTACCCATATTTTTGATTGTTTGGTTGTTCAATGTATCCATCGCATTTGAAATAATTCAAAGATTAATTTGTTTTTTGTTAGGTAGTTTTCCCTCTACGACTTCTTGACATGAAGGAGGATATACAAGTAAGCCCACAAACAAGAGTACTGGGCATTACGATTGATAAAAACCTCAATTGAGGTGCACACTGTGATGCCCTTATAAAAGGACTAAATATCGTGATTTACTCTCTTGAAGTCCTGAAATATCAAATTGATCCTACGACTTTAAAAACCTTATATTTTTAGAATTTCCAATCACTGATGTCCAACGGAATTATATTCTGGGGTGGAAGCTTACAAGCAGAAGGTGTATTTATTGTTCAGAAGCTAGCATTAAGAACTATGTTTGGAATGAAATTCAGGTCTACATGCAAGGGCATATGTAGGACCAATAATGTAATGACACTCCAAGGACTTTATATATTCAGAATTTTGTTATTCTCCATCAAAAATAATAATTACTGGGATGAATACAGAAATTGTAATAATACTAGAAGAATGTTCTCATATTTTTTTACTGCGCATAAATCCTCGCTCATCGAACGCAGAGCACTGAATATGGGAATTAAATTATTTAGTTATATTCCTAGTGCAATTAAGATCATTAAAGATATCAAAGCCTTTCGAAAAGCATCATCTCAAATTATATTGAAATGTGAACCTTACTCTTTGTATGAATTCAAGGTTTTCTGTGATACATTATCAGGCGATAATGTGCCAATATGACTTGTTTCCATTCTATTGTCTGTATGCTAATAACTCGCTCTGCTCGGCGCTACCGTTTCTGGCGAAACGGTAACATACCGTTTCGCCCTTGGTCACATGAAACTATTTGATGCAAATAACTTTCCATTACGAGAAATCAAGGGCGGTCTTAGCCTTGAATTTTGAGGGGGTTCGCCGTTATGGGCTTCGAGTTTTTTTCTATGGGACCAAATCCCAGATTACACCGATATCAAGCCTAACCTCTCAAAAATATTTATATTTAGATATTTATATGAATATTTATATAAGGCGTACAACTTTGCTTCCACCGATTTGCAATAGAAGGCTGTAACGGAAATTGGTAGTCGAATAGTTATTTATAATACAAGTGCAGAAGGCATTGGTATTCTTCCACGAGTTCAAAATTCAAAAGCGAGCCACGAAGTGGAGAGTTTTGGAATGAACGAGTGGTAGAATGAGCCTTCTGTACGAGTATTATACATTATTTTCTCTAATTCATTGCACTTTCATTGAAATTAATGAAATATTTCCATAAATATAATTTAGTGATTTTTGCATTGAAAAATGTTGGTTGGCAGAACTGATTTTTTTAAGGCAAATTGATGAATTGACAGATAAAGCCATGGCGGAAGGTTCGGAGGACCAACATAGAATAATAAAATATAACCATGAAAACTGTGCGTTTCTGATATATTCTCGCACGATTTTGTTCTACAAGATGTGGAAGAATGAACGAAATAACCACAGAATTTTTTTTTTCTCTTCGCCATCGACTACTGAGGTCATTAGCCGCAACCACAGAATTGGAGAAATAAATATATAGATGTCATACAATGAGTTTAGGTATTTATTTTTATTTCGACTTTTTCTGTGGCAACATTGTTGCTCTTTTAGATTTACATGCGCCATATAAAACGTATCGCACCACCAAACCATATGCTCCTTGGTTCACGGAGTCCCTTCGAGCTTTGAAGAAGGATAGAGATAAAGCTCTGTCTAAATTTAAAAAGTGCAGGACTGAACGTGATTGGAATCACTATAAACTGCTCCGCAATCTTTTCACTTTCACTGTAAGAAAAGAAAAGAAAGCATTCTATGACAATAAACTGAAAGACAAGAAGGGAAAGGAATTGTCGAGGAATCTGAAATCTTTGAATGTCAAAACAAGTATAGGCTATACAGGTAATTTACCGGACCACTTGTCCGATGTTAATTTAATCAATTCTCATTTCGTCAATTCAATACCAAAGTTGAAAACAAACAAGGATCAAACATCTTATTATGAGAACAATCGATTTGGAGAGGCGGATTTCACTTTTCATAACGTTTCGGAGATAGAAATTTTAAAAGTTATTGCTGATATCAAAAGTAACGCAACAGGCTTGGACGGTATAAATATATTAACCTTGAATCTCTGCTTGCCATTCTTGTTGCCTTACATAACTCATATGGTCAATTACTCCATTTCGAATTCCGTGTTTCCGATGCAGTGGAAGAGAGCCCGTGTCATCCCACTACCCAAAAATCAGAATCCTTCAAGTTTTAATGATTTGAGACCAATAAGTATCTTACCGACCCTTTCAAAGGTGCTTGAGAGAGTACTTGAGAGCCAACTTCGTGAATATGTAGAAAGTAAAAATATTTTACCAAGTTGTCAGTCGGGTTTCAGACGAGGTTATGGATGTAGCTCAGCCCTTCTTTCGATGACAGATGATATTTTGACGGCAACTGATAGGGGTAAGCTCACAATATTGTTGTTACTCGATTATTCTAGAGCATTTGATACGTTGAGTCATGATGTCTTGAGGTCCGTGTTGCGCTATATTGGTTTGTCGCAGTTGGCGCTCAATATGATAACAGCTTTTTTAACGGATAGGTCACAGTCAGTGGTGTTTGACGGAAGGCAGTCGTTGTTTTTAAGTGTGCTGACTGGTGTGCCACAGGGATCGGTTCTCTCCCCTCTTCTTTTCACCATTTATACATCAAGGTTTCCGGCCGCATTTCAGTCGTGTACCCAGCACTACTATGCCGATGATACTCAGCTTTACCTATCATTTTTCTTGGAGGAGTGTACACAGGCTGTATCTGCTTTGAATTATGATTTAGGTAATCTGACACAGTTCTCTATCGATTATTCACTCAAACTAAACCCTCAGAAAACTAATGCCATTCTCTTTGGAAGGCCAAAGGATAGAGACTTTTTCATGCAAAGGCACAGTCAACTTCTGAAGATGGACAACTGCAATATAAATTTTCATTGTGTAGTTAAAAGCCTTGACCTCTTTATTGATAACGACTTGCGATTCTCACTTCATGTGAGTCATATTCTGAGGAGATCGTACACCAGCCTGAAACTCATTTTTCGGAATAGACATTTTCTTGATGTGGGAACGAAGGCCCTGCTCTGCGATAGGTTGGTCCTTTCATATCCCAATTATTGTGAGGGAGTCTATGGGCCTTGCATCACAGTATCGGATGCTGGTAGAATTCAAAAATTACAAAACTCATGTTTGAGATTGATATACGGCATCCGAAAATTCGATCGCATCAGTCATAAGTTAGAAGAGATATCTTGGCTAAACATGGCTCAGAGACGTCGGCTTCATTCTGCTTGTCAGTTTTCTTCTGTAGTCGCCCACAGATCACCACCATATTTGTATAATAAGATAAGGTTCCGATGTGACGTGCACAATGTCAATGTCCGCTTCAGGGGGAGGCTCACAATACCATCTCACTCAAAACAGCTGTTTAAACGCTCATTCTCGTATAATGTCGCAATATTTGAACGACTTCACCTTAGACTACACGAGCATTGATTCATCTTACCCTAAAAAAAAATTCAGAAAGATGGTGCTGGAAATTCTGAGTGGATACGTAGGTGGAAATAAAGTTTGAAAACTTCGTACAATTCGTTAATATTTCAGGGATATGGGTATAATTCTGCACTTAAAATTTTTTTTCTTTTCGTTCCGTTTTCTCTTTTCACCTTTCAAGTTGATTTTTTTTAAATTTATTTTTGGCGTCATATTTTGGAATTATTGCGATTAAATTATTGAGTTTTTGTAGGGTTAGTTGAACAGACGTTCGGGGTATGAAATACTCCGATCGAACTGAACCTCGCCCACTATGGATGTTGGAACAATTGTATTTAAATTTTTATTCAATAAAGACCTTTATTATTATTATTATTATTATTATTTGTGAACATAACGCCATTGACATGTTAGTCGTTTTTTGTCTGCATCATGAGGTTATTAACGATTGACCTTGTCAGCTTATGAGCCAAATTCTCGTCATTTGCGGAAGGTTTTAATTTTCTATTGAAATATGAATAATTCTGCGGCTGAGGCTCATCGAGTGCTCTCAAATACCTATTGTGAGGCCGCTATTAGTGAAAGAACGTGCCGAGAGTGGTTTCAACGCTTCAAGAATGGTGATTATGTCGAAGACCAGCATCGTGGTGGAAGAGAGAAGGTTTTTGAAGATGCAGAATTGGAGGCAATACTTGATCAAGACTCATGTCAAACGCAACAATAATTGGCAGGATCATTAGGACTACGAGCCATTTCAAAACGCCTGAAAGTTATAGGAATGATTCATAAAAAAAGGAAAGTGGGTGCCGTACGAGTTGAAGCCGGGAGGTGTTTGAACGGAGTTCGTTTGTTTGTGAACAGCTTCTTGCAAGGCAAAGACGAAAGGGATTTTTAAATATATGAAAAAATTTAAATATTTGTAGAATATCACACAAAAACAAAACAGAATGCATGAACCTCAGAGGAATGAAAAGGACTGACTACCTCTGAGGCAAGAACCATGTCAACATTTCTAGTTACACTGATTGTCACCAGGTGGCGTAGCGCCTATGTTGATTCGCAGCTCCTACTTTCGAGAGAAAATTCAATTTATCATTGCGCAGAAGCACTGAATCGTTCGAAAAGAACAGCTAACCTGTCGCGAAGAACCTGTTCGGTTCTTTTCGTAACAATGTAACATCCCTAGTAACGATTCCATCATAACTGGCAGTCAGACGCATGTCAAGCTTTTCGAAATTTTTTTCTGTAATTCAGAAAATAGAAAGAAATCTAATTAAACCATAACAGAAATATTTCATGAATCGTCTTTTTTAATTCACTCATTCAAAATATACAAGGTGAGTAGGGAATATTTTCAATATGTAATTGGAAAGCTGAATGCAGAAACAAAACATTGTTATGTTTTTCTTTTCAGGAGATGGATTATTTTCGTTTGGATAGATAATTATACAGGATATTTATTTGTCGAATATTAATTAGAAGTATCTAGAGATGTTGGACCAATTCAAGTCTGATAATTGAGATTAAAGCCTCTAATTATTAACTAATTTTTAAAGAAATACAATATTTGATCTACCTTCCGAAAACCCATGGCTTATGTTGCCTCACTAGCAATCGTAATATCATATATAGGTGTAACATCTTTGAGAAATCAGGTTATAAGAAGTCCCTCATTTTCAAGGTTCATCAATACTTTTATCAGTTGAGCAACAAATAATTCTTCTATTCCATAATTTATTAAGGAATACAAGATATGATCAACAATTATATAGGGTGTATATATTTAGAATACAAGAAAGGACACCTTTTGAAAGCTAAAAATTTGGTTAATAGTAGGTTATTTTTCATAATTTATGAACTAATACAATATATAATTTGCAATTATGAAGGCAGGTTGCATAGACTTAGAATACCAAATAGTGATTTCTATTTTGCTTACTCTTCTGTTGCATATTTCTTGAAGGTATATGGACAAAAATGATTCTTGTGGGTTCTGGTGAACGATCAAAGGGATACAGAATACAGGTAACAATGTCATCAGTCGAGATGTAGTTATTATAAATAAGGGATGATATAGAAATTTCACTAGATAATTCTGATTCAGTGGAGCTCTGGGTTTTACTCAGAAGTAAATTGAACAGGGCAATTTATGTCCTATACAGGGTGAGTCTTTGACTTGTACATATATTTCAACCGAAGATTCCTGAGGTCAATAGAAACCCTTTTTTCATTTACCATTTTTTCCGATTCGGCCCGGTTAAAAAGATACAGGCTGTTGAAAATCGATAAAAAAATGTCATTTTCCGTTATATCTCGGAAATGGTTGTATAGAAAAAAATGAATTTCGGGATATAGTTTTTCATGTATGTGATGAATCTTCTCCGTGCACAAAATTTTATCCACATCTCCCCGTTTCTTCATTATGAACACTTCATCCCATAAAAATACCAGAAATTCAAAAAACCGAACTCTTAAAAGTAACTAGGACGTTCATTGAAGGATATTTAGCTCATTTGAAAAATAAAAGCATTCTTCATATTTTCTCGTATATTGAGCCGTTTTCGAGTAATATGTGTTTAAAAAAAAAAAAAAATCTGTGAAATTCAAAAAATTGGGTACTTTGGCTAATTGCAACTCTGATAGAAAAGACTCACAGGAATGAATATTTGCCACGTTGTCAGGTCAAAAATCATGGATTGAAACACTGAATTTGCATTGACAAGTGAGGGAACCAGCCGACTTAGTTTGAAAATAAAGTGATTTGAATAAGCTCACCCATTGAGAAAATTCAATTCTTTTTGGTAAATCCGTCGGCAATAAAGCTTGTACCTTTGGAATATGGTATGGGCATTGCGAGACGTCTCGTACTTGTTTCGGGGTGCTGTTGCACGTCATCCAGAACATCATCCATTGTCTCTTGATCGCATTCGGCCATTATCCACAATGTTGATAGCGAGGGTTCCATGATCACGCAATCTTTGAACAATCCTTACGAAAGTTCTCTCATTTGGCTGTCTCCTATTTGGAAACAGCCTTCCATAAGCTTCTTTAGCTCTTCTCGCTATTTTTCCATTTGTGAAATAGCATTCCAACATATCTACCATCTCCTGGTTAGAATACATTCTGCTAATTTCCACTTAACACACTTAAAGAACTTCACAAACAAACACTTTACACTAAACAAACACCTTACACTAAACAAACTAAACACACTTAACACTTAACAAGTTGAACGCACTTAGGTAACACTTAACAAACTAAATACACTTAATACTTATCATTTACATTAAACAAAGCAACAGAAATCATAATACCATAAATTCGAATTTCAATTGTTTTCGGATCATTCTATGCGCATGACCGATCAACATAGAAGAATCTCGAATAATTTTTTGAACAAACCATCAAATTTATGAATTAATAAATTTATTTCAATTATGAATTTCATTAAATGTAATAATCAGTATCATCCGAAATGTTAAATCGAATTTTGTATAATAAAATAAGTCATAATATGCTAGATTACCGTATGTTATGAACGATTTGAACTATTGCGCATGGCCTCAGAGTTTATTACTCTATGCGCATGGTCAAACTGAAAATTTGAGAAATCTCGAAGAATTGTGGTTGTTTGGCAAACAAATGGAATAATTCGATATATGATTCGAAAATATTTTATGTTTCAATAAGAAACAACATAGTTCGGCGTAAGTAAGTTACTAAGTTATATAATATAAATAATATATTGAATAATTATTGTATTTTTTCAGATCTCCTAATAATTCATCGAATCATTCAGAAAAACACCATAATGAATTTAATTGGACGACGATTTTCTTTCGTGAAGATGATTGCCCACTAGATACAGAGAAGTTTCAGATGACCTGTATTTAAAGAGAATCTTGAACCCCTTCAAATTAAATCCAACCGGAAACAGTTTGCTGTGAGGTGTTCATGATTTCATAAGGATAATTTTGAAATAACCAAAAATCTACAATACAATGATTCTGTTGATAAATTCAACTACTTGAATAAGTGAAGCACTAGTTCTGTAATGAATATTTAATCAAACTTCATACTCATCGATGTACTGAAAAATAATTTCAAAGTCACTGATTTCACCATTAACGCAGATCCTATCCTATTATCTAGTACATGTACTGATCCAATCCATATGTTTCAGAATCAATAGCTATTGATATTTACTACATAGTTCCTAGTTACTGTCCGTGGTTTATTGATATTATAATAATATAATGAATACATCTGAGATCAGGAATTATTGAAAATTAATTCGAATAGTGGCAGGCCTTATTTAATAATTATTGAATGTTTTTTATTTCGCACAATCCATCTGAGGCAAAATAAATCTACTTGAGAAGTGGTTATTTATAAATTAAATGAAAATAAAGACAATTTATTATTATGGTAGTTTCTACTTCAATTCCTGTTTTTTGATATGCATTTTTTTGTTTCAGTAATGAAAAATCTTTATTTCAAATTGCTTTGAATGTTGTATCCCTACTGTGGGCCACAAGCCAAATATTTTTCTATTTTGAATACTGGATTTAAAGTAAGAGTGGATTTGGCAATAATACATGATTTCAAGTCACTGTTAATCTTTCGATAAGTTTATCAAAACTTTAGTTTATTGAGTACTTTTGAAAAAAAGGTATACCATACAAGAATTCAAAATTTATTGTACATGTAGTTGATATGTGAAAACAAAAAAAAAAGATTACATAATTGTTGGGAAGTTCCATAATATTTTCAGTTTATCTGTTCGATAATAAACAAGTAAATTAACTTGTACGTTGTACTTCCTTTTTTCTAGCCGAATACCATTTTACCATCTTCAGGAAAATAAAATTTTCGAAGATGTTGATTATAACATTGATAATATTAAGGAAAGACTAATTGCTTCTTTATTATCGAAAGTACTCGAGAGCATTTTTTGGAGTTACCTATTGGGTATGAAATTTTCAGACAGAATATTGGCATTAGTGAA
Organism: Harmonia axyridis; assembly: GCF_914767665.1. Classification (NCBI taxonomy): domain Eukaryota; kingdom Metazoa; phylum Arthropoda; class Insecta; order Coleoptera; family Coccinellidae; genus Harmonia; species Harmonia axyridis. The sequence goes on from NC_059504.1 coordinate 31,905,793, forward strand.
CACTAAGAAGAAAAGGATTTCAAATATTTTCATGAAATTACTGAGCTTTGGCACAGCCCTATAATATGAAGATATTTCATTAAAGTTAATATTCTATTTTGAATAATTCTGATCGAAACTCATTTTCAAGTGAATTTTCACAAACTAGGCTCCTTATTAGATAACACCAATCAAGATATGAAATCCCATTAAAAACTGCTGCTGCCAAACATTACTATAATCTTCTTCCAGTCTTCTGAGCTTTCATCGATACATAACAATACATCCTAAAATTTCATTTTTACGTGATTGAATACTTCTATCCATTTGCTATTCGATAATTTCATCCTAGAACATTTGATTGACATACTTTTAAGAGGGCCAAAATTGTTTTAACGTGAAAATAAATAAAAAACTTTAGTGAGTTGAAAGAAGCAGAATATTCAATAGTGGATATTCATATTGAATACCACCATTTCATTTTTAATACAACAATCAAGATCAATAATTAATCAATAATGGAATATTGAAGATTGATGAAACTTATAAGCTTCTAGGATGAAAAAGGAAAAAATTCATTTCCTTCTGGAAATTATTTATTCCTTCTCATACTACTGTTATTTTTAACAAGATAAAATCGGAATTTTTCCATCACAAAATTACCTGTGATGATACAGAGGTGATTCCATCTTCCACATAAATCCATTCATGAAACTGCCTTTTCATTTTCGAGCTAAGTTATTTTGTAGGTACTTAGATAAAGTATTCTGGGTTCATTCAATCCAAAATGCAAGCGTTCTTACACTTCTTGCTACCCTAAAAATTCAAAACTTTTCTCACTGATTCCATGATAATAAGAATTCAAATTGAACACTGGTTTGAATACCAATTTTTTGCTGACCTCTAGATAACAAAATATACTCAATTAGCCCAAATTTCTAGTAATGTACAAAACTTCAACCGTTTGTTGGGTTTCTTGAATTTTATTGACAAAACATAACATAACCTTTAAACATAACATTACAGATGCGAGATGATTGGTATTCATAGGTATATAGATTTAGCTTATTATTCTGTAGGTTTTTTGTCATTATAGTGTTTTGTGACTGTAAACTTGGCAACGTGGAAAGTCCACAGATGATTATCATTTATGTTTATTTACCTTTATGAAAATTTAAGGTTATATGAATTGTTAACTCTTGTACGAAAAGAGGTGAAAAAGCGAAAATAAATGATTGGATATGAATATCAGATTTAATATGGGTGGTTGCAAGCTGAATTTTTTATTATTATCGAATATAAAATAGAAATCAAGAGAAAAATAATCAACATATTTATCTCCCACGAAATTGCTATATCTCATTTATTATATTGAAAATAATACTTCGGTCACCAAAGGGAATGGAAAAAGTGAGTTTATGCTTGTTTTGCTAATATAGTAACCCATTTCCAAAGTTCAAATGGTATAAATTTATGCTTGGAAAAACTTCAGTGGGCTGATTTCCAGGTTCGGCATAGCTCATTATGAAAACTTAAAATGGCCATATCTTTTCAACCGAGCCGAATCGGAAAAAATGGTAAATGAAAAAAGTGTTTCTTTTGACCTCAAGAATCTACGGTTAAAATATATGTACAAGTCAAAGACTCACCCTGTATAGTAAATAAAATTTTGACAGATATTAGTTGAAAAAGATCAACAATTGAGCATTGTATTTACAATCCAAAAATAACTTGCTAACTGTTGTTGCATTGTTCGTGGATGACTTTTTTGTTTTAACTAATGTTTATTCTGAATGAATATATCTGATAGAAAATTTAAGTGATAATTTTATCATAAAGAATTGAGGGAACGCTAAAAAATGTTTAGGGATGAATATTCCTATAAATTATGAAAAAGGTAGTATAGTAATTGTTTATATTCTTCAAATATGTATTGCAATAATTCAACATGTTTGATTGTAAACACATGAAAACTCCTTTGAAAACTTAATTGAAAATTGATTCAACATAAGAGAGTTGTAATGATGACCACATAAAAATTTAATAGGTTTATTAACGTCTTTAGCAGTATTAACTAATCCCGATAAAGCACACTTTGTTGATCTCTTGATTCAATTTAATAATTATATCATTATTGAACACTGAAAAAGTGCAAAACTCATTTCAAGATGCAAGTAAAAAAAGATCATCGTTCAATGTTTACTTCAGGACCTGTGTTCAGTATTTGAAATGACTGCCTCGGTACTAAAATTGTATCAGCCAATACTATTGATCCATGTTAGTGGGTTCGATAACTACACTGACTTGATTTTTTTCAAATGTTAACTCTGGATCTGAATCAATTAATATTTCAATTTTCACCAAAATTAAAAGCAATATGAATAAATCAGTAGGATAGCATTTTCGAACTGGCCATAGAGCACCTATTCCTATAACTATTGAAAGATTGGAAACTTTAGTGAACAAATAGGTATCTACATTTTTAAACGAGTTTAATCATTCATTCATAAAAGTGACATGGAAAAGTTTAATAAATAGTTACTTTTTAAAGTATTTCATACCTACATTGAATTGCTGGAAAATTGATACCAAAATCAAAAATAACTACCATGTTGAAATTCTTCATATACTGAATGATCCTTCAAATTTTATTTCTGTCATAACATTTTGACTAGTATTTCAACTGATTTTTTATATGTATATCCTCGCCATCGATGAATTATTCGATTTTTTCACAGAAAAATGGAGGTTTATTAACATTTTTAGCAGTATTAACTAGTCCTTATATAGCATACTCTGTTAATAACTTAAGTCAATTTAATAATTATGTCATTGTTGAACACTGGAAAAGTGCAAAACTCATTTCAAGATACAAGGATCATTGTTCAATTTTTACTTCAGTCAAAAGGACCTGTGTATTTGAAATCGGTACTAAAATTTTATCGGCCAATACTATTAACCCATATTAGTGGGTTCGATAACTACACTGACTTGATTTTTTCAAATGTTAACTTTGGATCTGAATCAATGAATAATTTAATTTTTAACAAAATAAAAAGCAATTCATAAATCAGTAGGATAGCATTTTTGAACTAGCCATTTAGCACCTATTCCTATAACGATTAAAAGATTGGAAATTTTAGTGAACAAATAGGTATATACATTTTTATAAAAATTTAAACAATCATTCATGACATGGCAAGTATTAATGAATAGTTACCTTTTGAAGTATTTCATACCTACATTGAATTGCTGGAAAATTTATACCAATTTCGAAAGTAACTGCCATGTTGAAATTTTTCATATACTGAATGATCCTTCAAATTTTATTTCTGTCGTAACATTTTGACTAGTAATTCAAGTGAAAAATTTGAACTGATTTTATATATGTTTATCCTCGCCATCCATGAATAATTTGGTTGTTTAACAAAAAAATGAAGAATAAATATTCATTCGAAGAAAATCTAATCGCCAAACTCAAAGAATCATATATGTCACATATATGAAACAGTATAAAACAGATGGAAAAACCCCTTATAGATAATTCGCAATTGGCTTTATTATTGCATAAAAGAGCCAAGTTAGTCAGATGACATTCAAAAGTTTCCATGTGTTTTTTGAATATCTAAAATATACACTTTTACGACAGAAGAGTGCAAAAATAAAAGTGACCAATCTGTTTTTGAAGAATTTGAGAGCAGTGCTGTTGAATTTATAATGAATAAGTCAAATCTTTCATAAGAATGATTTCAACTATATATACCCTGTTATATTATTTAACGCTCAACTGAAACATGTATTAATAAATCTTGGAAATTAGAGACTCTCTAACTTACAAACATAATATGATGCATAAGTCCAAATTTAATTAATTCACATCTAAAGTGGATTTTATTTTTAGAAATATGCAGTATAGCTATAGAAAACAAACTAAAAAGTGACAGAATGAATAGACTTGCCTTTCAAATACCTATATGGCCTATGTTACCTCATAAGCAATTGTAATATATCTTGGTGGAACCTTTTTGAGAAATCAGTCTGTAAGTTAGAGAGTCTCTAATTTCCAAGGTTTATTAATACATGTTTCAGTTGAGCGTTAAATAATATAACAGGGTATATATAGTTGAAATCATCCTTATGAAAGATTTGACTTATTCATTATAAATTCAACAGCACTGCTCTCAAATTCTTCAAAAACGGATTGGTCACTTATATTTTTGCACTCTTCTGTCGTAAAAGTGTATATTTTAGATATTCAAAAAACACATGGAAACTTTTGAATGTCATCTGACTAACTTGGCTCTTTTATGCAATAATAAAGCCAATTGCGAATTATCTATAAGGGGTTTTTCCATCTGTTTTATACTGTTTCATAGTAGCACAACTTTTACTCCAATCCAAGACTGAATTGATGAATGAAGCTTCTGTTCTCTTTTGTAGTTCCATCTGCTTTCGCAATAGATTCAAATTCTCACGAATGAGAATGTAGTTTTATAGTTTGTGGAAAATAAACGAAAAATTCCTGAAATGAAGTAACATTCATCCAATTGAATCAATAATAATACAAACTCTTCAAACGAACCTGAACTGAGGAAAATGCATTCGATGATATCAATGTTCATTTCCGAATTTTGATAAATATCTATCGAATTTTTGATTCGCCGAAGACTTTGCATTTTATCTGTCGGCATTTATTAAAATATTGAATAACAGTTTTGGAAACTGCAAACTTTCTCAAGAACTTTCATATATCGAAATGGAATATTTATTATTAACATGACACTGACAGTCAAATTGTCCACAGATACCACAGAAATATGGGACTTGAAATCACAAAATAATCCGAAACACCCCGTATACTCGAAAACCGCGAGGAGAATCGAAGGTTTGAGTTTTTATCCGGGATCTCCAGACGATTTTGAGGGGGGTCTTATTCTTGTCATTTTTGCTCTAGATGGCCCGTTTGGGCTGTGATTTTACGTTTAAAATTTGCCGAACTGTCACAAGCGGTTTTATATATGTAAGACTCGCTCTGCTCGCCGAAGGGGCTCCGCCCCTTGGACCCCGTCACTATGCCGGTAGATCCTTCACTGGTTATCCTTCTAGAAAATAAAAGATTTTTTTCGGAAACCTTGTATCGTTAGCTGATTTCAGACGATTCACTCGGTATACTATGCTGATTCTAGGGTGGAATTCTATATGATTTTTTTCCTAGAATATACCGTTTCGCCCTTGCTCACATGAAAATATTTGATGCGAATTACTTTCCATGACGACAAATCAAGGGCGGTCCTAGCCTTAAATTTTGAGGGGGTTCGCCATTATGGGCTTCGAGTTTTTCTATGGGACCAAATCCCAGATAATCAAGCCTGACCTCTCAAAAATATTCATATTTAGTTATTCATATGAATATTTATATTAGGCGTACAACTTTGCTTCCGCCGTTTTGCAATAGATGGATGTCACGGTAAGTGGTAGTAGAAATAAATGTATCGTAGATACTAGATGTCATACAATAAGTTTAGGTATTTGTGAACATAACGCCATCGACATGTTAGTCGATTTGTGTCTTCATCATAAAGTTATTCACGATTAACCATGTCAGCTTACGAGCCAAATTCTCGTCATTTGCGGGAGGTTTCAATTTTCTACTAAAATATGAAGAAATCTGCGGCTGAGGTTCATCGAATGCTTTCAAATACCTATAGTGAGAACAATATTGGTGGAAGAACGTAACAAGAGTGGTTTCAACGCTTCAAGAATGACGATTTTGATGTCGAAGACCAGCATCGCGGTGGAAGAGAGAAGGTTTTTGAAGATGCAGAATTGGAGGCAATAATTGATCAAGACTTATGTCGAACGCAACCATAATTGGCAGGATCAATAGAAGTGACAATAAAAGCCATTTCAAAACGCCTGAAAGTCATAGGAATGATTCAGAAACAAGGAAATTGTGTGCGGTACGAGTTGAAGCCGCGAGGTGTTTGAACGTCGTTTATTTTCTTGTGAACAGCTGCTTGCAAGGCAAAGACGGGAGGGTTTCTGCATAGGATTGGATATCGATCGTACGTGCTAATATAGAAAAGTTTCAAAAGAGACAAAATTAATTAATCTTCTGATAACTCATCATAATTAGTTATTTTATTTTCATCTATCTTCTGCATCGTCATCTAATAGTGTTAGTGAACAAAATAATATTGAACAACTATTCGTGAAGTGCCCTGAATTTATCATCAGCCAGGTGAAGCCACAGGTACGTAAGGGAGGTAAATTCCCCTGAATTCCCTTCCTTGGAACCTCCTTTTTGGAACCAGATTAGCGGTGATTCGCCTAGGTTTCTTCTGCGGCCCGTTGGGGTAAGTTGCATTTCACAATTTTTTGGTTGTTCAATATGAGCAACAAAATTCATCTGAAATTGACCGCAAACCCCTTTTTACGGACAATTGAAGGGAATTGGATGCGGTAGGAGTTGAAGCCGCGAGGTGTTTATTTTCTTGTGAACAGCTGCTTGCAAGGCAAAGACGGAAGGGTTTCTGCATAGGATTGGGATTGGATACGAAAAATGGGTTCATTACGATAATCCCAAGCGCATAAAATCATGAGGATATCCCGACCATGCTTCCACATCGACGGCCAAACCGAATATTCACGGTTCTAAGGTCATGCTCAGTATTTGGTGGGACCAGCTCGACGTAGTGTATTATGACTGAAAGAATCACAGGCGATCGTTATCGAACGGAATTAATGTGTTTATACCGAGCATTGAAAGACAAACCGCCGCAATACAACGAGAGAGAAGATGAATTGATTTTACTGCATGACAACGCTCGACCCTATGTTGCGAAAGTAGTCAAGATATACTTGGAAACGTTGAAATGGTAATTCCTACCCCACCCGTCGTACTCTCTAGACGTTGCTCCCATGGACTATCACTTGTTTCGATCAATAGCACACGGTCTGGCTGACCAACACTTTCGATCTTATGAAGAAGTAAAAACTTGGATCGATTCGTGGATCACTTCAAAAGATGACCAGTTTTTTCAATTCATACGCTGTCCGAAAGATGGGAGAAAGTAGTGACCAGCGATGGGCTATACTTTGAATTATAAATGTATAACCAGTTTTTTACAATAAAGCCTCGAATTTCGCAAAAAAAGTTGTACCCTTCTGTATTTGTTGTATTATAATATCATTATTTTTATCAGGGTTTTAACTATTCAGGTAGAAATTAAAAAAATAATTAAATAGTAAATCGATTGTTTAATATGAAAAAAAAGAAGTCAATTGGCAACTACAACACAAAATCTAATTTGGTCTTTAAAACTTTGAACCCTTTGAAAACCTTGTAATCACAGCGTCCTCGTCAACATCAATGTCCCTATGAATGTTCAGGAGGACAAAATACTCCATAAAAATGGAAGCAAACTACTAAATATGTCGTTTTCCACTGAATCTTGTCATCTGAATCTTATTATTTCTCACACCAAAATATCTCAGCGATATACAGGGTGAGTCTTTGACTTGTACATATATTTCAACCGAAGATTCCTGAGGTCAAAAGAAACACTTTTTTCCTTTAGCATTTTTTCCTATTCGGCCCGGTTAAAAAGATACAGGCTGTTGAAATCGATAAAAAAATGTGATTTTCGGCTATATCTCGTAAATGGTTCTATCGAAGGAATTGATTTTTGGAATATACCTCTTTCTTGACATGACACATCTTTTCCGAACACAAGATTCCATACACATATTTCAGTTCCTTCATTATGAACATAACATACCATAAAAATACCAGAAATTCGAAGAACCCAACTTTTAAAAGTACTTAATTTGAACGTTTATTCAAGAATATTTGGCTAATTTGAAAAATAAAAGTATTCTTCATATTTTCTCCTACAAAGCGCCGTTTTCGAGTAAATTGATTTAAAAAAAAAATTATCTCTGAAATTCATAAAATTGGGTACTTTGGCTGAATACAACTCTGTTCTGTTGTGGAAAAAAAACCACAGAAATGAATATTTACTATGATGTCATGTCTCAGATTTTAGAATTGAAGTACTAGCCAACTTAGTTTGAAAATGAAGTTATTTGAATAAGCTCAACTCAATTCCTTTATATGATAACAAATTACTGAGCTTTGACACAGCTCTGATAATAACAGGGCCCCCGCAAGGGTCATCAACGCACGCGTGCCGAAAATATTTTGGCGCCCTTTAAAGGGGGGAAGTGGAGAAAAACGTCACAGGATAATTGGCAAAAAATGTTTCAGTTTTTGTTAGGAATTTATTTGTAGAAGGGTTAAAAAAACTATCAGCAACCTTTATTGAATGCCTTAAGAACTTAATGCTGTCAGTTGTTGCATAATAGTAATACATTTTTTAAATTTTTCATTATTTTATTCAAGCATTCGATCAAAGCAGCATTTTATTTTAATTTTGTAATGAAACTACAGAACTTTCAAAACCTGAGCTTTATTCTTCTTTAAAATATTCATAAATATATAAACCAAACAAATAACAGATGAAATATTCAATTATAGGATCGAATTAAAAGGAGGTTTTTCTAGATTTGGCTGCTGCGAATTCGTTTATTATATCATCAAAATCAATTTTATCTAGTATCTCTTGCTCTATAGCTAAGATGGCCAAACCAGATAATCTTTCTTGTGACATAGTAGACCTCAAATAATTTTTAAATATTTTTAATTTGGAGAATGATCTCTCACCAGAAGCAACAGACACAGGTAAAATCAGAAGGATTCTTAAGGCAATACTAAGATTCGGTAGAAAAGAAGTTAGATTATTTTAAAAAATATATTGTAGAATTTCAAGAGGATTTGACGCTTCAGGTAATGAAAACACTCTTAGGGCTTTTATATCGTTGAATAAATCATTTTCTTTCACGTCAGCCTCCTTCTTTTCCTGATCAGTAAGCTTTTGTTGAAGAGCATGACAGCATTTTAGTAGATCTTCGTCATTTAATTCAAGAATATCACAAATAAAACCAAAAACGTTATCGTATTCAGATATCATATCGAACCTACTATTTAAAGAACTCAGATCAATTATTTTCAAAAAGAAATTAATTTTGAAAGCGATTTTTGGATCTTGAGGTGCCTCATCCGTGTGTTCATAATCGAACAATTTTGGTTTATACTTTCGTCTTACACTATATAATGGAGGAAAACTTTGCTCAAGAGCAGCCGCTAGTTTTCCAGCTTCAGAAAGTTTTTCCTCAAAAACTTTATCATCTATATAAGTTTTAAAATGATCAACTTAATTCTTTAAATAGTTTTGGCACACTTTAATGTCAATCGCTACACTCTGCATCATTTTGCTTACAATATCAATTTGGAATAAAACATCATACCAAATTATTACACTACAAATAAATTTGAAAGTTTGAATATTTGATAAAAGAGAATTTGCTTTATGTTTAGTTTCTATGGTGAAAGTATCATTTTCAGCTAATTCTAAAAGGCTATCACATATTTGAATTAAATGAAATTTTAGCGGTTTTATAGCATCAATCCTACTTGACCATCTATTATCACTTAGGGGTTTTAGATGTAACTGAGGAACATGCTTTTTTATAACATCCCACCTTTTTGTGGATGCTGAGAAAAATGTATATAGTTCTTGTACAATATTAAAAAAATTCAGTGTTTCATTTGAAACCTTAGCAGCATCATTTACAGTTAAATTCAAGCTGTGTGAAGCACATGGCACAAAAGAAGGTCTAGAATTAGCATCGAGTATACGTTTTTGTAAACCAATATGTTTTCCGCGCATATTCGCCCCATTATCATACCCTTGACCTCTCATGTCTTTGATATCTAAATTTAAATTTTGCAAAAATCTCATAACAAAATTGAATAGCCCTTCCCCTGTAGAGTCGAACATTGGACTAAACGCTATAAAACTTTCTTGTATTTGAACCATTTAAGAACTATCAATTAGAACAACATAACGCAAAACAAGGCTTATTTGCTCTGTATGGCCTGCATCCGGTGTACAATCTAAAATTATTGAATAATATTTGGAACTTCGAACCATATCCAAAATATTATTTTTTTACTTTAGAAGCCATCAATTCAATAATTTCATTTTGTATCTGGTAGCCTAAATAATGGGTCATCCTTAAAGAATTTTTTTGTGAGTTTTGCACTCGACTAATGTGCTCTCTCATCACAGGATCAAAAGATGAAATCATTTCGACAGTTTTAACGAAGTTCCCATTATCATTTTCAAAAAGTTTTTTAGAAGAACCTTGAAAAGCTAGACACTGTCTGGATAAAAATTTAACAATTGAAATTAAGTATATAATATGATGGTGGCCCCAGGTAACCAATTCAAAATATCAAAGTCGATTCAATTTTTTCACGACAAACAATACTTCCCTATTTGAAGCAAATAAAAATAATATTATAGTATGAAGGTATGGGCTAATTTAGGATGTGCACTATTTCAAACAGAAAAAAAATATCGAATTTTATAGACTAATAGAAATGCTAATACTGTATGTGGATAGGTACTTACCATTTTATAAAATTTAATTTAATCACCACAAGAAACAGTAAAACAAACCACAATTACACAAAATACAAATCTTTTCAATTATCTGAGTATTTTAATTTTTTGCGTCTTGACCTCAACCCCTAAACGTTTCGAAACAAAATAACTATTCTGTGGATAGGTTTCTGCTGTTATAGCATAGCAAGCAGATTTTGGTAGTTTCAGCATAGTATAAGGAATCCTTATACTATGGTTTCAGAAATTCTCTGTAACCTGTAGTATTTTTCTACAGATGGTGGCGAAAGTTTCAGTAATTCCTCTGGCTAAAAGCTATCGCTTCGGTATTTATGATTGTTTATGTGTACCATATGCGTTTTAGTGATGCTCGAAGAAATGGTGCCCGCCGTCCGGTGCAGGTGGTCCATAAAGAAATCCCGTACCCACAAAGGGATGATTATTTATGATTTGTTTACTCGAAAAGAATCGTATAATTGCAATCTCTGGCCGAGGTTATTTTATAGGGATTGCGACGTTCAGGAACTTGCATAAATTGGAAAGAAGGAGTTTGGATGTGTAATAGATGTCTTTGCACGTTGAAAATTGTTGAAAAAATAAAAAAAAAAATTTTCAAAAACCTTTGTTCTTTCGGTTTTTCATGCGGTCTATCAGAGATTTTGGCGCCCCTTTTATATATAATTTTAAACTGTAAGCTTTCTCACAATAAACTGCTTCCTTTATTGATATTTACATTACATATATGATCTTATTTTCCATAGTTATATCGAAGTTTGCATTATATGGATTGAGAACAACTCAATAATATTGTACTCTGAACTATATTGAAGTTAGAATTCACTTTACTGTAAAGAATTTTATATAAACTTTATTACATTTCCATTATATGTATTTTTTATAAAAGTATCGGGTCAAAACGTTATCCGACTTCTTCCATTATATGTATTTCTAATCTGAAAATGAAATATGCTTATCAACATTTTTAGTAATGCATTGAGGATAACTCAGTGATAGTGAAGGCTGTAGTTAGAAAAACAAATTTGAAGAGGGTCTGTTGAATGGAGCTCTAAAAAAATATTGCAGTTTGCTACTTATAATATAATTTATATATATCAGAAACATTCAACTAGGAAAGATCGTATATTATATAAGTAAAGGAAAGATATTAGGTACGAAAGATCAACAATTGAGCATTGTATTTGCATAAAATCAAAAAATAACTTGCTTACTGTTGTTGCATTGTACATAGATGACTTTTTTGTTTTAACTAATGTTAATTCTGAATGAATATATCAGATAGGAAATTTAAGTGATAATATTATGATAAAGAATTTAGGGGAAGCTAAAAAATGTTAAGTGATGAATATCACTAGAAATTATGAAAAAGGTATTATAGCCATTGTATTGCAATAATTCAACATGTCTGATTGTAAACCTGTGAAAACTAAATTGAAATTTGATTCAACAATAGAGAGTTGTAATGATGAACCATATAAAAAATTAATAGGTTTAGGAGTATTAACTGATCCTGATATAGCATACTCAATTTCTTGAGTCAAATTGTATCGACCAATATCTACTATTACCCATGTTAGTGGGTTCGACAACTACACTGACTTGATTTTTTCAAATGTTAACTTTGGATCTGAATCAATAATAATTTAATTTTTACCAAAATCAAAAACAATGAATAAATCAGTAGTATAGCATTTTCAAACTGGCCATAGAGCAACTATTCCTATAACGATTGAAAACTTTAGTGAAATAGGTATCTACATGTTTATACAAGTTTAATCATTCATGAAATGAAATGAAAAGTTTTGATGAATAGTTACTTTTTAAAGTATTTTATACCTACATTGAATTGCTGGAAAATTGATACCAATTTCAAAAGTAACTGCCATGTTGAAATTCTTCATATACTGAATGATCCTTTAATTTTATTTCTGTCGTAACATTTTGACTAGTATTTCAACTGATTTTTCATATGTATATCCTAGTACAGCTTTAATAAACAAACTAAAAAGAGACAGAATGAATAGACTTGCCTTTCAAATACCCATGGCTTATGTTACCTCATAAGAAATTTCATAACTTATCTTGGTGGAACCTTTTTGAGAAATCAGGTAGAAAGTTTGAGTCTCTAATTTCCAAGGTTTATTAATACATGTTTCAGTTGAGCGGCAGATAATATAAAAGATAATATACAGGGTCTTTCACGAGGAACCTCAACCATATTTATACGGGAAACTACTGAACGTATTTTCATAAAAATCAGCACTTATAAGTATTTCACGGTGCTGATGAAATCTTAAATATTTTCAAGGCATGAGCACCTCCGGTTTTTCCGGAAATGACGTCAACTTCCGTTTTTCAAATTAGAACACCATTTTTTTATTGCAGAAAAAGATTCCTTAGAAAATTTCAAGTTATTTCGATGTAACATTTTTCAGTTTTGGTTGGAAAATTCTGTCTGAGCGGGAAAATTCGAAAAAAAAATCGAAAATAGAGCTCCGCTGAAACAAGAATAACTTCGAGGTTTTTAGATGGAAAATTTTTATTTTTGGGATTTTTCAAGATGTAAGATTGATGTATCCACTTTAAAAATCGAAATCGCGATTCATGATACAGTGGGTGCAAAAATCGCTTTCAAAGTTAGGGATGACAAAATTGTGAAAAATCAATTTTTTCAAACTAGAACCCCATTTTTTTATGGCAGATATTGAATCTACGTTGAAAAATAATGTGAGTGTATGCATCACACCCTTGCCCTAAAGTGGATATTTTCTGAGTTATTCTCAAAAAACTGTTTTTCGTCTTGAATTTTCAGCTATTTCTTTTCCCTTCACGCCAAAAAGATGAAATTTTCAGGAACTGTTACTTAAACCATGTTTTAGATTTTACTACCCTAATATGCAAGAGAAAAAAGTTACAGGTTGTTCCTAAATAGATGGCGAATTTTGATTCGAATTTGTATCGGAAACCTCTTTATTTCAACTAATCGGCCATCGGTTTTCTCTCCAGTGATAAATAAATAATTCCTCATGAACCATATGCAAAAACTTACCATGTTTTACATTCTTTTTTTTTAATGATAGATATCATTAATTACATCTGCCAAATTCCTCTTTATTCAGTAGCATTTTGTGTTTACTATTAATTTGGTGATAATTCGTATTAAGTTATAAAATCGATCACTATGCCTAATTTTACCAATGGAGATTATTTAAATCTCATTCTACTTCATAGAGAATGTAATAAAGTTGTAGATAGAATGATTCGACTGTTCATTTAGAAGGTTCCTGACCGACCCAGACCAACGAGAGATACCATTAACAGAACCATGACAAACTTGAGAAATGTCGGATCTTTCGTTAAGAAAACTATACACAGAGAAAAAAGTGTAGTAGAAGATAAGAACAACGAAATTACAGTTCTTGCATATTTTCGTGTGAATCCTCAAAATTCTCTCAAAGATGCCGAGATTGATCTGGGATTATCTCAATCAAGTGTTTGGAGAATATTAAGAAACATAAAATGCATCCATATAAATTCAATAGGGTACAGCATTTGAAGGAAACTGATTTCGTCAGGAGAACAGAGTTTTGCGAAGCTCTGATGATTCGATTTCAAGAGAATGAAAACTTTTTGGACTGTATAATTTGGACAGATGAATCTAAATTCACAAATAATGGTTCTTTCAATAGGCATAACAGTCATTATTGGGATGAAGAGAACAACCACCACTTCAGGCAATGGAACTTTCAAGAGACCTGGAGTTTCAATGTTTTTTGCGCCATCAAAAATAATGCAATTCTCGATGTTCACATTTATGATGGGACTTTAACTGGTAAAATAGAACACTTCACATGTTTGCATTATTTAAAGAATGTTCTCCCTTAGGAGATAGATATTCTGACATATTGACTCAAATAATTGAGCAGCTAGTACAGAACCAAAATGACTTATGGTATCAACAAGATGGCGCGCCTCCACGCAATTCACTCAATGTGTCAAATATCCTCTACAGGCTATTTGAAGATCGATGGTTGGCAAACAATGGTCCACATCTTTGGCCACCACGTTCTCCCGATTTAACTCCTTTAGACTATTATGTTTGGGGTAGGATAAAAAATATTGTCTACTCAACTCCCCTGACTGATAAAGAGGACTGCATAGAACGAGTCAGAAATGCGTTCAGGTTTGTATAGATTTTCAGATTCATAGTTTTGAAACTCAATTATGTTTTTAAACACTTTTGCAGATCTCTTCCTCCCGATGAAATAAGAAGAGCAACGCACGAAGCATTCCTGAGACGTATAAATAAATGTCTAGAAATTAACGGTCAAAACTCTGAGCATCTTCTCTAGTTATAACTGCGAGAGTTTGCCATGGTTCTCCTAATAATAACTTGAAGTCGGTTTCAAGAAGGGGTGAAAAATCTACAGCAGCATCTCAGAAAATATCCACTTTAGGGTTAGGGTTGTGATGCATACACTCATATTATTTTTTAACGTAGATTCAATATCTGCCATAAAAAAATGGGGTTCTAATTTGAAAAAATTGATTTTTCACGATTTTGTCATCCCTAACTTTGAAAGCGATTTTTTCACCCCCTGTATCATGAATCGCGATTTCGATTTTTGAAGTGGATACATCAATCTTACATCTTGAAAAATCCCAAAAATGAAAATTTTCCATCCAAAAACCTCGAAGTTATTCTTGTTTCAGCGGAGCTAAATTTTCGATTTTTTTTCGAATTTTTCCGCTCAAAGAGAATTTTCCAACCAAAACTGAAAAATGTCACATCAGAATAACCTGAAATTTTCTAAGGAATCTATTTGTGCAAAAAAAAAATGGTGTTCTAATTTGAAAAACGAAAATTGACGTCATTTCCGGGAAAACCAGAGGTGCTCATGTCTTGAAAATATTTTAGATTTTTTCAGCATTGTGAAATACTTTTAAGTGCTGAATTTCATGAAAATACGTTCAGTAGTTTCCCGTATAAATATGGGTGAGGTTTCTCGTGAAAGACCCTGTATAGTTGAAATTATTCGTATGGAAGATTTCACAACGATTAGACTTATTCATTATAAATTCAACAGCTCTGCACTCAAATTCTTCAAAAACGGATTGGTCATTTATATTTTTGCACTCTTCTGTCGTAAATGTGTATATTTTAGATATTCAAAAAACACATGGAAATTTTTGAATGTCATCTGACTAACTTGGCTCTTTTTCCAGTAATAAATCCAATTGTGAAATATCTATAAGGAGTTTTTCTATCTGTTTAATACATGATCAGATGAAGCTTCTGTTCTCTTTGGTAGTTCCATCTTCTGTCGCAATAAATTCAAATTCTCACGAAAGGGAATGTAGTTTTATAGTTTATGGAAAATAAACGAAAAATTCCTGAAATAAAGTAACATTCTTCCAATTAATTCCAAATAATACAAACCCTTCAAACGAACCTGAGTTGAGGAAAATGCATTCGATAATGATATCAATGTTCATTTCCAAATTTTGACAAATATCTATCGAATTTTTGATTCGCCGAAGACTTTGCATTTTATCTGTCGGCATTTATTTAAATATTGAATAACAATTTTGGAAACTGCAAACTTTTTCAAGAACTTTCATATATCGAAATGTAATATTTATTATTAACATGACACTGACAGTCAAATTGTCCACAGATACCACAGAAATATGGGACCTAAATGTCAAAATAATCCGAAACACCCCGTATATTCGAAAACCGCGAGGAGAATCGAAGGTTTGGGATTTTTCCCGGGATCTCCAGACGATTTTGAGGGGGGTCTTATTCTTGTCATTTTTGCTCTAGATGGTCCCATTTGGGCTGTGAATTTACGTTTAAAATTTGACGTTAATTTGCAAGCGGTTTTATATAATATGGACTCGCTCTGCTCGCCGAAGGGGCTCCGCCCCTTGGACCCCGTCACTATGCCGGTAGATCATTCACTGGGTATCCGGCTAGAAAATAAAAGCTTTTTTTCCGAAATCTTGTATCGTTAGCTGATTTCAGACGATTCACTCGGTATACTATGCTGATTCTAGGGTGGAATTCTATATGATTTTTTTCCTAGAATATACCGTTTCGTCCTTGCTCACATGAAAATATTTGATGCAATTAACTTTCCATGACGACAAATCAAGGGCGGTCCTAGCCTTAAGTTTGAGGGGGTTCGCCGTTAAGGGTTTCGAGTTTTTCTATGGTACCAAATCCCAGATTACACCGATATCGAGCTTAACCTCTCAAAAATATTTATATTTATATATTTATACAGGGTGTTTTAAGTTTGAAGGCCTTTTAGACGTTTCTGGAGAACGGGGCCGATTTAAAATCTGAAAATTCAGAATATGACATTGTTCATGATGCCCTATTCAGCTAAAATATTTTAGAAGTTCTGAAGCTTCCGGTTATAAAAGAAAAAAAAAAAATTCTTCGAAAAAAACATTTTTTTTCATTTTATGTCTCAGATATTATCAAGATTTCCATTCTCAATCTCTCTCTGCTATAATTATTGCATTAGTTCTCATAGTTTTCAAAATATTAAGAAAAAACCGTAAAAAAAAGAGAATTTCCATAGTCTCTATCACGTGAATTATTTTCACTGTGAATATCCTATGCGTATACTCAATTCACTTTCACAAACTAAAATGATGTTGGAATATCGTGCATATCTTGAATTTGAAAAATATCATCACAATATTGTGCCAAA
This sequence comes from Harmonia axyridis, assembly GCF_914767665.1. Taxonomy (NCBI): domain Eukaryota; kingdom Metazoa; phylum Arthropoda; class Insecta; order Coleoptera; family Coccinellidae; genus Harmonia; species Harmonia axyridis. Next base: position 31,923,044 of record NC_059504.1, read on the forward strand.
AATTGTGAACAAAATTTGATCATAACTTTCGATTTTCAAATCAGAACCCTATTTTTTTGTGATTTCGTTGAATTCAACGGTAAAAATAAGGGTAGTGTTCAAACATGATTATGCTCTCAAATTCAATAATTCAAGAGTTATTCCAGATTTTATGAATTTATGTTATACGTAGTAGGGTCAATTTCATTCAATCTGTTTCTAGAGTGCGTTTCAAATATTCAATTATTTCAAAGTGACAGGTGTACTCATCATTGAATCTAGTAGATTATAATTTGACGATATGAATCCCCATTATTCAAATAATTAAATTCTGGATATAATGGATATTCATGAAGTATGCAACATCCTTTCAAGAAGATGAGGAAATTCCTGATTTAAAATTTGATGAGTTCTACCAATAATTCTAATGCATTCATGAATATGGAATTAGATATTTATAATACAAGTGCAGAACTTATTGATATTCTTCCAAGAGTTCAAAATGACCGAGTGGTAGAATGAGCCTTCTGTACGAGTTTTAAACATTATGTTCCCGAATTCACTGCCTTTTTATTGAAATTGACGGAAATTTCCATAAATATCTATTAGTGATTTTTGCATTTGTTGAAATGTTAGATTTAGAATGTAATGATCATAAAATAAGTAGTTTAAAGAAAAGATATTTTGTTCTATGAATAATATGTCAATCATATATTTCTATGTATGTAAAAAGTCAGTCCCATGTAAAAAATTACTATTGAGAAAAAAATTAAGTTTAAGTTTATCGTTCTATGAAGTTGGAGGATTTATTGACTAAAAACCCAATTAATATAAAATAAAACCCTTAATATTCATCAGGTCATGGGCCCAGTTTGAGCCCCAAAGTGCTACAAGAGTAAAAACAAGCCAGAGAAGATTTTCTGAATAAGAATACATAGGCACGTGGCGTTCCAAGCCGAACAAAAAAAAACAAAAAATTCAAAGGATTCGAACCATGCAGGAAGAATCAAATGAAATAGGCGCAATTGAGAAGCTGGTGGATGCTGAATCTTTTGAGATGTGGAATTTTCAGATGACAGTTTATTTCAAAACAAGTGGACTCTACGCTATAGTGACTGATTGTGAAAAATTTGAGGTTCTAACCGAGGAAAAAGATAAGAAGTCGTGGATACAAAGGGATGCAAAGGCACAGAAAATTATCATCTCTACAGTTGATAAAAAGGTACTTACACACATGTTTGATTGCCAAACGTCTGCAGAAATGTACCAGAAATTGAAAACGATCTTCAAGAACGATAACGAAGACCAAAAGTGTAGACTTTTACAGGAGTTTTTCAGTTCTCAATTCGAAAAAGGGAGTGACATTGCAACACATGTAAGCAAACTACAAAATTTAGCTTATAGACTGAAATCATTAAAACAAGATGTAAGCGATGAAATGATGTGTTCTAAAATTTTGAGTACATTACCTGGAGAATACAAATTCTTTAAAACCGCTTGAGAATCAACTACAAATGCTGAGAAGACTCTGACGAATCTAGTTTCAAGATTGCTTTCAGAAGAAACTATGAATAAAAATGAAGAAAAAGGGAGAACACCTGTAGCGTTCCAGTGTTCTAGTCTCGATAAAACTTATTATATATGTAAAAAGGTAGGACATATTGCTCGATTTTGCAGGAATAAAAATAAAAACTATGCATGCACTGATGAATACCAGAATGCAAATTAAACAGGTTATAATAGTCGTATGGTGAATACAACACAGGAAGTGAAATGCAGAATTTGTAAGAAAGCCAACCACACAGAGAATAACTGCTTTTTCAGGGATAAACATAAGAGTTATAATAAAACCGAACAAAGTAATAATAAAATTTCTTTTTAACAGAAAGCAGCAGCTTCAGAGAATTTAGTCGAAACGTGTTTGTCCTAGACTCAGGTAGTACAGCCCATATGGTGAACGATCATAAGATATTCAAGAATCTTACGAAAACTAACAACGAAATATGTGTAGCCAAAAAAGGTACTAATATCACAGCTAAGGGAATCGGAGAAATTGAAATGAAAGAATGTACATTAAAGGATGTTTTGTACGTACCAGATTTAAGTAAAAATTTACTCTCAGTAAAGGCCATAACAGAAAATCATGGTTAAGTAATATTTGAAAACGACAAAGTACATATAATGAAGGAAAATGAGAAAAAATTAGAAGGAACGAAGAACGAGAAAGGTCTGTATATAATAGAACTCACAAAAGAAGACCACTGGGATGAAACTTTTCTCGTTTCAACAAAAGAAGAAAAAATAAAATATTGGCACAGTAAGTTGGTGCACATTAATATAAAGGATATTAAGAAACTCATCGATAAACAAATGGTAACAGGAATGGACATTAAAACAACTGACTGTGATTATTTTGAGACACCGTGTGAGATCTGCATGAAAGGAAAGCAGGTGAGAGCTCCGTTCAATACAGAAAGAACAAGAGCTGGGAGACCCTTGGAAATAATTCACTCAGATCTATGTGAAACAATAGACCCTCCAACATGGGATAATAAGAAATATATCTTAACTTTAATGGATGATTATACACACTATGTAGTTATATATCTTCTTGAATACAAGAGTGAGACAGTTGATTTTATAAAAGAATATGTTGAAGAAGTAGAAAGAGATAAAACTATGAAAATAAAAAAGATAAAGAGTGACAATGGTGGAGAATATAGAAATAATAAATTAGAAAATTATTGCAAAGGGAAAGGCATAATTATGGATCCCATAATACCTTATTCACCACAATTAAATGGGAAAGCTGAACGTCTCAACAGAACTCTAATAGAAAAAGTAAGAACCCTATTATTTGACATGAACGTAAATAAAAAGTTTTGGGGTGCAGCAGCTAGAGTTGCAGCTTTTATCCTAAATAGAAGTCCAACAGAGTGATTATCCCTTGATTTGACACCAATAGAGATGTGGACAGGTAATAAACCAGATTTAAAGAGACTACAAATTTTTGGATCTGAGGTGTATGCTAAAACCTTGAGATATCTGAACAAATTAGATAGCAGAAGTGAAAAATTTTTGTTCATGGGATATGCACCAACGGGATACCGTCTATGGGATGAGAGAAAGCAAAAAATAATGATAAGAAGAGATGTGGTATTCAAGAAGAAGAGAGACAATATGAAGAAAAACATGGTAAGAAGAAAGTTTAATGAACAGAATTGACCGAAAACGAAGAGTGTGACTGGAGTATTCAACACAACAATGAACAAGAACCTGATATGGAAATACAACAAGACATTGAATCAGAATGTATTCAACAACAAGACAATTGTAAGGAACAACAAAATGAAACATCAATACATGAAAATGAAATAGAATACATCTATGGAGAAGTCTCTGACAACGGTGATTGTTGGGGCGTTTTCGGAATTTCCCCAGTATTTGTTTATTATTGTTTGTGTCGGTTCATATCTCACATATGACACCACATGTTTTAATTTCGCTCTCTTCGCGTTTCCATTCAGTTTCAGTTTAGAATTCGACGCCGCCGTGTTGTAGAATTTCGACCAGCTTTTCGCATTTTCGCTTTTCACCCGCTTTAGAAAAATTTCACATAGTAAAACCGCAATATTTAGTGTGCACCTTGGTGTTAGTGCATCATAGTTATAGTTCAACTCGCATCATAGTTCAACCCGCATTATTAGGATTATAGCATTTTCATTCAAACCAAGGAAGGTCGGGATTACCACCTGCATCCCGAGCCGCAGTGGGAGTGCTGTCCAGGTTTAAAATTTCATCTTTTTTTTTTCCTTATTTTACCTTCACCCTTCCTAATTTACTTCCCTTACTCGAAGGTGAATTTGGAAATAACGCACCTGGAACTAGCTTGACCCCCAAAAAACTTAGTAGTAAGTTAAATTAAACTTTTTTTTTATTTTACAGTTCACTCAAAATAGCATATATAGCATATAGGCCTTTGTAAGTACAAATTGTTTTCAATAAATTGACCAAAGGCCGTACCATTTTGATCCTTATCGGACCGGATTTCATTTCATTTTATAGATTTCTCAAAATTCCCATTCGACATAAATGTGGTGTGGTCTGTGAGATAGACGTTCCGGTGCAAGTTTTTGCAGTCATTGTTTGGTTTCACATAAAGTGTTCTCGCTCATTTCGACTACTTTGCTCTTTCTCTTTCACGTCAGTGTATTCGTTACAGATTTCCTTTTATAAGTAACATATTTTATATTTCATTTCAATATGCCGAATACCACGGAAATGGATAAGAGGCAAACTGAGCTGAAGGCTTTGGAATCCAAAAAACAAATGTTTTTCTTACGCCTTCAAAAGCTTTCAGATCATATTAAAGATTTGAATAAGCCTAAAGTTGCAGAATATTTCAGAATAGGTTTATACTCCATTGAAACGACAAAACAAAGCACTATGGAAGTTGTAGATGAGATAAATATGATTCAATTAGACATAAATCCAGATAGTTCACCAAATTATCAAGCAGTTGAAGCTGCTGAAGATTTATATTGTCACATTAAATTGGCCGCAGATCAGGTAGAAAAAGGATCGTTGGATTCTAGTAGTGGTATTAGTACAATTTCAAAAATTGCATTAAAACCGCAACACAAAGTACCTGCAATTGAATTAGTAGATTTTAATGGTGATCCTAAAGTATGGCCCATATTTTACCAAAACTTCAAGAGTTGCGTTCATGAAAATGCTGAGCTAGACGATTCGTGCAAAATACATTATCTACTGAGTAAACTCAGTGGTCGTGCCCTCACTATTTGTTCTGGAATACCTCCAATTGCAAATAACTATGAAAGTATTTGGAAGTTGTTGATTAATACATATCAAGATGAAAGATTGTTAGCTTCCACGTATTTACGATCAATATTCGAGTTCAAATTTATAACTGTGGAGTCATCCAATAATTTGAATCATTTTCTAGAAAACTTTGACGTATCTGTTAGTGCATTCAAGCAACTTCGTCTGAAGGATCCTCTTGACTTCATTCTGGTCACTTTGGCTCTCACTAAAATAGACAATCAAACTTAACGTTCATTCGAAATGATTTTGAAAGACAATGAATTACCATCCTATGAAAATTTAATTAATTTCATTAGACAGCAATCAAGGATGCTTAGTCGTAGTGGTATCGGCCCAAGCACGCATAGCACACCAAAATATTCTTCTAATAAACAGAAATCGACCTACTCTTACGTAGCATCTAATTTGCAATCAACTAGATCTGATTCAATTCAATGTTCATTGTGCAAGCAGTCACATTTCATTTACAAATGTAATCAATTTTTGAAAATGTCTCCATTTTGTCGTTATAAAGTGGCTAAAGAAAAAGGTTGTTGTTTGAATTGTTTAAGTTCCAAACATAAGATTTCCTCATGCTAATCAACAAATACATGCAACGCTTGTAAACTCAAACACCATTCATTATTGCATTTTGGAAATAATGAAGGAAATTCGAATATGAATAAAAATAAATAGTAAGGTGACTGAACCACAACCTCAAACCTCGTCTTCGGAGCAGGACCCACCTCGGGAAAAGGTTGGTTATGTTGTGTCCTCACACTCGAATGCCTCTACCTCTAATGCTAGAGTTTCTCTATTGCCTACTGCCAAGGTTCTAATCTCATTTCCTGGTGGAAATAGCAAGGAAATTCGCGTCTTAATTGACAGTGGTAGCGAAGAGAATTTTCTTTCATTTCAATGTTGTCAAAATTTGAACATTCCGATTATGGAATTAAATCAAACTATTATAGGAATTGGAAACCATAAAAGTTCCGTCAGAGGCATTGCAAGAAATATTTGCATTTCTTCTCGCTATGACTCAAATGTATTTTTCACTTTAAATGCTTTAGTAGTAGATAACTTGACTGTCAAATTACCGAGCAGTAATATTTCTCAAGAATATTTAAATTTGTTTTCGAATATTCCCTTAGCTGGTGATATATTCACTGAATGTTCGGAAATTGATGGCATCCTAGGATCTGCTATTTTCGCAACGATTCTGAATGAGAATGAAATTTCACATGAAAGTGATTCACCAGTAGCAATAGATACAAGTTTGGGTTATATTTTTCCGGAAAAGCGCGAACGGCCGCTTCAAACGAGATTGTTCGATCTAAATTTTGTTATAATGCGGTGATCTCCGATGAACCCCTCGAAAATTTAGTAGAAAATTTCCTGGATCTTGAAGAAGTTCCGGCTATCGGGCATTGTACTGATGAAGAAGTAGCTTGCGAAACTCATTTTCAATCTACTTTTTCCAGATCTACTTCGGATCGATATACAGTGTGTCTACCTTTCAAGATAGAACCCAATAACTTGAGTGATTCCTTCACCACCGCGTTAAGGAGATTTTTCAGCTTGGAAAGAAGGCTTAACTCATATCCAGTTCTCAGGGAACAATATAGCGCTATCATTTCAGATTACCTTCAACAAGGTCATATGAATAAAATGTGTTCAGTCGATGATGATAGATTTCAAGACATAAGAAATCATCCGCATTATATCATCGCACATCATCCAATTTTTAAAGATAGTGTGTCCACTCCTGTTCGAATTGTTTTTGATGCCAGTGTAAAAACTACACCCTCATCTCTTTCATTAAATGATTGTTTGCACACGGGATCTAAATTACAGGTGGACATAGTTCAAATGTTCCTCAACTTTAGATTGTTTTCTATTGTCCTTATCGCGGACATTCGTCAAATGTATCGTCAAATAAAAATTTCTGAACAAGATCGCGTCTTTCAATTAATTTTATGGCGATTTTCTCCCAATCAAGCTATTGAAGTTTATCAAATCAATAGAGTGGCATTTGGTATAAGATCATCTCCATTTTTGGGTCTCAAAGTAGTTAGACAATTATGTCACGACGAAGCTCATAATTTTCCATATGCTTCGAAAGTAGTTTTGAACGATATGTATGTTGATGATCTAGTAACCAGCGTTGATAGTATCGTTGAGGCAAAAACGCTATTCGTTGAACTGACAAAATTGTTCGAATCTGGCGGATTTGAAATCGAAAAATGGTACACAAATTCTCCGCAAGTATTGTCATGCATACCCTCCGAGAAACATTCTCCTGAGATAATTAATTTTGAAAAAGATTTCTTTCATGTATTAGGAATACAGTGGAAACCTGAATCGGATGTTCTTTCATTCGATGTAGCATTAATTTCTCAAAGTAATCAAAAATATAAAAGAGAAGCATTTTATCACAGATTAGCAAAATCTATGACCCTTTGAGTATCATAGGTCCTGTAGTATTGTACGCGAAATTGTTTATTCGTAAACTCTGGTCCATTAAATTAGAATGGGACTCTGCCCCCCCAGTTGAATTTGTTAACAGCTGGAAAGATTTTGAAAATGAATTGCCTCTTCTTACTCAGGTGAAGGTTCCTAGATGGCTAGGAGCTCATGCAAATTCGCCTATAACCTTAATAGGTTTTTCCGCCGCAAGTCAAACTAGTTATGCCACTGCTGTTTATATGAAAACTGTTTTAAACGGTAAATCCAGCATAAATTTGATATGTTCTAAATCTAAAATTGCTCCACTTAAAGTTGTGTCTATACCCCGCTTAGAACTTTGTGCTGCCATGCTCTTATCGAAATTACTCAAATATGTAATTTCTGTTTATTCCACTCGTTGCCAAATAGATAATATTTTTGCTTGTACTGACTCGATGATTGTGTTAGGATGGAAAGTTCAGTCTCCGCACAAGTGGAAGACTTTTATAGCTAACCGCGTTCCTCAAATTCGGTCTAATTTGCCTATAAAAAATTGGTGTTTCGTTCAAGGAACACAAAATAGCGCTGATATTGTTTCACGAGGAGTCACACCCTCCAAATTTCTTTTGAATATTGAACGTTGGCTTCACGGCCCCTTGTGGTTAGAAAAGGATGAAAGTTTTTGGCCTTTGAAATTAATCCATAATGTAGATCTGTCCGACGATTTACCTGAAGCACAAACTATTTCAATGGTTGTCACAACAAATGACGAGTTATATTCCTTCATATCAAAATTTTCCAATTTCACTAAACTCCTTAGAAGCATGATATATGTTTTGAAATTTGGTCGCATACTTTCACTCTCTGATGAAGTCAGCATTTCTAATCTTGAAATTTCCGAAAATTATTCAATAGAAATAGTTCAACATTTTCATTTTAGCGAATTGTTCAATTCATTGGAAAGAAATAAAAATGTTCCCTCATCTTTCAGAAAATTCTATCCATTTCTAGATGAATTTGGCCTCATTCGGGTAGGAGGTAGGCTAATCAATGCCTCTGTTGGTTTTGATTACAAACATCAAATACTCCTTCCAAAAAATTCACATTTTGTTGCTCTTTTAGTTGAGTATATGCATAAAAAACATATACACGCAGGTCCGCATTTACTTCATTCAATTTTAATGAGTAAATATTGGATAATTTTCGCTCGAAAAATTATAAGACAAACAGTACGTTCTTGCAATCATTGCTTTCGATTGAAACCTAGACCTAACTTCCCTTTGATGGGAAATCTTCCTTCACCGCGTGTAACGACTCAACTCAAGGCCTTCATAGATGTAGGTGTTGATTACGCCGGACCTTTCAAAATTTCTTTAACTAGACATAGAGGAGTCAAAAATGTCGCAACAAAATGTATTCACTCAGAGTTAGCTTCTGACTTAACAACTGAGACCTTTTTAGATGCTTTAAAGAGATTTATCAGTCGTAGAGGTCCAGTTAAAACGCTCTATTCGGATCAAGGAACCAATTTTATTGGCGCTTCTAGATATCTGAACGATTTACAAAAATTCATAGTTTCATCAGAATATAGTGGTGCTCTCTCACCACATATGGGTGGTTTGTGGGAGAGTAACATAAAGAGCATGAAGAAATTTTTGTTCAAGTCGATAGGTGAGCAGATTCTTTCATATGAAGAGTTTTACACCGTATTGACCCAAATAGAAGCTCTCCTCAATAGTCGTCCTCTTTGTTCGTACATCAGTAATGATCCTTCTGATCCGACTTTGTTAACACCAGCTCACTTTTTGTTAACATCTCTACAACATTTTCCTGCTTCTGATGTTTCTAAAATAGAAATAAATAGGTTGAGTAGAAAACAACTATTAGACAAAATAGTCCAATCTTATTGGAAAAGATGGAAATATGAATATCTTCATCAATTGCAAACACGCTCTAAATGGAACTCTGTTACAAATCCTGTAACCGTTGACACTGTAGTAGTAGTAATGGGTGAGAACACACCCCTCTTGAATTGGCCTCTTGGAATTATCACAGAAATATTTCCAGGTCGTGATCAGATCGTTAGAATCGCTATGGTCAAAACTAAGAATGGACTTTTCAAACGTCCTGTTACAAAATTGTGTCCACTTCCAACACAATAATATTGCAACTTTATCTTGTTTCACTTTATTCAATAGTTGTTAACCGCTTTGATAGTTATCAACCGCTTTGTAGTTTTCAATCTCTTTAATAGTTTTGATCTGCTAATTTAGATTGTTATGTTCTCATAGTTGATTTTTTTGCCAATTTGCAATCTTCCCAAAGAGAGAGAGGGAGGATGTTGGGGCGTTTTCGGAATTTCCCCAATATTTGTTTATTATTGTTTGTGTCGGTTCATATCTCACATATGACACCACATGTTTTAATTTCGCTCTTTTCGCGTTTCCATTCAGTTTCAGTTTAGAATTCGACGCCGCCGTGTTGTAGAATTTCGACCAGCTTTTCGCATTTTCGCTTTTCACCCGCTTTAGAAAAATTTCACATAGTAAAACCGCAATATTTAGTGTGCACCTTGGTGTTAGTGCATCATAGTTATAATTCAACTCGCATCATAGTTCAACCCGCATTATTAGGATTATAGCATTTTTATTCAAACCAAGGAAGGTCGGGATTACCACCTGCATCCCGAGCCGCAGGGGGAGTGCTGTCCAGGTTTAAAATTTCATCTTATTTTTTCCTTATTTTACCTTCCCCCTTCCTAATTTACTTCCCTTACTCGAAGGTGAATTTGGAAATAACGCACCTGGAACTAGCTTGACCCCCAAAAAACTTAGTAGTAAGTTAAATTAAAGTTTTTTTTATTTTACAGTCCACTCAAAATAGCATATATAGCATATAGGCCTTTGTAAGTACAAATTGTTTTCAATAAATTGACCAAACGCCGTACCAGTGATGAAGAAGATTTGAACTCGGGACAAGGAAATTCAACCGAAAGGCAAGATACTAGAACCAGATCAGGAAGAAGAATTAATAAACCTAAGCACTATGACGATTTTGCTTTGCTAACATACAATGAGGCAATGCAAAGTGGAGAAAGAGACAGATGGAAGAAGGCGATAGAAGATGAGAAAGGATCATTGGAGAAAAATCAGACATGGGAATATATAGACAAGAAGGAAGCTAACGACACAAAAGTACTTACCAATAAATGGGTATTTAAAATTAAAGACGATGTCACCTATAAAGCAAGACTTGTAGTAAGAGGATGTCAACAACAAAAAGGTATTGATTACACAGAGGTGTTTAGTCCTGTAGTTAATATCAGCTCGCTACGAATGCTATTAGCCATATTAGTAAAAAGGAACTTCATACTCAAAAAGTTTGATATAAAGACTGCATTCCTGTATGGAAAAATCACTGAAGATATCTACATGAATGTACCAGAGGGATATGAGGAACAAGAAGGAAAAATCTGCAAACTTAAGAAGTCGCTTTATGGCCTGAAGCAAGCGCCAATGAAATGGAATGAATGTTTCACAAAATGTCTAAAAGAATATGACATGAAACCTATGAGTATTGATCAGTGTATATTTACAAACCAAATTGGAACTTCAATAATAGCTATTTATGTGGATGATGGATTAGTAGCAGGAGAAAGAAATGAAGATATAGACAGTTTATTAAGAAAACTGGAAGAGAATTTTGAGATCAAGAAGTTTGAGGAAGTCGATATGTTTTTGGGAATTAGATTGACGAAAGGTGATAACTGGATGAAATTGGACCAGAAGAATTATACAGAAAGCATTTTGGAGAAATTTCATATGGAAAATGCTAAGTCAGCAGCTACTCCGATAACCGATAATAATGATAATTGTCAGATAGAAGTTATACCAGAAAAATTCCCCTATCGTGAAACAGTTGGGAGCTTATTATACCTATTATACTCTTTTTGAATGAATTGCTGTGATGTGATGACCAAGGTTATCAAGACTCAAACATATTCTTACATTAATCAAATTGTAACGTTACAATTGCCCATGAGACTCTAAGGACTAATTTCTAGGGGTGGTTTGGCTTATTTGGCAACAAAACTCCTACCCAGGTTTTTACAAATTTAATAAAATCAAAATATACAATGATCGATCCTTTTGACTCCAAACAAATAATAAAATAGAAACTTAACTTAAAACGATTTTAAATGAGCCAGTCTGCCACTAGGATGGAACCTCTTCTGTATATTATCTTCAGCCTTCCGAACACCAATTCTTATCAGGAAGCTATAGTACTCCAGTCCTCATTCAACGAAGTTGGTGTGATAATGCCAGGTATTTCGCAGGAATTCTTTCAGATTCAGAAACTAAAGTGGTCTAACATACGTACTATCCCAAATTCTGTATCTCAAGGAAGTAGTTCTTGATATTTTTCAATCCCAAGAAAGGTTCCTGTTCTAATCCCACGGGAGGTTTCTTCGTTCTAATCCCACGGGAGGTTTTCTTCGTTCTAATCCCACGGGAGGTTTCTTCGTTCTAATCCCACGGGAGGTTTCTTCGTTCTAATCCCACGGGAGGTGCGAGAATCCTGACACAATTCTCGCCGATAAATAAGATTCCGAGTCTCAAATTAAATTAATAATGACTGAAATCTAAATTTGAGGTACTTATTCTTGCTGGAGTCTCAATCATCATTCAAAATCTTTCAGAAAATTCTCTCCAGAAACGCGCATCTGCGTTCCGACCGAAAGTACACGATATGAAACGATTAATTGACAAATTACCGCGTCTTCAAAAATTCCAGTAGCATAACATGGAATGAATCGTGCAAAATCGTTGCAAAATACTGATTGAATTCGATGAAAATTTGGGATTGAAAGTGTCGAAATGGTATGATAATTCACTCAACGTTTGATGGACCTTGTTTCTTTTTCGAAGTCAATTGTTATTGAAGAAAAATCAAAAAAGTAATATTTGATGGCAAAGTTAACCTGCGGAAATCAACAACAAAAAGAACAATAACATAGTAGACGCATCTGTTGGTGTGTTATATCAGGTGTCAACATTGAACAGATTCGGATTCAGGGTATTTTATGATGGCTGGTAAATTCAAATGTGTGATTTGTGATAAAGCCATAGGGAAGAGCAGTTACAAAGTAAAGTGCGCGAAGGGTTGCAAAAGATGGGCCCACCTAACTTGTACTAACCTAGATAAAGACAAAATAGAAAAAGGGGGAGAGATTTGGACCTGCCCGAAATGTAATAATGCATCAACGGAGGCGGAAACAACAGATCAATCATCCGACGATGAACAGTTTTTGGATCAAAGGAAGGAAAAGAATAAGGATAGATACATGGGCTCCGGAAGGGAAAACCTAGAAACCAATGAGATTTTAAAGAAATTAGTCAAAAAAGTGGAAGAACTGGAAAAAGCGGTTACGTTCAGTAACAATTTGGTGGAAGAAATGAAGCATTCCTTCGAAGAGATAAAAAGAGAAAATAAACAATTGAGAAAAGAGCATGATAAGATAAAGGTGGAAGTAGAACTCTTACATAAGGAAGTGACGGAAATGAAGGATAAGATGGCAATAAACGCTTTAGCAAAGGAGACACAAGAAAGAAAGAAGAATATAATAGTCTCAGGACTGAATAAAAAAGAAGATGTTGTAAAAGTGATGAAAAAACTCGACGTTCCTATAGATGAGGAGGAATTGAAGTTTAAGCAGGTGTTGATAAACAAGGAAAGAAAAGCCTTTATTGTTACATTCAAGGAAGAAGTTCAAAGAAATTTGGTGTTGATGAACAGAAGAACAAGAGGAGCAATAGACACGGAAAGTATGGAAATCGGAGGCCCGAAGAGGAAGATCTTTATAAATGAAGACCTGCCGAAACTCATTCTGGACCTGTTAAAGAAGGGAAGAGAACTTAAGAGTACAGGATTCAAGTTGGTTTGGGCAAAGGATGGAAATGACTTCTGTAGAAAAAGTGAGTACTCCAAAATAATTTTATTGATTAATCATGAACAAATAGATGAGTTGAAACGTCAATAAAAAAATATATATAAATAATAGATTTTGTGAGATAACAGTTTTTTTAGTTTTGGGCAATTATGCAAAGTTTCGTGGATGATTTCGTTGTTGAACCATTTGAAACAAAAGAGGTGGAAAGTGTGGAAGATTTTAAAGAAAATTTAGGTCAAAATAAAGCAAATTTTGGGTTATTGCATAATAATATTAGGAGCATTGCAAAAAATTTAGATGAGTTCAAATTAGTCTTATCAACGCTTCAACTAAGGGTAGATGTCGTAATTTTAACAGAAACATGGAATATAGTAGATGTCAGTTTGTATAAGGTTCAGGGTTATATTGAATATTACAATCATAGTCATTTGAACCAAAATGATGGAATGATAACATATGTTAGGGAAGATCTACAACATGAAATAGAAATTTTCAATTTAGGTGAAATAAAGGTTCAAATTACGAATATACATAAGGCAGATAAACAAATACGTATTATTTCACTATATCGTTCTCCAGGCCTCCCTGCAGCCGAGTTCAATAACAATCTGTCAAGGTTCCTCGACATCTGCAATAGTAAAAGCAACTCACAAATGGTCTTTTTTGTAGGTCACATAAATATTGATATATTATCAAAATCAAAAGACTCTGAGACCTACTTAAATATAATGGCCGAAAATAACTTTGTTTCTTTAATTAATAAGCATACAAGAGTGACGCAAGTATCAAAATATATATAGATCATATATTTTCGAAATCTAAAATAAATAGAGAAAATTTTAATGCAGCAATAATCAAAACCACTGTAACTGATCACTATACTGTATTCGCATAATACTGTTCCGGTAGTAAATTAGTAGGAGAAGAAAAAAGACTGCAAAATGCAAGACGTTACATTGGTTATGATAATTTGAGGAATGATCTACTTATACTAAATTGGGATAGCTTTTACAACACGCGTGAAGTAAATGAGGCTTGGAACAATTTTGTTGAAATTTTAAGAGAAAAAATTAAGAAAAATACCAAGAAAGTTCATAGTAAACACTCACAAAAAAAACTTACTCCTTGGATAACAGCTGGTTTAGTAAACTCTTTAATCACAAAAATAGATTATACAAAGACATGATAAAAAATCCGCATAGTATTGAAAAATTAAAGTTGTTCAAAAAATTCAAAAATAAACTCAACATACCATAAAACATCAATTTGTCCATCTAATAAATAAAAGTATTGAAGAAGGCATTTTTCCGGATATTATGAAACTCTCAATTGTGGTTTCCTTGTATACATCTTCAAGTAGAACTGAACTAACAAACTACAGGCTCATATCCTTGACTACAGCATTATCAAAAATATTTGAGAAAATATTGAAGAAAAGATTATGTGACTTCTTAAATAAATATAAACTGCTTTCGAAAAACCAATTCGGCTTCCAAAAACGGAGATCTGCTCAAGATGCTATAGCCCAGTTAGTTTCAAAAATTTCTGAAGAAATTGATAATAACATTCCTGTTATGTGTATTTTTGTGGATATAAAAAAGGCCTTCGATACAGTTGATCACAAACTACTATTAGTAAAGTTGGAGGATGTGGATTGCAGAGGGGTGGCTTACAAGTTGCTAGAAAGTTATCTGTCAAATAGGAAACAAGTGGTCAGAATAGATAACGTAATTAGTGAAGAAAGAATAGTATCATGTGGGGTACCCCAAGGTACAGTACTGGGACCTATATTGTTTCTGATTTACCTAAATGGCTTATTTGACTTGCAATAAGAGTGTGAGATAATTAGTTTTGCTGATGATACAGTTATTTTGTTTGAAGCACAAACTTGGGAAGCATTGAAATCAAGATCTCTTAAAAATTTTACCATCATTCAGGATTATTTTACAGTAAATAAACTAACTTTAAATTATGACAAAACCAGATACATGCTATTCACAAGCAAGAAGAAGGAATTTCCAAATTTTGAAAGTCTGAAGGTGGGAAATACTGAAATATTCAAAACAGATGACATTAAATACTTGGGGGTTCACATTGATAATCACTTAGGATGGAAAATATAATCAGATTATATTGTTAAAAAATTACGACAACTGCTACCTGTGTTCAGAATGTTGAGAGATATATGTGAAATGAAAGAGCTCAGGCGAGTATATTACGCGTTGGTAGAACCAGATTTGAATTATGGCATTTTGAGTTGGGGCGGCCTGGCGGATTTTTATTGTGGACCCCTTGAAGTTATACAAAAATGGATTTTGAAAGTGATGTATAGGAAAAATATGACTTATCCTACTGATATTTTGTACAGGGAAGCTGAGGTGTTCAGCATAAGGCAATTATATGGAAGATCGCTTTTGTTATACCAGTATGAACGACCACAGATAATACCAAGACATTATGAGATCAGGGGAAATCCAGTACAGCGACCGCAAGTCGGAAGGACATTGGGATTGCGAACTTTTACCTACCTTGCACCGGTTTTATATAGCATCTTACCTTCAAACCTGAGGGCAGTAAATTCTCGAACACTTTTCACCAGAGGAGTCAAGACGTGGATCAAGTCACAAGATAATGAATTTTGGAAGAAAATTTTCAACAGGGTTAACTTTGTTTAGAACATTTGTTTTGTTGTACTTATATTGTATTTGTTTTATCTAAACTCATTGGTAGTTGTTTTTTTAGAGTTTATGATTGTTATATTATTCCCCCACGAACAAGTTTATACTTTTGTGGGTTATAATTTGTTTATTGATGCGTACCTTACAAATTGATTGTATTTCAGAAACTGTTTTTTGTTATATTTTTTCTGCTTCAATAAACTTATTTATTTATTATTTATTCATCTAATGAGACGAGACCAGATATAGCATATGCAGTTGGGTTTTGCAGCCGAAATCAAGAGCAGATATAAATAATGTTAAGAGAATTTTTAGATACCTAGCGGATACAAGAGATGATGGAATCATATACAAGAAAGATGAAAAAGATGAAATGTTGAAGGCATACAGCGATAGTGATTTCGCAGGAGACAAGATGACCAGAAAGAGCACTACATGATATGTTGTGTTCTATTGTAATGGACCAATAAGCTGGAGTTCGAGAAAGCAACCAGTACTAGCGTTGAGCAGCACCGAAGCAGAATTTATCGCGGCAGATGAAAGTGTCAAGGAGATACTGTATGTGAAAACTTTATTTGAATCTATAATTTTGAGAAATATTAGTGCAACTTTGAACATTGATAATCAGAGTGCCATAAGCATCATTAAAAACGCTCAGTTTAATAGACGATCTAAACATATAGATGTGAGATATCACTTTATACATGAAAAAGTTAATGAAGGTCTAATCAATATTAAATATTTGTGTACAGAGGAGAATATAGCAGATATATTTACTAAAGCTTGGAATAGTGTAAAGTTTATGAAGCATAAAAATGAATTAGTTATATGAAGTTAATGTTTTTTTTGAAATTTTGTGATCATTAGGACAAGGTGTTGAAATGTTAGATTTGGAATGTAATGATCATAAAATAAGTAGTTTAAAGAAAAGATATTTTGTTCTATGAATAATATGTCAATCATATATTTCTATGTATGTGAAAAGTCAGTCCCATGTAAAAAATTACTATTGAGAAAAAAATAAAGTTTAAGTTTATCGTTCTATGAAGTTGGAGGATTTATTGACTAAAAACCCAATTAATATAAAATAAAACCCTTAATATTCATCAGCATTGAAAAATGTTGGTTGGTAGAACAGTTTTCTGTATCACAAATTTGACAAATAATAGATAAATCCGTTCCAGTCTATTTTGTTCCACAAAATGTGCCGGAAAGAACTGATTTGCCACATAATTAGAGAAAAGTATATCTAGAGTTTTGTCATTTGAATATCGGAAATTCAATTCGTGAAATCAAATTAGTGAAGCTTTGATAATGAAAATACCTTTTACATGTAAAGTAATTAGATATTTAAATTTCTATGGTCATAGAGTATTATTGCTAGTCTGTCTGGAAACAGATCGAATAAAATTGACCCTACGTATAACATAAATTCATAAAATCTCAAATAACTCTTGAATTATTGAATTTGAGACCATAATCACGTTTGGAAACCACCCTTATTTTTTACCGTAGAATCCAGCGAAATCACAAAAAAATAGGGTTCTGATTTGAAAATCGAAAGTTATGATCAAATTTTGTTCACAATTTTTGGCACCCTGTGATGATGTTTCTCAAATTCAAGATATGCACGATGTTCCAACATCACTTTAGTTTGAGAAAGTGAATTGAAATAGGCATAGGATATTCACAGTAAAAATAATTCAGGTAATTGTGACTAAGGAAATTCTCTCTTTTTTACGGTTTTTCCTTGATATTTTGAAAACTATGAGGACCAACACAATAATTTTAGCAAAGAGTAATTGAGAATGGAAATCTCGATAATATCTGAGACATAAAATGAAAAACAAGTTTGTTTTGAAAAAAAATTTTTTAATTCTTATATAACCGGAAGCGCCTGAACTTCGAAAATATTTTAGCTGAACAATGTCATATTCCGAAATTTTAGACTTAGGCGTACAACTTTGCTCCTGCCGTTTTGCAATAGCTGGCTGTAACGGTGAGTAGTAGTCGAAATAAATATATCGTAGATGTCATACAATAAGTTTAATTATTTGTGAACATAACGCCATCGACATGTTAGTCGATTTGTGTCTGCATCACAAAGTTATTCACGATTAACCATGTCAGCTTAAGAGTCAAATTCTCGCCATTTGAGGGAGGTTTCAATTTTCTACTGAAATATGAATAAATCTGCGGCTGAGGCTCATCGAATGCTCTCAAATACCTATGGTGAGGCCGCTATTAGTGAAATAACATGCCGAGAGTGGTTTCAACGCTTCAAGAATGGTGATTTTGATGTCGAAGACCAGCATCGCGGTGGAAGAGAGAAGGTTTTCGAAGATGCAGAATTGGAGGCAATACTTGAGCAAGACTCATTTCAAACGCAACAATAATTGACAGGATCATTAGGACTACAAGCCATTTCAAAACGCCTGAAAGTCATAGGAATGATTCAGAAACAAGAAAAGTGGGTGCCGTACGAGTTGAAGACGGGAGGTGTTTGAACGGAGTTTGTTTGTTTGTGAACAGCTGCTTTCGAGGAAAAGACGAAAGGAATTTCTGCATCGGAATGGGACTGGAGACGAAAAACGGGTTCATTACTATAATCCCAAGCACATAAAATCATGTGGATATCCCGGCCATGCTTCCACGTCGACGGCTAAACCGAATATTCTCGCTTCTAAGGTCATGCTCAGTATTTGGTGGGACCAGCTCGGTGTAGTGTATTATGAGTTGTTAAAACCGACTGAAACGATCACAGGCGATCGTTATCGAACGCAATCAATGCGTTTGTGTCGAGCATTGAGAGACAAACCGCCGCAATACGACGAGAGAGTACATGAATGGATTTTACTGCATGACAATGCTCGACTCCTTGTTTCGAAAGTCAAGATATACTTGAAAAAGTTGAAATGGAAATTCCTACCCCACCCGACGTATTCTCCAGACGTTGCTCCCTCGGAATATCCCTTATTTCGATCAATAGCACACAGCCTGGCTGACCAGAACTTCCTATCTTATGAAGAATTAAAAACTTGGATCGATTCGTGGATCGCTTCAAAAGATGACCAGTTTTTTCAATTCGTACGCTGCCCGAAAGATGTCAGAAAGTATAGTGACAAGCGATGGGCAATATTTCGAATCATAAATGTATAACCAGTGTTTTACAATAAAGCCTCAAATTTCGGTAAAAAAATTTGTACGCTTATGTATTTGTTATATTATAACATATTTATTTACTTATCACGGTTTTAGCCAGATTTAAAAAAAAAATGGTAAATCTATTGTTTCATATGAAAAAAAAAAGAAGACAATTGGCAAGTATAACACAAAATCTAATTTGGTCTGTGAACCCTTTGAAAACCTTGTAATCACAGCGTCCTCGTCAACATCAATGTCCCTGTATATGTCCAGGAGGACTAAACTGAATCCGATGCCAATATCGAAAAAACCAGAATAATACCATATGAACTACCATTTATTCATTTCGAAAATAAACTTGCCGAATTTTCTGCTCGAATAGCTGTGCGAAAATTATGAGTTTCCATACAATTTTATAATACGTCATAATCTCAAACAATCTATTAATATGAATTTCCACCAAGTGAAAAACCGATCCCATCAAGAAGATCTGGCATACAGGCAACGTTGCAGATTATTTCGCATCTGACAGACGTTACGTATTAAACATGATGGCCGCCGCCGTATATAAACAATCGATAAAAGCATCGATTTTGACGAAAAAAGGCATTTTTATTTCAGGGAAATGTGATTAATTAATCATTTCCAACAAGAATCAGTTAATAACATATAAGAAAACTAGCTATTAATGTGGATAACCTCACCTTCATTAGGCCAATTTCAAAATTAAAAAAAAACTTGCTGGATTAAGGAATTTATGACAGCGAATTCGTGATCTAGGACTCAAAATAAGTAAGTCTGCAAAATTTCATCATTTTTTAATCATTATTAAAATTAATTAATATGGTAAACATTTACCAAAATTAATTCTATATAGTAAACTTTGTTTTTCTCTTCAGAAGATGGATTATTTTCGTTTGGATGGATAATTATACAGGATATTTATTTGTCGTATATCAATTAGAAGTATCTAGAGATGTTGGACCAATTCAAGTCTGAAAATTAATAGTTGCTTTTTAAAGTCTTTTATACCTTCATTGGATAGACCAACTTAAAACTCTAGCTGGGGAGAATATGCACGAAGCCGTTCATCATGCCCAAGATAGGGAGTCCTGGAAGCAGCTCGTTCAAAGAGTCGCGACATGATGTCACTACACCCTTACGAGGGTTAGATTAAGAGAGAGATACCTTCATTGAATTGCTGGAAAATTGATACCAATTTCGAAAGTGACTGCTATGTTAAAATTCTTCATATACTGAATGATCCTTCAAAATTTATTTCTGTCGTAACATTTTGACTAGTATTTCAACTGATATATTCCATACGTCATTAAAATCAATATCTTCAAAGTACTATTCGAAAGACTTATAATGAAATTTAGAAAAATATGTCTTTCTCAATTTCATAGTTATATATGATATGATGCATAAGTCCAAATTTAATTAATTCACATCTAAAGTGAATGTTATTTTTAGAAATATTCAGTATAGCTATAATAAACCAACTAAAAAGAGACATAATGAATAGACTTGCCTTTCAAATACCCATGGCCTATGTTACCTCATAAGCAATTACCTACAATATCTTATCTTGGTGGAAACTTTTTGAGAAATCAGGTTATAAGTTTGAGAGTCTCTAATTTCCAAGGCTTATTAATACATGTTTCAGTTGAGCGGTAAATAATATAACAGGGTATATATAGTTGAAATTATTAGTATGAAAGATTTGACTTATTCATTATAAATTCAACAGCACTGCACTCAAATTCTTCAAAAACGGAGTGGTCACTTATATTTTTGCACTCCTCTGTCGTAAAAGTGTATATTTTAGATATTCAAAGAACACATGGAAACTTTTGACTGTTATCTGACTAACTTGGCTCTTTTTATCCAGTAATGAAGCCAATTGTGAATTATCTATAAGGAGTTTTTCTATCTGTTTAATACTGTTTCATAGTAGCATAACTTTTACTCCAATCCAAGACTGAATTGATGAATGAAGCTTCTGTTCTCTTTGGTAGTTCCATCTTCTGTCGCAATAAATTCAAATTCTCACGAAAGGGAATGTAGTTTTATAGATTGTGGAAAATAAACGAAAAATTCCTGAAATAAAGTACCATTCATCCAATTAATTCCAAATAATACAAACCCTTCAAATGAACCTGAGTTGAGGAAAATGCATTCGATGATGATATCAATGTTCATTTCCAAATTTTGACAAATATCTATCGAATTTTTGATTCGCCGGAGACTTTGCATTTTATCTGTCGGCATTTATTCAAATATTAAATAACAATTTTGGAAACTGCAAACTTTTTCAAGAACTTTCATATATCGAAATGGAATATTTATTATTAACATGACACTGACAGTCAAATTTTCCACAGTTACCACAGAAATATGGGTCTTGAAATGTCAAAATAATCCGAAACACCTCGTATACTCGAAAACCGCGAGGAGAATCGAAGGTTTGGGATTTTTCCCGGGATCTCCAGACGATTTTGAGGGGGGTCTTATTCGTGTCAATTTTGCTCTAGATGGTCCCGTTTGTCTGGGATTTTACGTTTAAAATTTGACGTAAACTTGCAAGCGGTTTTATATATTAGAGAAGAATTCTGGAAATGAACAAATTATTATTATTATTATCCCCGACTTTTGCCTATACGCGTAGGATTTCCCCTCGCTGTCGGCTTCTCACTCCTCGCTAACAGAAACATTCACTCAATCCCAGATATTCAAAAACCCAGACAAACCAAGAAAAACTGCAAAGATGGAGAGAGAAGCCCCAGCATGGAAGACATTTCAACGAGGTGAACCAGGATCATGTCGACATTGAAGCGTCGAACTATTGGCTCACATCAGGTGCAGTGTACACAGAAACGGAAGGTTTTCTTTTAGCCATCCAAGATCAAGTGATCTCAACTAGAGATTACTGCAGGCATATCATAATGGATCGAACTATTACTGACGATCGATGCCGATGTGGGTGTCCAACAAACGAGACAATCCAACAGCTGTGTGAAGCTGGCACCCCCAAATGCGAATTTTTGGATGAAAATTTCAGGATCGTTTGTCCATCGTAGGTCCACGTTTGTCCACCCAATTATTTCATTTGTCCACCCAATAATTTCATTTGTCCACCCCTAGAAATCAAAAAATCGACTATTCCAAATCACGCAAAGTGTGAAGTTGGCACCCCCAAATGCGAATTTTGAGCTCAAAATTTCAGGATCGTTTGTCCGTCGTAGGTCCACATTTGTTCACCCTATACTTTCATTTGTCCCCCAGAGACCAAAAAATCGACCATTCGAAATTACGCGAAGTGTGAAGTTGGCACCCCCAAACGCGAATTTTGAGCTCAAAATTTCAGGATATTTTATCCATCGTAGGTCCCCATTTGTCCTCTTTTTTTTTCATTTGTCCAGACAGCGTTCAAGAGATATTGAAATGAAGGTTCTTTCTCTTTTTTATCTGAGCAGAACTCCCAGATTGCGAAAACGTCTTTTAAAAAGCAAAGTATGTCTAATTATATTTAGCCATTTATATGTGTTTCTTCACCTACAAAACTGTAAAAACCCTTTTCTCTGTCCAGAAATTGTGTCACATATCATCAAACTAGCGAAGCATTTCTCTATTTGGACGAACGTTAGGAAACCATATCTTCCTTTTTCATCTGGAGTAGAATCGTCAGTAAGAAGCGAAGCATATTATTTTGAAGATTTGAAGAATTCGGCTCTGGGTACAGATTATGAACCGTTACTAGCCGATAAATTCGTTGTTGAGCACATTGAATCAATTGAAAGTATTTCAAAAATTGAATTTGCCTCGAGTAAGCTAAGGAGTAAAAAAGGAGCATTGAATAAAAACGTGAAAGAAAATATTACTACTCAAAAAATGAATTCAGAAACCAATCTCAACAATGCTGACGACAACGAACATCTTTCTGATGTGGAAAATTGGCGAGGTTTGAACAAATTTGATTTGAAAAAGCCGGTTGATGATGAATTGGTTCTCAGTGATGCCGATGAAGAGAACATTCTTGCAAATAAATCGAATAGTATTATACATCATCAGTTGTACAAAAAAAGGGGTCACCGTTGAAAGAAGTGACATCGGATGAAATAGGTAAGTATTTGCCCCTTGTCCAAATATTGAGGTAATATACGATCTCCCTGTTAAGAAGAAAAAAAGAATCGAAGAGAGATACGCTTTTGAGAAATGGCAATTTTTGCATCCCAGTGTTGATTGGCCAAGAAAAAAATTATGTCCAAAACACTTGTGTATTTGTTTCAATTATGGAATTTATGGCTTACTGCTATGAAATGCAAGCAATTTTTTGAAAACCATCCCGATACCTCAATTCTTCATTTTGTTAAAAGATGAACGTGAATCTACGATAGACAAAGGATTCATTATTTAAAACATATTCATCGAATTCTTGCATAGTCCAACGAGGGTTTTCAGAAAAAATCAATTGTTCTTTTCGTCCCATGAATAGAACTTGGACAAATTACCTTCATTTATTTCAGGAATCTTTTGATCCTCACTTTTTCCAAAATTTTCTATAATTGATTTTTACAGTTTTGTAGGTGAAGAAACAAATAAGAATGGCCAAAAATAATTAGAATTACGGTCTAAGCCTTTGCTGTTTAAAACACGTTTTCGCAATCTGGGGGCCCTGCTCAGTTAATGCTCGGAAAGAACCTTTATTTCCATATCTCTTGAACGGTGTCTGGACAAATGAAACAAAAGTGGACAAACGATCCTGAAATTTTGAGATCAAAATTCGCGTTTGGGGGTGCCAACTTCACTCTTCGCGTGATTTTGAATGGTCGATTTTTTTTGGTTTCTGGGGGTGGACAAACGAAATTATTGGATGGACAAAACTGGACCTACGATGGACAAACGATCCTGAAATTTTGGGAACAAATTTCGCATTTGGGGATGCCAACTTCACACTTCGCGTAATTTCTAGGGGTGGACAAATGAAATTATTGGGTGGAGAAATGAAATTATTGGGTGGAGAAATGAAATTATTGGGTGGACAAACGTGGACCTACGATGAACAAACGATCTAGGGCATTTCAAACACTTTTTTGCAATTTTGCTGTGCTGCTCAGCAAATGAACGGAAAAGATGTATTTTCTTAAATCTCTCGAACGGTGCATGGACAAATGAAAAAAAAAGGTGGACAAACGTGGACCTGCGATGGACAAACGATCCTGAAATTTTCATCCAAAAATTCGCATTTAGGGGTGCCAGCTTCAGACAGCTATTGGATTGTCTCATTTGTTGGTCACCCATATCGGCATCGATCGTCAGTAATAGTTCGATCCATTATGATATGCCTGCAGTTATTTCTTGTTGGGATCACTTGATCTTGGATGGCTAAAAGAAAACCTTCCGTTTCTGGGTATATTGCGCCTGATGTTAGTCAATAGTTCGACGCTTCAATGTCGACATGATCCTGGTTCACTTCGTTGAAATGTCTTCCATCTTTGCAGTTTTTCTTGGTTTGACTGGTGGTTGTATCAAAAATGCTCCTTGTGGAGTTGTAAAGGTGTTGATTCGTCCGCTTCACAAAGTATTTTGTAGAACACTGATGTACTTGCTTGATTTCTGAAGTATTCCCGTAGGCTTTCTATCTGCCCACTAGCAAGTTCCATGGTGTCCGTTAGACCCCTGCCTCCTTTATTTCTTGGCAGTGTTGTCCTCTCAATGCTGCTTTTCGAATGGTGCTTGTTTGCTTTTGTCATCAACGTTCTCATTTTACGTTGCAAGTTTTCGATGTCTGTTTTACTCCATGGAGCTATACCGAATGAGTATGTTAGATTTGAATATGCATATGTGTTGATGGCTCTCGTCATGTTCCTGCTGTTGAGGTTTTTTTTTGGTTCTCCTAATGAACTCAGTCGATAAGTCTTGATTCATTCTTTAGTGGTTGATTCTTTGGTTCTGTTTCATTCCAAGGTATTTATCGGTTCATCTTGAATTCTTCCTCGCACTACGCTGAGAGTACGACATTTGTCCAATCCGAATTCCATACCTACGCCTCTCGAAAAATGTTCCACTAGTTTGACCATAATTTCTAGGTGGTTCTTGTTGCTTGTTATCAGTTTCAAATCATCCATGTACAGCAAATGATTGATGGTGGTAGTATTATTATTTCCTCTAATGTTGAAACCCTTTTCAGTAGCGTTCAGCTGTTTAGAGAGTGGGTTCAGCGCCATGCAGAACCATAAGGGACTCGAGAAGTCTCCTTGGAAAGTTCTTTTCTTAATTGGACTCAGCCTGGTTTTTATGTTTTTCAATTATCCATTGCAAACTTTAGAAAATTTGTTATAATTGTATATTTCCAAAATTTTCATCAGCCAGCCATGTGGAAGTGAGTCGAAAGCCTTCTTATAATCAAAATGAGTCATGAAAAGGTTTATATGTTTCTTGAAGGCTTGGTTGCATATGATGAAATCTATTACCAGCTGTTCCTTCGTTCCTTGTGCATTCTTGGAACATCCTTTCTGATGTGTAGTCATTATTCTATGTTTCTCGCAATATTTGTAGATACGAGATGCTAAACATAATGTGATGATTTTGTATATTGTTGCATGTATATGCAGGTTATAGGTCTGTATTTTATGGGTCCATAGTGTTTTGAAAATCCTTCGGTATTAGGTAAGTGATACCTGTTGTTGAAAATGTTGGCATTTCTCTTGGATTATGTATTATGTTATTCATGTATTCGACTAGCCTGCCATGCAGACACCAAAATTTCTTCAAACAGAAGTTGTCAATTTTATCTGGGCCTGGAGATTTCCAATTGTGAGTGTTCTTCAATATTTCCTGTGGTTCTTCAGACGTTATTACACTCTGTGTTATACTTTATACTTTCTATGATCTCACATGATTTCTCCTCTCTTCTTATCCAACTAGCCTGGGAGTTAAAAGGAGTCGGTGTTGACAGTTGATCGGTCCAAAAACTCTCCTTATCTTCGGCGCTTGGAGAACTCCCTAATTTTGTTGACATCTGTTCATTAAGCATTTTCAAAAATCACATTGTCATGTTTTTGTTTATAGCTCTCATTGTTTTTCTCAGTCGGTCAGAGTATACATCCAATTTTTGTTTGAGTGTATCCAGAGTTTCTTGAGCACTTTCATTGTTGGCGTCGTAGTTTGTATGTCGCCTATGGCGATCCATATCCACTATTTTTTGTGATTTTTTCGAAGGAGAACTTTTTTCAAATTGTGTTAACCTTTCCATATCTTGTCGGGGGCTAAGTAATTTTGCTTCTAGCCTTTTTTGCCAATGTGGTTTGCAATGCTGTTTTTTCTGTGCTGGTTGCTTACTTCCAGGTTTTGGCTTCACGCCGAGCAATGCTGGTATTATAGAGGCTGCACAGTAAATAATAAGATGCAATGACTCGAGATTTTGGTCATTCGAAAGAAACGGTGGAATTATCTCTTTGTTCATTATGTGTAGGATATGTGAGAGTTTTTTCGATGTCTTCTGTCTAGGAAAAATTGGTCGTTTAAGAGGATCAGTACCCTCGAATTCTATGAAATATCTATTCATTGTAATAGATAATTGCTCTAATAGATCTCTTCGACCTTCTTCTCGGTTTTCCATAGTTGCAGTTTGTATATTCCGCCGTTGCTCATCTCTTACTGGTGTCAAATCTCCGCTGTTTTGTTCCTCAATATTAATTTGTGCATTCATGTTGTGTTGGTTTTCAGCACAATCGTAGTTTTCTTCAATTGTCGCTTCGTTATTATTGTGGTTCCTATTCTGTAGCTTCAGTTGGATTTCATTTTTTATGGTGTGAAGTCTCTCATCAGGTACAAGTTTATTTCCCAATATGACCTGGTATTGGTCGGTTCGGGATAGTTTCTCTGGAATTCTGCAAACAGCTGTTGCCGGTAGCCTATTTTATCCTCTTCCATATTAGTTACTTCATAGTAAATGCGCATGATCGTTTCATTTATCGAAATTGTCCATTTCATGCGTCTTCTTGGTAAACCTACTTGGGTGAGTGGTGGTTTGGGATCCTGCACAGCACCTTCAGCAGTCGGAGAAACTCGTGTTATTCTTCTCCTAGAATGTTGAGATTGTGAAGGCGTAGCATTTTGTTCAACAGACGCCCGTCTCCTTAGCATTCTGTCACCGATATTATTTTTATTATTATTATTATGGTTATTGATAAAATGGATAAAATATATGACAATCCACAATCGACTGAAGAACATAGAGATGGAATTCGTGGAATTATCAAGAACATAAAGCCTCAAATGTGCGAATTGGTCATGGAGATTGTTATGGTATTGAGATTCGTATTCTTCGTAACATATGTTGTGATAATATTCACATGTAGCAGGAACATTCAGTTTCAAATTGAACGCTGAGTTGAAAAGTTATCATTTGATTTCCCTCTGCAATATATACGAAATAAATTATTAAATATTACTTTGTTCTACAAGTTGAAGTAGTAACAGTGGCGACGAGGATGGGATGAAGAAAAGGGTTTTGTCGGTCATTTACGTAAATTCGACGTGAAAATTAATGACTGGAGTATCTTCAAACATCGTTTATTGAATTATTTCACGGCAAACAATATAGAAGATCCCGTGAGAAAACGTGCCATATTATTGAATTTACTATCGGAAGATTCTTACCGATAAATTTTTAATTTGTGCCTACCAACCGCGCCGGAAAGAAAAACCTTCGAAGAACTGATAAAATTATTTTCCGATCATTTCGGAACGCAAACTTCGGTTTTTGCCGAAAGAGAAAAATTCTACAGTGCCAAAAAGTTATCAAATGAAACAGAAACAATACCGTGTGTGTTCTTGCCATTTCTGTAATACTAAAGGTCATTTATCTCCTGTTTGTCCGAAAAGACAACAATCAGAGACAAAAAGAATTGTTCATAATCAAAATAAAACGAATCGCAATTTCAAATTTGGCAAAAAAAATTATTTCCAAAATTATCTAGATGATAAGCAAAATTCATTATTTATGATCAAAAGTATAGAAAATAAACCATTTTATGTTGATATTTCTATTAATTATAAAAATTATGCATTTCAAATCGACACAGAATCAAGTATATCTTGTATAAACAAATTCTTCTATGAAAAATTTTTCCCATCTGAAACTTTAAGAGAATCTGATAAGGAGTTATTTGTATACACTGGTCAAAAGATATCACCTATTGGTAGTTTTGTAACGAATGTTGTGATAATATTCACATGTAGCAGGAACATTCAGTTTCAAATTGAACGCTGAGTTGAAAAGTTATCATTTGATTTCCCTCTGCAATATATACGAAATAAATTACTAAATATTACTTTGTTCTACAAGTTGAAGTAGTAACAGTGGCGACGAGGATGGGATGAAGAAAAGGGTTTTGTCGGTCATTTACGTGAATTCGACGTAAAAATTAATGACTGGAGTATCTTCAAACATCGTTTATTGAATTATTTCACGGCAAACAATATAGAAGATCCCGTGAGAGAACGTGCAATATTATTGAATTTACTATCGGAAGATTCTTACCGATAAATTTTTAATTTGTGCCTACCAACCGCGCCGGAAAGAAAAACCTTCGAAGAACTGATAAAATTATTTTCCGATCATTTCGGAACGCAAACTTCGGTTTTTGCCGAAAGAGAAAAATTCTACAGTGCCAAAAAGTTATCAAATGAGACAGAAACAATACCGTGAGTGTTCTTGCCATTTCTGTAATACTAAAGGTCATTTATCTCCTGTTTGTCCGAAAAGACAACAATCAGAGACAAAAAGAATTGTTCATAATCAAAATAAAACGAATCGCAATTTCAAATTTGGCAAACAAAATTATTTCCAAAATTATCTAGATGATAAGCAAAATTCATTATTTATGATCAAAAGTATAGAAAATAAATCATTTTATGTTGATATTTCTATTAATTATAAAAATTATGCATTTCAAATCGACACAGAATCAAGTTTATCTTGTATAAACAAATTCTTCTATGAAAAATTTTTCCCATTTGAAACTTTAAGAGAATCTGATAAGGAGTTATTTGTATACACTGGTCAAAAGATATCACCTATTGGTAGTTTTGTAACGAATGTTGTTTATAATGACATAGAGAAAAATATTACAATTTTTGTAATAGATAAGGGAGGACCACCTATATTAGGTAGGGATTTTCTCTCGAAATTTTCGATTGGATTATCAGATGTATTTCAATTGACTAGCTTGGATGATAATTTTTTGGTGAATGAATTGAAAGAGAAATATTCAGCTGTTTTTTCCCCAGGCTTAGGGACTTTTACTAAAGGTGTAGCAATATTAAAGTTAAAGAACGATACTGTTGTGCCAAAATTTTTCAGGGCCAGACCATTACCATTCGCTATGAAATCTAAAGTGGAGGACGAACTGAACCGACTTTTAGAGATGGGAGTGATTTCTCCAGTGGAGTACTCAGAATGGGGGACCCCAGTAGTACCTGTTCTAAAACCTGATGGTAGCATAAGGATCTGTGGTGATTTTAAGGTGACGGTAAATCCGCACCTAGAAGTAGATAAGTATCCTTTACCACGCACTGATGATTTATTTGCTAGCTAAGCAGGTGGTGAGGAATATACTAAATTAGATTTATCATATGCTTTCAACCAAGTTTTGTTAGATGAAAATTCTAAAAAATTTTGTACTATTTCAACTCATATAGGGTTATTTGTATATAATCGATTACCATTTGGAATAGCCTCTTGTCCTAGTAAATTTCAGAAAATTATGACATCCTTACTAAGCGGAATAGAGGGAGTAGTTTTTTACATTGATGATGTTTTAATTACTGCACGAAATAGAAAAGAACATCTCGAAAAATTGAAACGAGTATTAGACATTTTAAAAGATGCAGGACTTAAAGTGAAATTAACTATTCACAAATAGAAAAGGAAGGTCTTGCTATTATTTTTGGTCTCGATAAATTCAATCAATATCTTTATAACCGACCGTTTATTCTTGTTACTGATCACAAGCCATTATTAGTAATTTTTAATCCGTCAAAAGCAATTCCACAATTTTCGACAAATCGACTCAGAAGATGGGCAGTGATTTTGTCAAATTACACCTACAAAATAGAGTATGTAAGATCCGAAAATAATGTCGCAGATTGTTCGAGCAGATTACCTCTTCCGGATAATTTTGAATATACAGAAGAAATTTCTTATATTGATATTAATTATTGTAATTATTTCGAAAAATGTGAAATGCAAATAAATTTCGAAGATGTGAAGAGAGCTACAGAAAATGATAAAAATCTCAGAAAAATATTATTATTTGTGAAAAAAGGTCGTTGGCCTTCGTCTTGTAACGATATCGAAGGTTACCAAGCTTTTCTGAAGAAACGCTTTGAACTAAGTGTTGAGTCTGAATGTATTTTATGGAATAATCGCTTAGTGATCCCTAGTATTTTACATAAATCAATATTAAATATGTTACATGAGACACATTTGGGAATAGCGAAGATGAAGAGTATCGCTAGGTCTTATTTTTGGAGGCCAAACATAGATCTGGAGATTATAAATTTTCTAAATAATTGTGAAGCGTGTAAAATTAACAGTGATAGGCCCAACAAACATAAATTAGATACTTGGAAATGGCCGGATAAAGCTTGGGAACGCATTCATATCGATTTTTGCGGACCGTTTTTGGGAATATTTTTTTTGGTTTTTGTGGATGCTCATTCCAAATGGATCGAAGTTTTTATAATGTCCAAAATAACATCATCAGAAACTATTAGAACCTTACGCTATACTTTCGCTGGTTTTGGATTACCAAAAATATCAGTGTGTGAAAATGGTCCACAATTCGATTGTCATGAGTTTAAACAATTTTTATACAAAAATCGTATAAATTTAATATATTCACCTCCATACCATCCGCAATCCAACGGAGAAACAGAGTCATCAGTTAAAATTATAAAGAAAGCTTCATTGAAAAATTTGCATGAAAATGTTGGTAAAGATTTGGATTTAGTTCTCTGTAATTTCATACTTGACTGCACACACTACTACTGGCGTCAACCCTTCTGAACTACTTTTTAGGCATAAGGTCAATGACCGGTTCAGTTTGTTAATTCCTCCTATTTCGAATAATTTGAGAGAAAATGTCTCAAATTCTCAGTACAAACAAAAAATGTATTTTCTGGAAAAAATTTTACAAAATTTACTGAGGAGGATGAAGTACTGGTATTGAATTATAAAAACAATAAGAGATACTGGATAGAAGGTATTGTTAAGGATAAAATTGGTAGAAATATGTATATAGTTTTCATACCTAAGTCGAATTTGTATTGTAGGAGACATGTAAATCAAATAAAACATTTTAACTGGAAAAAGTCCATGCCAGAAAATTTAGGTAATATTGTAAATAGTAAAAATTCAGTTTTGAATGGAAACGTAAATATTGAAAATTCAGAAGTTTAGAGACATGTAAATATAAATTGGTTGGGACAAACTGAAAATTTAGAATTAAGTGAACATGTAAATAATTATTCAGAGAATTGTGTAGATTTAGACTTAAGAAGTAATAATGTAAATAGTAATTCAGGAAATAGTTCAGCAAGTGTAAATAAAACTCCTGAACAGAGACCCAAACGGAATGTTAAACCCATTGAACGTTTTGGCTATTGACTATTTTAGATTTTGTATCAAAAATTCTTTAGGGGGAGAAATGTTATGGTATTGAGATTAGTATTCTTTGTAACATATGTTGTGATAATATTCACATGTAGCAGGAACATTCAGTTTCAAATTGAACGCTGAGTTGAAAAGTTATCATTTGATTTCCCTCTGCAATTTATACGAAATAAATTATTAAATATTACTTTGTTCTACAAGTTGAAGTAGTAACAGAGATTTTCATGAGAACGATATGGTACTGCCACCGTTGATGTGACAACCATTTAGCTGATATTATTTTCCATCGTTGAAGAGATACCTTCGTTCTATGCAGCACATCCATTGATTCCTTTCAGAATATAACTACGCTTTTTTTCAATTGGCAACCCCTTAAAAGCACATGAAATCGTAACTCGATCGGATCTATTTTATCATTGAAATATTGAGTTTATCTGACATTCTTCTTGGGTTTTATATGATCAACTAGAAATTTCGCTCAAAACTTGAAATCATTATGTTACATTTGAATGCAAAATTTTCTTCTGATCGAACACGTATAGTTGTGAAATAAAGAGGAGAATAATATTTCGAACGACCATATTTTTGGACTCCCTATAGTTGGATTATGGCAATTGATGAACTTAACCACAGCATTCGATATTCGAACCTGATAATTTCCAGTTTGTAGGTACATACTTCAGTTTTGAGCGTTATCATTGCAAAACACAGTACTGATTTAGATTTGACATTTGATTCATCAACAGTCCGTCGATCCTTATCGTTTGATACGATACCCATCTCAAAATTCGGAAAAGGCTGACATTGTGATCAAATAACATAACGTCCTGTTCGGAGAATAAGAGCTCAAAAATCAATTTTCGTATCAAGCAACTTAATGAGCACTACTTACTACGAAATTTCACTGATATAACAATTGAAGATAAGATATTATGTGCAATATCAAAATGTAGGAACCAATTAGGTGAGATACGAGCAATACTGTGGGTTGTGAACAGTGGCGATGCTAACTATTAAAAGCAGAGATAGCCCGGATTTTTTAGGGGGGTCATAATAATTCAACATAGAACTGGAAAATAGAAAATATTGTACTTGTGTGCACATATACAGTGAGTTTCAAGTATGGAACTCCTCAATTATATCAAAAACGGATCGATTTTTACAAGGGCGTAGAAATGGGAGGGACTGGGGATTATTAATCCCCCAAGATTTCCAAAATATAAAATTTCAGAATTCTCTCAAAGACGAAGAACAAAAATAAACTTATTACTTTTGTTTGAAATCGACCCGGCAGCAAAAAATCGGACCCTTTTACGGTTCAAAAGTTCATTATCGCTTTCAAGATGATTATTTTTATTGCACTACGAGCATGTCTATGTCCGAGGTTTACTCGCTTTGCCGGCGTGCACCTTCTTTTGCCATCTGTAATTTTCGAATTCGTCATCGGTGGTTCAGGTTTTTTTTCGTCACAAAATCTCTGTTGCATATTCCCTATATTTGAACCAATAAAATATATAATTTTTTATTATAATAATCTTACCAATATAAACTGCTCTCTGCTTCCCCACAGCACCGCACTGTATGAAGATGTAAAGGAACAGGGTATAAGGATTGAAATGGAACAAAATGGGACTTATACAATGCAAACTGACCTTCAAATGAACTGTAATCCTAATATATTTGAAATGTCCGTGAATTAAACCGAAACCGTTTCATTAAACAACGAAAACTTTATACTAACAAACTTTAACTTTTCTTGCTGACAACCGATACATCTCATTACTTTAATCTGACAAAACATACGTCTCGATTCCCCAGAATCCGCGACGTTGCCAAAACTTAACATTATAATAACTCAAAAAGGGCTAAAACATACCCCCCGCCCTGAAAAGTCAATTTCAGACACTTTGAAATCAAATACCTTTCATAAATGAACTTGTCAAAATCATCCCCTCTTAGAAAATAATTTCACCAAAAAAAAAAAAAAATTAACCTACAAAAAAATATATATATAGTAGTCAACTCTTCTGACTACTGGGTCGGTAAAGGACATACGTTCACTACAGGTCGTGTATAGGTACCTTTACTCGTTTTCAGCGTTACATCACGGACTTACCATCTTATCCGGGATGGACCGCTGTGACCAACGCCAATGGCCAATGCAGTGGTGGCGAATTTTCACACTTCAATATGACTACCGTGCCAACTTCGATATTTGAGCATTTCAAATGCCATTTCTCCCGCGTTTGTAAGGTCGTTAGATACTCTAATTTCTAGCGCTTCCAGAAATCCTGAACCATCCGGTCAATCAGTTGAAAACGATCAAGCCTATTCAACTTGATATCCGATAAATCATGCGATGGAATACATTTTAATGGTGACATTGTCAAAAAATGTGAAGGTGTTAATGCTTTCGGTGCACTTGAATCTGATGACAGACGACAAAGAGGGCGTGAATTCAATAAAGCTTCAACCTGCGTAAGAAGAGTGCTAAACTCTTCAAAAGTTAGAATTTGAGTACCTATTACCTTATAGATCAGATCCTTAGCCGATTTGACGTTGATCTCCAACAAACCGCCCATGTGGGGTGCCCCGGTCGTATTAAATTTCCACTCAATACCATCCAAATCTAATTCATTTTGGAAAGAAGTTATAAATTGATCCGAATTAATAAATTCATTAATTTCGTGAAGAACCTTTTAAGCACCCACAAAGTTAGTGCCCCTATCTGAATACAGAACATTACAAGTACCCCTTCGAAATAGAAACCGTTTGAAGGCTTGCAAAAAATGATCTGTAGATAAGGAACTGACGAGTTCCAAATGAACTGCTTTTACGCTCATACATATAAACAAACAAACATATCCCTTATATACTTGAGTTTTTCTATTTTTACCCAGTGATATTTCGAATGGTCCAAAGTAATCTACCCCCGTTTGAGAAAACACTTTAGTAGGATTCACCCTTGAAGCAGGCAAATTCGCCATCAGAGGATTATTTTTAGGCTTTACCCTAAAACAACGATTACAGGCATGTATCCGCTGTCGTATAACATTACGACCACCCACTATCCAATATTTTTGTCTCAACAACGCTTCCAAAAGAAATGAACCAGTATGGAGATTTATTTTATGATAGTATTGAATTAATTTTACTGTAAAAGGATTTTTGCCTGGAAGTAAAATAGGGTGTTGGCTAGTAAACTTGAGCGAAGAATTTGCTAATCGCCCCCCCCACCCTGAGAACTCCATCTTGGATGAAGGGAGTCATTTTGCGTAATTTTCCATAGTTTTTTTTTCTGAATTCAATAACCTTATTTCCGATCTGAATGCTTTATTCTGAACAATTTTTATCAATACGATCTCCGCTCTTTTCAAATCATCTGCTATAATGAATTTTCTCTTGGGAAGCTTCTTCAAAAATCTAAGTACCCAAACCGTAATCCGCAAAATAGAAATCCACGACGAAACTCTCGAAAACATTGTATAAAACGACTCATTCGCTTCATTTTGAATAGATACATAACACCCAGTTTGCTCTATTTCTTCTTCAGAATCTCTTAAACAAGTCTCCCTAGTGATAGGCCACTCTCTGTCTGAAGATTGTAACCAAATTGGACCGGACATCCATAAAGGATTATCAATTAATTGTGACGGAATACAACCTCTAGACAAAATATCAGCGGGATTTGTTACTCCGGAGATGTGAAACCATTGTGCTTTTGGACTATTCTCTTTTATCTGGCATACCCGATTCGCCACATATATGTCTTTTAGAAATACAGTATTCAACCATTGAATAACCGTCGAAGAATCTGAAAAGGCTATTACCTTCGAGATGATAATTCGTTTTTCAAACTCTTCTGTAACACGTTTTACTAATTGGGACAAAAGTACAGCCGCAGCTAATTCCAATCTAGGAATTGTAATCAATTTAGTCGGGGATACTTTAGATTTTGCACATAATAAATTGACAACGATTTTTCCATCATTTCCGATTGTTCTCACGTGAACAACTGCACCGTATCCATCTTTACTCGCATCTGCAAAAGCAATCAACATAATAGGAGACGTTGTCACAACACCAGAATGTCGTGCAAACTGAAAATGCTCAAGTATCGGCCATTCGTTTCTCAATATTGACCAACTTTTCGATATATCTTCCGTTACATCATCATCCCAACCCAAAGTCCGTTTCCACAATTGCTTTATTGAAAGTTTTATAGTACGAAGAGCTAAATAAGGACTTGATTTCACCCCAAACGCTAAACGATCAAATTCATATACCTGAACCGGATCATCAGGACTGAAACGCCAAAGCAATCTTTGAAACCTCCATTGATAATCAACTAATTTTATTTGATGATACATTCGTCGAATATCCGCTGTGATCGCTATTCGAAACAACCTAAAATTCAGCAATAAAGAAAATAGATCGGTTTGTAATTTTGGACCACCATGTAAAATGTCGTTCCACGAAACATCATTATCCGATGATATACTAGCATCTAAAACCACACGAATTGGCGTACTCGAACTACCTTGTTTAACAATAGCGTGATGAGGAATATAATACGCAGGTTCTGAATCTTTTAAATATTCATCCTCAACTAAATGCATATAACCTAACTGAATTGCTTCTTTCATTATCTCATTATAACTCAAACGAAACTCCGGAAATTCCGCCAACCTTCTTTCTGATGAATAGAGCCGAATCAATGCCGTTGTCTTAGCATTACCCAAAGTATTCGGAGAATTCTTAAAAGGAAGCGCTACCGTAAAACGTCCCTCATAATCTCTACTAAAGGATGTAGAAAACAAATTTTCGCATATTACTTCTGCTGGGTCCGGCAAAATATTCTTTGGAACTTGTTCCATCTCCAAAAATTTATTAACCAAGTCATTTAACCGACACTCCTCCCTTAAACTAAAAAATACACCGTACTCCCCCTTTGACTCTAACTTACGAACCTTTCCCATAATCATATGACCAAATACCGTTTGTACCGCCACTGGAGATTCCGATGCTGATGGTACCGAATTACCCACAATAATCGAGAAAAGATCCGCCCCCATAATGCCATCAACTTCAGCCGGGTCGTCAAATTTTTCATCTGCCAATTGTATATTTCCAAAATTCTTTAAAACCATTTTGGCTATTGGAAGTTTATCCGTAATTTTATCTACTAAAAATGCCTCAATAGAATATTTCTTAGTAAAATCATACCTAGATGAAACAATAAAACTTGTAAAACCTTCAATTGAATTTGAATTAGATCCAACACCATGAATTGACGTTGAACATTGTGAAAATTTCAATCCTAATTTCTTACAACACCTATAAGTAAGTAAGTAAACTTGACTGCCACTATCTACTAAAAACCTAGCTTTTTTCAAACCACCCGAACCGTTCAAAACATTTACCACAACCGTCGACAATAAAACAGTATGAGCATCCCGATCGCCCCAAGCAGTAGCACAAAAATTGTTATTTGTTGAAAACAACGTATTTGTATTCGAATCCGATTTCGATTTTGAATATTTTTCCAGTTCACCCTGTATACGTCGCAAATGTAATAGGAAGTGGTGTTTTCTGGAACACTCTGAACATAATTTGTCTGAAGGACAGTCTCTTACCCCGTGATTTGGCGATAAGCAACTGTAGCACCAGTTGTTATCCCGAACTGTATAGCATATCGTTTAGATGGCGACAATTGTTTAAATTTATCACATTTACTCAACGAATGATTTTTCCGATTACAAGAAATACATATATTCGACCGATCCATTCCTACACAAGAATTATTTTGATGTACAAAAAAGGATTTCGAATTACGAGTTTTATAGCTATCACCTCCACTAATGGTTGATTGCTGATTTAGAGCCATAATTTTACATAGTATCATACATCATTTTGAAGGAAAAAAAAATTACGAATTCAACGAAGTAATGATATACATAGTGTTACTTCAAAAAAAAATATAGGTTTGTGTCGAATCTTCAAAACCATACCCCGAAAAAAATATTGAATACGACACTGGATTCTATGCAGAAGTCTGATTCAGACTTAGTTTTCACCTCAGCATTATTTCTAATAAGTTCGGAGATAAAGGAGGGCTCCGAAAAGTACCAATTTCCAAAATCAGCCTGTATCTCTTGAACGGAAACAGTTATGCAAAATCTGATTAGACCAACTTGAGTTTCACGAAAAAGTAGGACAGGAACGTGAAAACCGCAAGGCTCTTTCTTAAATAACAAGCGAGAAACCTGGCTGTCTCACCCAAAATGATATGCACTGTTCACTTCTTTCTACCAGAACTTTTTTTTTATTGAACCATAGGAAATTGTAAATAGAAACTCTGGTACACTTTTCGATTTCTTGTTGGTTCATGTTAAACAATTCGTCAGTAATCCTCAGGAAAATTCAAATTATTATAAGATCCAGTAAGCTGTGATGAATAAAATTAATTATAAGTTTTGGTACTTATTTACCCAATGTATATAGAAGAATAATAAAGATTTGATAAACTGTTATAAGCATCACAAAAAAGTAGCACTACAAGAGAAAGTCTGTTTCTCGAAAAGAAAGCTTTTGCGGGTTCATGTATAGGACATTTAATTTTCAAAATTATTGAAGGAATCTTGCATTTTTTGCGTACCTCCAAATTAGGGACACCCTGGATAAGGTAGGAACAATCGGTTATCAAAAAAATGCTATTATTTCGAGTAATTCTTGGTTCAAACTTTGTTTTCAAACTTTTCTTTCTCACATTGCAGATATAAGTAGACATTGTCGTCAAATTTTTTTTTCCATTATAGGGATATTGAAATACATGGTGGCTTAAATCACAAAAAAGTTGCGTTATTTAGGGATAAGTGTGTTGGAGTAAACAGATCTAAAATACTTCAATGGTTCCCGAGATATCTCGAAAAAAATTAAAATCGAGATTTTCTCTTTTTCTGTATAACTCATTTGTTTTTGCAGATAACTTCACGAAATTCGGTGGCACCCATTATCAAATATAGAGATTTCAATGGTGTCTTCAGATTTTTTGTTTTTTTTTATTTCAAAGAAGTGACAGTCAATTTTTTTATATGGACGCCATATTGATTTTTCTCCTGAGGTGATAAAGAAAAAAATTATTAATATCGACTCTAGCTACGGAAATTTGAACTTCCTTTTCATATTTTTGTTTGAGGGGTAGGCTGGAACCATAACTGTCAAATAACTTTATTGACAGTTGTTATGTGTGTGTTTGATCAAAAATGTGAAGAGAATATTGGACACTTATTTATTAAATAACAATGGATGATAACCAAGTATTAATGTGAAGAGAGTTGACGTTTAGGATATTTTGAATATCTCGGATGAACAAAACACTGACTCTACATATATCCGTTTTTTCCAGTTTTTTTATTGATATTTTGAAAACTATTTTGGATTATGTAACAGTTAAAGCAGATATTTGTTCAGAATTGAATACCTACTTATTATTATCAGAGAAGAAAAATTTTAAAAATATCTTTTTTTCGAAAAATTATTTGATCTAGCCGGAAGTAGTTATGTCGCACTCATATTTTAGGTTGGTAAAAAATATCGAATAACATCTAAGTTATCAGAATTTAAATAGGCCTAGGTCTCCTAAATAACATCTTATAGGCACCCGAACTTGGGACACTCTGTATAAGTGTATGGTATATGTATACGAAATTTGATTAATTATGTTGTCATTGTGATGGGTAAGTTTATCTAAATTGGGGGACCTGATGATACGATCCTACAATTAGACATGAACAATCGAGTGGTAATTTTACAAATTATTTTTAAAACTAAATTTCAAACTAGTCAGATTTATGATTACGGAAATACTGTGATTTTTTCGAAGTTTTGCTTGAAGATTTAACGAGAAACATAAAATTGTGTAAACAACTCGAAACCGTTTTTGTAGAGGGTTTTTCACCATAATTGACCCCCCCTTTAACTTTGTTACTAGAAGGGGTACAAAAAAATGTTTTCTACAAAAGTTTCACGAAATTTACAAGTGTTTTCTAAAATGATTTCACAAAACGAAATGTATACAGAGTGGGCAATATATTGATATCAACTTAATTTTTTCAAATGGAACACCCTGTATATTTTTCTATGTTTGACTAGCTCTTTTTTCCCTGACTTCGAATATATAACATATGTTTGGTCTATCTCTCTTATTCTGAGTACCACAGAGTTTCAAATTTTAAGAACTACCTGGCATGCTCAGTAATCAGTTTTCAAGCGGTAGGCTGCAATAACTCAAAAACCCCTTTTTTGAGTTATCTCGTTGGCAACGATATATATACATACGTTTCTCACTATAAATTGGAATTGGATGATTTGGATGCAACTCTATATATTCTCCCCTTGTAGCTTTCTTATTCTTATTGTTCTTCACATAAAGTGGGAATATTTCAAATTTTTCCGCTTCTATAGTGTATATTCGATGAATAGTTTCATTAAATGATAAACGTATGTCATATATGCCAACTCAAAAAAGTGCATTTTGAATTATCGCAGCCTTTCACTTGTAAACTGATCACTAAGCTTGACAGGTGGTTCTTGAAATTTGAAACTCTATGATACTCAGAATGAGAGAGATAGGCCAAACATATGTTTTATATTCGAAATCGGGGAAAAAATAGCTAGTCAAATATAGAAAAATGTACAGGGTGTTCCATTTGAAGAAATGAAGTTGATATCAATATGTTGCCCACTCTGTATATATTTCGTTTTGTGAAATCATTTTAGAAGACACTAGTAAATTTCGTGAAACATTTGTAAAAAACATTTTTTGTACCTCTTCTAGTAACAAAGTTAAAGGGGGGGGGTCAAATTATGGTGAAAAACCCGGTAAATTCATATGTAAAATTGCAACAGGGTCGAACCTGTTATCCCTTATACAGGGTGTTTCGTAAAATATGTGCAAGCCATCAGAATGTAATAGCTCGTCCAAAAATATGAAAAAAGCACCAATCAACTCACCATCTAAAATACACCATTCTCGAGATACAGGGTGTTGGAATTGAAAAAAAATTTTTTTTTGCTAATATTTCCGGAACCTTTTATCGAGCAGGACACAGCTTTCGTAAGCGTTGTTCAGTTATTCAGATAATAATTTTGAATTTTTGAACTGTAGTTTTCGATGTTAAAAAAACGGCAACTTGTAAAGACCATGTTTTTCAACATAAAAGTTAATTTTTTCGAAAACTATAGAGCGTATGACCAAGCGTACTTTGTGTAAAAGTAATTGACGGTTCGAATGGGCGTCTCAAAAACCTTGTTTTTTCGATTAGCTTAGAAGTTGGGGATAAAAACACCCACTACCCTTTCAAAACTGTAACCAATTAAGAATTAAAAAAAAATCCGCACAAAACTTAGCTCATTATGATCAGAAAATGCTTACGAACGCTGTTTTCTGTACAATGAAAGGTTTCGAGATATTCGCAAAAAAACTTTTTTTGTTTTCAATGCCAACAATGTATCTCGAAAAAAAACCGCATAAAACTTAGCTTATTATGATTAGGAAATGCTTACGAACGCTGTTTTCTGTACAATGAAAGGTTTCGAAGATACTTGAAAATGGTTCATTTTAGAGGGTAAGTTGATGAAAACCTTTCTTTTTTTGGAAGTGCTATCACGTCCTGAAGTCCTGCGCATATAATATGAAACAATCAATAAAAAACTTTTATCCACAATCACCTTATAATTAAAGTTTTATCCACACTTATGAACCGTATAAAGTACCACTTTATCCACTAGTGGAATTTTTTTTTTTTACGCATCTCTCGGGAAAAGACTGAGCTTATAACGCTCTTTCAAGCGCCCCGAGATGAATTTAGAAGAAATCGGTTTGTGCGTGTCTTAAACTGCTGTAAGTTGTTGGAATAATGAAATTACTTCATTCCACTAGTGAAATAATGAAAAATACAATCTTGAATAATCACATTTTACTTATTCATTATTAATATTAACATTAACATTTATGTGGGATCCAAATTCTTAACACCCGACTGAATGATACGCTACTGACTTTACGAAACGAGAACTACACGATCGACCCTAAAAGGTTGGACCATGCAGATTTATCGATATAGGGAGACGTAAGGGGAAGAGGTACTTGAGACTTAAAACGGAGACTGAAGTACGATACAGGAACGAGGGTGGAATTCGACGTGAGAGAGTAGATGGACATAGTTAGGATTCGACGTTAGAGATTAGACGGGAAAGGTTAAAGAATTCGACGTGATAGACGCATATGATTCGACGTAAAATATAGTAGACGCAGCGAGTTAGATAATTCGACGTTAGATATAGACGGATCTACTCGAATAATCAGACAATAGACGAAAGTTCAGTGGCTGTACATTCAATTGAAGTTGAATTGTACAGGGTGGGCAAATTTCGATGTTTTAGCACTACAACTTTTGAACCAGAGGAGATAGACAAAATCTGATACCCACTTCTCGATCTCTTTTTCTGAGAAACTAAAAAGGGTAGTTTTCGTTTTTGGCCACCTTCTTTTGTTTTCGAGTTATAAGCGAAAATTGGAAAAATGGCGATATCGAAAAACAGTTATATCTCCGCTAATACTGATGATAGAGCTCTGAAATTAAAACATTATACAGGCACTTTTTTACGTAGAATCCAGTGGCGTGCTTGTATTTTTGAAAGGGTTTTTAATTACGAAGCTATGACCCAAAGTTTTGTTTTTTTAAATGGGAACACTAGATTTTTGTGCCATTTTCTGAAAGCTTAATTTTTCCTGATTTCAAAAATATATAACATCGTATGATTCGGATCAATATAAATAATAGAAAATGGCCAAAAACCTCTTTTCACCTAAGAGTCTCAATATTTCTATGGTTTCAACTGTTGATGAACACAGAAAAATTGAGCTTTCTATAACAAGAGCAGTGTCCTTCCGTCAATCTGATTATTTCTATGCTTTTCACTTATTTCTACAAAATTCGAATCTAGATAGGTTTTATAAATTTTTTATCTAAAAATTGATTTGGAAATAACGGAGAAACCACAAGATCGAATTTTTCAATCGAAAGAGTTGTATTGAGATGCATGTATCAGGAGATTATTTACATAGGTCTCCAGAATCAATATGCACAAGTACCAATCCTTTTTAAACAGCATATGAAACAATGCATATCTGATTGAACTCAACATTTTAATTACGAAGGGGACTACCTCGGTAGTACAGTGGACTGAGAAGTTGGTTGTGGTGCCGAAGGTACCGGGTTCGAATCCTGGCTAGGTCATGGATGTTGTGTATGTCTGGTGGAGGTTTATGAGTTTGATATAGTAAATATGAAATGTTCGCTGTGTAGATGGCCTTAGTAGCCAAGCACATATAAAGGAAAAAAAAAATTACGAAGGGACAAACAAGAAATAATATTTAACCTAATAATGACAACAATTGCATAATGCACAGTCGACACCTCTTCTCAATATTTCAATAGATGAATATTTGAAACTGTGTTCAAGCTACCTAGGAAACTTTTTCCAAGTTCGTTTATCTTTTCGAAACTATTTGTATAAAATAAATATAGATTCGAATTTTGTAGAAATAAGTGAAAAGCAAAGAAATAATCAGATTGACGGAAGGACACTGCTCTTGTTATAGGAAGGCTCATCAACAGTTGAAACCATAGAAATATTGAGACTCTTAAGTAAAAAAAGGTTTTTGACCATTTTCTATTATTCATATTGGAACAAATCATACGATGTTATATATTTTTGAAATCAGGAAAAATTAAGCTTTCAGAAAATGGCACAAAAATCTAGTGTTCCCATTTAAAAAAACATAACTTTGGGTCATAGCTTCGTAATTAAAAACCCTTTTGGAAATACGAGCACGCCACTGGATTCTACGTAAAAAAGTGCCTGTATAATGTTTTAATTTCAGAGCTCTACCATTAGTATTAGCGGAGATATAAATGTTTTTCGATATCGCCATTTTTCCAATTTTCGCTTATAACTCGAAAACAAAAGAAGGTGTCCAAAAATTAATACTACCCTTGTTAGT
This sequence comes from Harmonia axyridis, assembly GCF_914767665.1. Classification (NCBI taxonomy): domain Eukaryota; kingdom Metazoa; phylum Arthropoda; class Insecta; order Coleoptera; family Coccinellidae; genus Harmonia; species Harmonia axyridis. The sequence goes on from NC_059504.1 coordinate 31,966,819, forward strand.
TTCTCAGAAAAAGAGATCGAGAAGTGGGTATCAGATTTTGTCTATCTCCTCTGGTTCAAAAGTTGTAGTGCTAAAACATCGAAATTTGCCCACCCTGTACATTGTGTCAATGAACAATAGTTAAGTTCCGGCGGCCTTTTTTATATAAACCCCTAGACAACGATATAAAAATCCCACATTTTTATTAATAGACATTTCGTTCTTCGTTTTATCATAATCCACTTCGTTTCCATTAATAACAAGCTTGTAGTTGTCATTGGTTTCAGAACGCATAGTCGAAATTTTTGATAAATCTCTAGAATCAATGGATGCATCCTCTTGTAAGGAACGATTAGAACCAGGAGAACCTTGGATTCACTCTTCAGATAGGCAGTGAGTTTACTATATTTCCCAAAGTCTATGTTATTATAGACCTTTATAGCGGCCTTCAGCATCGAGTACTTCGACCACATGGATAAAATTGCATACTTCTTCTTTAAATTTGAAAAATACGATAGCATGACTTCCTCAATTATTGCCATTACCCTCTGTTTTTCTTTCCATTCATTCAATTCGGAAAATACTTTTTCATAATGTTTCATAATTGGCAGGCAATAATTGGCGTGTTGCTTCTTCAGCTTCCTCAAGGATTATATCAGGAACAGAATTATTTTCTCGCATTTATATTTTAGTATTTATATTTTAGTATGTCATTTCAATGATTTTTGAGGTGACAGCCGCTGTTATAGCAAAACGTCAAATCATTTTGTGATGAAAAATTTCCGCGATTCTGATTCTAAATGAATGTGATTGTGAATAAAACGTTGTATTTCATGCGTGTTTTAGATACATTTTATTTGCTTGAGAAATTTAAACGCTCGAGCTTCGCTCTCGCATTTAAACATTCTTGCGCAAATAAAAAGGTATCTAAAACACTTATACAATAAATAACTATTTTTCAATAACCTGTTTTTTGTAGACTATTCTGATGATACGATCAAAAAATTAATTTCCCCAACATAAAACTAGTATTCTCTATGTTCTGTCAAAATCTCAACTGGGTAATATTGATTTTGTTATCCAGATATCTTTATAAATTTTTCTGATTCGGGTGACGCGATCAACAAGAAATGTTGCTTGAAATAATTGTTTTTTTTTACATTTTACAACTGAATGAGGAATTTCATGATTCAAGGAAATTCGTATTTTTGGGAATCATCAGCAGAACAAAAATTCTAACGGGCATATAGATATACGAAACCTAAAATTGATTTTGGCCATTGGGTAAACTGAAAATTTTTTGAAAGTTTTTCCGTTCGGGACTTATCTTATTTACCTTGGGGCTGATGGTTGGTACAAAAGAATATTTACATTCATCATTATAAAACTATCGAGCAATTAACATAATGAAACAAGATTTCGAAACTCTAAGTGATAGGACCTTCCGGTAAAAAATATTATGTTCTCAAATATAAAATAAGCATGAAAATTTCAGAGAAAGAAGAATTTTTTCCTTTAACGATTACAAAGGATTTTTTATTCGATATAGGGTGATTCACCGAGTTAGCCTATTAGACGTTTACGGAAAACTAATCGTAATTTTGAACGGAAAATTTGCATATTGAAGTTAAAGACAATGATCTTTCTCCCTAAAATATTTTTACATACCTACAACTTCCGGTTATACCGAAAACAGACTAAGACTTCCTTATTGCATCATCAGATAGCTTTTTTGACTATAATTGGGGCAATACCTCATCCAGGTAAAAACTCAACGGTTCATGAGTTAATGGGATTCTTTTGAGCTGAAAATTATAATTAGTTTTCCATAATCGTCTTATAGGGCTCCCAGTGAATCACCCTGTATAATAAACCAAAATGTCATTCAAATCAACCTTACGTTCCAATTTCTACTTGGACTCAAACATGATTTCTTACATATAGGTATTCCATTGAGAACAAAAAAACAGATGTTTTTTTTACCGCTCATTCATTTATGCCTCTATTTGAGACCTGAGAAATCTTGTAATATATTATGAGATGTTATTTACTATGATGTCATTTATTGCGGTTGTTTTATCTTGATAGAGAGTTATGTTGAAACTATACACTTGAAATTTGTGATTATTCAACATAAACAAACTAAATTTCAATCTAGTCTGATTCTTTGTTAAAAAATGTTAGGTATTTTGTTTTTGATATTTTTCTTGAATTTTCTATGGTTTTGTTCACGAGTTCACTCAATAAACATAATATTTTGCATATATGTTCGAAATTGTTAATATACATCTACAAATAAAGATATCAAATCTTTATGATCTGTTGTCTCTGAAATGTCTGTTTTTTTATATTCTGGTTGAATTTTCTTTTGTTCTCACGACGCGATCAAAATTAAATCATGCATAAATGTATATACGCATAAAATGCCAACATCATCCAACCTTTTGACACTGAGACGCGTGGAACATGAAATTTTTCAAGAAGTTTGAAACTGTTATTCTACATCTTCAGTGACATCAGATGCCTCAGAGTTGAGATTTTGCAAGTAAACATAAAATGAGATTTTCAAGCTTCGTGCTTGGGGATTGCACCTGAACCACAGAAAAGTTAAGCGAAATAAAAAAAGGTTTAAGAAAGTACTGACCTGAGATCAGGAGTTTTTGAGCGTTCGTCCATTCATGCGCCAATTGCGCATAACAGTTTAAAAGTATAAAGATACATATATGATCTCAAAGGGTGCAATTGGCGCATGAATTAACAAGCATCCAGAAACCTCATGACCTCAGGTCAGTACTTTTCTCATTTTTCAAGTCTTCAAAACCAATATTCAAAGTGTTTTAGATGAATAAGCAATAGTTTGAACAAGAACGTTTTTCGTGTTCATTTAGTCTCTCATTTTTAAACAGAAAAAAAAACAATGAAACATGATCGTTTGTCAGTAGAAATTAATTACATCTAATTTTATATCCGTTTTTTCTTTAACTCCGGCAAAAAAATATTAATTTGAGAAATTGCAGCATAGATCTGATCTAGATCACGTTTTGTTATTCGACAGAAATGTAATTCCTGAAAATATTCCGTGTACTCAAAAAATACTATCCATTTATAAATTTGGCACTCAAATCAATATTGAAATTCAAAACACCTTACCTTGCGGAAAATTCCTAATTCGCACCATCGAAATGAAAACAGTAAAATAATAATACAAAGCAATAGCACAACCAACAAAGTGCAAGAGCACAACCAAAAAGAATTATCTGCCCTTCTGCGGGGTGGCCCCCCTTGTTGAGGGCTCGAAACTTCGTATGAATCTTTAGTCATTTCTCAATAACAACAAGCGGTCGACTAAAATGTTGGTTCCGGTGTGTATCCAAAAGCTTAAGCAATTAGGAAGGATATTGGTTAATCATTGGAACCACCGCTGATCTCTTAGTGCCTGATAAGAATGTGCAATTGGAACACGTGGGCTGAGCAGTATTTCATATATGTGCTGAGGCTGTGGCAATGAAATTGATAAGAAAGATTAAAGACATTTATAAATTTCGTTCAATAACAGGTCAATTTATTGTTCTAATTCCAATGACTATTCTCAATCGTTTAAAAAAGAAATGATCATAATTTTTCCCTTCAATTCATTATTCCCATTAATTTCTCGAAATATAGCAACTCATAAGAATATATTTCAATAAAAATCGTGGCTGATTGTATTCAGGACAAAAAATTATAATACTTATATTTATTTATTTATTTTCACTGGAACACAAACAGGACAAAGTCCCAGAGGAAGTGTTCACTCAGTTACAAATAAAACCTTAATTATACATGTTATTCACCTGTTATATCCACGAATACTTATGTTTTCAATATTACCATTTAATGATATCTTAGATATATCCGTGACTTCTCTCACACGATGTTCCCGGAAATGAATATCTATTGCCACATTGTTTGGAGACAATGACACTTATATCCACCCTAATGCGAAAAAAATGAGATTTGAAGATGAATCTACAAGTTTCATGGACGATACAGTGGTTAGTATGGAGACACGTCAAAAAATACCATTTTAAAGGATAGCTTGAAAATAAATAATTGGTTCAAGGTTCAAGGTGACTTAACTCAGAGTCAAACAAAATACCTATTTACAATTGATATCGATTGAAGCTGGTACTTTAAACCTTTAGTACTTACAAATCAACGATGTTTAATAATTCGGAGAGCAGTCTCCGTGTAGTATCTGGGCATAATGGTCGACCAGCAATTAAGATGAGAATAGCACAGGAACAAGAAAGCCTCGAGGTATCGTATTCAAATATATGTGTAGTGACTATGATAACCCGAGAGATGGCTTCATGGGCTGTGCATCTCTCTCTGAAACGGCACCGCTGGGTATTCAAACTCAACCGTGCTACGACAAAGTCACGAAACATAACAGGATCACCTTGAGAGGTAATGAACGGACGTTGGTGTCCTGAGTCCTGCTCGTTGGTACCAAACAGTGAGAAAGCAACCATTAAGTTAAAATCCAAGTTTTGTGGGAAAAGTTTAGTGAAACACAACGGTTTGTTAAACACCCGAGTCAAAGCCAACATTATAAAGATGGATAGTCATCTATTGATGGAAGCTATTTTTGATCCAGATATAGACACCCATTTAGATTGGTCTGAAGAACGACACGACGAATATCAAAAGCCCAAGAGAACGTGGAAATCTCCGAAACTAACCACGTCTAGCCCTACTAAAACAACAAATAAGTATCATTAGTGTACCAGAACGTATGGAACTGGATTCATCAAATAGCCAAGAAACATCAAATAATATTGAAAAGTGCCCACCTATCACGGTGGTATCAGAAATCACCGATCACGTGAAATTCCACGAACATATTAAATCTATGGTTAAAGGAAAATTTACAGCCAAATATTACCAGGATGAAACCAAAATTAATGTGATCGAATTAAACGATTACAGAACAGTTGAAAAAGCTCGGAAAGCAGAAGGCATTCGATATTATTCCCACTTTCCAAATGAAGAAAGGAAGAAGCAAATAGTTCCAAACGCTGCCTGCTTCACTTCAGAGGAAGATATCATAGAGAAGTTGAGTTCAATTCACAACTTGCAAAAGGAGGAAAAACAGTGCCTCAAAATGAAAGGGAGAAATACATCAACCCTCTCATTTCTGGTACCGGAAAGGATCAACCTTAAGGACCTGAAGAAAACTAGAGAATTGGACCATATTAAATTAAAATGGCAACGCTCTGCCAGAGCTGTGACGAGCACTGAATAAAAGTGCTTGAGCACTAAGCACTCGAAAAAAAAGGGCTTCGAGAACTAAGCACCGATTTTCACAAAAGACTCGCGATTCCTAAGCACTTTTTGAAAGTAATTCGAATTTTCGAGCACTAAGCACTTTAGTAGGAACTGTTGAAAGTGAAGTTTTTTAATCGGAATAAATATTGTTCCTATAAACATATGTAAGAATATGGACGGGTAAGAGAAGAAATACAACAGAACTTCATAGAAGCGAACTGATTCAAAATAGTGAATTTTTGCGAATAAAAATATGGGGTTATTATTTTTGAAAGATGACAATATATACAGGATTACCAAAATAAAAAATAATCGTCAAAATGAAAGACAACAAGTTCAAATTCTTCAAATATGAATTTGAATTTTTAACAAGTCAATTCTCATTTGTAGAAACATGTTTGACTCTATTCAAATGAAAGTAAAAATTGTCACAATAATGAATGATACTATCTAACCAACATATAGATTGAATATCAAATATGTAGCAGGAACCTGCATGAAAAGGACAAATGTGACGAGTTATTATTCCGCACTTGAAAACTTATGACTATATGCCGTTGAGCTGTCGTTCAACTTTATTATTTCGTCATAATGTCTGTAATTTATGAATTTTCTGCCAGAGATTGTCAAAAACAAAGAGGTTCGGCCGAGGATTCGACTCAGTGATGATGAATTCCTCCTGAAATTCGATTCTGTTCGTTCGGCCGAAAAAATGATAGTTCTCGGAGAGATATTTAAACTTGAAATTTTCAGGATATTTTCGAATACCGAATGTCGCTGTTCAGTAAGTCGAAATCCGACAAGGAATTCCGTATATATATACGTTCGAATATTTTTCTGAAGATATCGAAACTTTCAATTCAATCTGAATCAACTGTTGCCTTTAGATGTTAAATAACAATTTCAAGAGTCGTAATGAATATAATGTGGATAGCTCAACCAGAAACATAAAAATTTCAAACAAAATATCATAAAAAAAATTATCCACTATTTCCTTGATCACAAAACCGACGAGTTTGGCATAACCATTACTAGGCTTCGGATGAATATGCATTTGCATAACTGCATATTCCAATGTATATTTCAGTTGAAGTTCATATTTTAATCTCTTTTGGTTTTGAATGCATATTTCCAAGTTAAAATCTGTTTTTAAACAAGAACAAATCTAATAGAACCGTACTTTTGACAAATCCCAAACAGCTCTTATGACTTTTTATGACCTACCCAACCCGCAAATAATGCAGTATTCAGAGAAAATATTTATCCCAAATAATGACATCAACAACATCTGGTAAGAAAGATGGTTAACCTGAATAAAATTTCATATTGAACCATCAAACTTACTGATTTGAGTAATTAACAATATTATCAAAAATACTTATTGTCTAACGGCCATTGGTTTGAATGTAACACCCTGTAGTTTCTTACATTTTTAGATTAATAAAAATGAGTTGTTTACAAACATTTTTGTTACTTGTGGTCTAGCAGACAGAATATGAGAGAAGTTATTGCTTATTTTTATACATTTTTATTAATCTAAAAATGTAACAAACTACAGGGTGTAACATTCAAACCAATTGCCGCTGGACAATAAGTATTTTTGATAATATTGTTAATTTAACTGATTAACTGATAGAGAATGTTACGCGAATGTTACAACATTCAAACCAATTGCCGCTGGACAATAAGGATTTTTGATGATAGTGTTAATTTAACAGATAGAGAATGTTACGCGTTACGTTATGAGCTCACACAAAACTACTGTATTTTTGTCCACCCTGTACCAATTGGAATCAATATGTGATATATTTTTGGAATCAGGTCAGCTTGAGTAATCGGAAAATTTCGACAAAATGGGGGTGTTTCAGGATTATTTCTTAAAATGGTCTTTTTAACTAAAAATTAATTTGTGCCATACTTTACGGACACAGTGTATACATCATTAAATAAAATGTTGCTTGAAAAATTTCCGAAAACGTATTTTTCTATTAGTATTTCAAATTCAATGTCGAAAGGTATCTCGTATCTAGTAACTCGAACAATCATATTTAAAAAATTTTGTATTTGGTTATCTTTTATTGGGTATCTTGTACATTTTTGCCAGCGATGGCATGCTTTGGCGGAAACAGGTATAGAGCTCGTGAAGAATGAAATCTCAAAATTTGATTATTTTCGTATCACGTTTTCCAATAGTCCATAAAACAAATATAGTATTTTTTACAATTACAGTTAGGTAAGTGACAGCGAAAATTTAAATGTGGATAATAAGCATGTATAAGCAGGGCCGTCACTAGGGGGTTGGCAGGGTGGGCGATCGCCTACGGCGGCATTTCAATATTTATCAACAAAAATCATATTTGTAGAAAGTAAGAAATGAGATTTAAATCGAACACGAAAATATACAGACAAATTCAATCAACAATAGAAACCATCAAACGTGCCGCATTATAAATAACACTCATAAATATCCATATGTCGTGTAAACCTCCTCACAGTACTGTTTATGAGTTATTGATGCTAAAATACATGCTAATCAAGCTTGTCGGCATTCCCTTTGCTAAACTGCTCAATTTTATTGCTTTATTAGGGTAGCCGGTGGATGATATTTTTCTTTACAATTCTTCAATCAGAATGCTGATTCCCCAGATGAATGCAAAATATACAATAAACGTTTCCATTTCATCATTTCCATCTCATGCTTCCTAAGAAATGAATATATGAGAAGTTTTTTTTATTTCATACCACGTTCAATTATATAACAATATTTTTTGATCCTTCACTGTGCAAAGTGAGTGTTATATTCTGAATTTTTCGAATTGCCTTCGGATTTAAGGTTGCAGCAGTAACCTACTTTGAAATCCTTAAATCTAAATCAGCATTCTGATAATGGTAATGAAATGATGAAAATTAAAAATTATTATTATTATATAAATTTTTCGGCACTGAAAAGTACCTACGTTTGAAGCGTCGGATGATGAGATAGACTCAATAGAAAAAATCATATTCACTTATTTGATAATATAATGTTCCCAAAGAAATATGATCCGTGTTTCTTTCAGGTACTTTTCCGGGGTGATAGGCAAATATTGGAGGGAGGCATTTTCAACTTTTTCTTAGAAATCCGAATTCCAAAAAGATTTTGTTGAATATTTCTTTTTAATTTCAAAGAATTTTAGACATGATTATTTATAATCATTGAATATTGAAGGAGGTTATTCTCTACTTTTTCCGAGAAATCTAGGTACTAAATTACGAGAAGAATGTATTGAATATATTTCTTTTTACTTTCACCGTAATTTTTTTCGGATTAATTACTTAATTTCTTAATGCTGATTGAAAATTGAAATATTATTTCAAATTTTATAAATCAATTACCTATATTTTAAAATAAAGTTGACAAAGCCGTCAAACTCACTTTATAGTAGTATCTAGATACAAAATAAAATACTTTTTTGCAAAGGTATCTTAAGATATTTAAAAAAAAATAATTCAAATAACTATCTGAAGATTTTTTTTCAGATACTTATAAGGTACTTTGTCAGGTGTTAAAATGCTAGGTACATTTCTGAAATTTGTTTTCGGTAGCAGGCATAGGAGCGATATTAACGGAACCGAAACAGTTATCATTCGAACATTTGCAATAGATTTCATTTCCACATTTTTAACAGCTTGAAAACATTACGGACCGTGACGTGCCTTTATAAGAAATCCTCCTTGCTTCCTTTCATAACTAGCAATTGGTTTCTAGCACAGTTTTATCACTTTATTGCCTCTGTCGAAGATCGGTTCTGTTTACGTAATACCAGCTGCTGGAATCAAGGGTAGATTTTTGTGACCTAATACGGGTTTACGAACAATTCATGGAAAAAACCAAAAATATTCAAGAAATGGAATTTTTATCTGTTCCGTCCAACAATTTTTATTGATTTCTTTAGTAGTTCATCAATTAATAGTCTTTCCTGATTAAATTTGTATTTATAAGAAATAATTACACTCAATACATTTTCCGTCAATGAAACCTTTTCAACTTTTCATAGAAAACTCTAACCCCGAACTTGCAAGGGCGTCGACTTGTATTTTTGCTGGGGCGTCAGAAACGCTAGAGCGGGTCCTTATTCAATATTATTATGAAATTTGAAAGGTGTTGGTAGCGAACTCCATCTTTTTGATTCTTCACAATTTACGGCATAATTTGATTGAAAATATCAGCAGAAAAACATATCGAATTCATTATATTTAATTCGTTTTTTTTCATCTTTGGTTCAAAAAATGGAAATAATGTACAACTTCGATCATTCATTCAAATGATCGAAAAGTTAATTTCTAAATAATTCGTTGAATATTTTTGTCCGGACAGATATTTTCATTTTTTGTTCTAGTCATTCATGTGTTCCTACTCTTGTTACTTACCAATCCTAAAATAAATTTTAATTTTTTGTATTAGTTTGAACATGTTGGTTTTGTTTATATTTCTTCTATGTTATTATTATTGAAATTTTTCAAATAGTCGCCTTCAATTTTTCCATATTTCGGTAGAAGATCTCGATAACCCAAAATAATTTTTTTGCATTCTGCAGAGTTGACTGTTATGGCGGCAAATTGGCTAGCGACGGGCCTGTCTATGAGGGTCGAAAAATGGTTACGTAAAAAAAAATTCAATTGGGATTATTCCATGGTGAATGTAAATTAATTTATATGAATGAGAATCTGAAAAAACATCATTGAGACCTCTACTGGGTGTTTAAATGATAGAATTCATTGATAACTCATTCAGAAGTTAATATCGGGCTATTTCAACTGGTACACCCCATAATTTATTTTGTCATTCAGGAGACAACTTCTCAAAGATACTATAATTTGCTACCTGATAAAAAAATAAAATGCAGGCTATGCCATTTAGAATGAGCCCTATAATAACGTTTGAATGAGTCGTCAATTAATTGACTCGAATAAATTCATTCATGTCGAAGTGATTAGGATCTTCCAAAGCCACTTTATAAATTATCGAAATATTTCAAAAACGGTAAATTTTGATGGAACCAACTTAGGTTAATTTATTCCGTGCAATCTGAAAATTAAATGGAAAAAAAGGCGTTCCATGAAAAAATATTTGTTCATTAATCGAGGTACACTTTTTTTGTACGCCCTGTATATTTCCTAACAATTAGATAATGTAGCTCTAATATTCAATAGAACCTCGTGTTACTGTGTCGGAAAATATTCGAAAATATCAGCCCTTAACTGTCATAGAGCATCGCATCAATATTGAAACAGCCTGTATGGATTGGATAATAAAAATGAAGAAGAATGAAGAACTCATTTCAATTTATAATATATAAGTCATCGTTTTTTTCTTATGATCCTCCAACAAAGCTAAATAATTTTTATGATAGCAAAATAAAATGAAACATATTTTGCAGACGTGCCTTATAAGCATCAGATTATTATTTTCAAAGCAGTGTGACCAGATCTAGTAGAAATCTACCTTTTAGTATTTTTTTCGCATTTCCATGAAATTTTTAGAAGGCAGAAATCAATTGGTAGATTTTCGTAGTTTTATAAATCTGACCGAAACGGTTGGGAATTGGGATGCTTAGACTGTTTCGATGAATCAATTCATTGTTCTTTGAGATTCGACGCGATTCTAGAAGAAAGTACGTAAACATAATAAAATCATAAAACTTTTTTGGTAGCTGTCAGCTGAGAACAACTACAAAGGGTAAATCTACAAAGGGTATCCCATTAAAAACAGATGGTGTTTAATATTTTATTGAGAATGTACCATTATCTCACATCTCGCATTCTAGTCGGCGCAAAAAATATATGATATATGTAACTGAAATTTCATAGACAAATTGAAGTGGCTGAATAATCTGGTACGATCCACGGAAAAAAACTTCAGATAGAAGAAATTCCAAAAAAATGTGTTCACCCGGGTCTACTTCGGGTCTACCAGCAACAAAAATGGATAATATTGGCGTATTGAACGTCCACCACGCCTGGGATTTCCAAACTATTGAAGAAATTCTATAATGAACAGACAGATGTAAACTCATTCCTATTATTGAATTTCTTCGAATAGTTTGGAAATTCCAGGCGGCAAATGTCCAAATATAACCGTAAAGTTTATTATGTCGAATTTAGTATTTCATTAAGGTTGTTCGAAATATCAAGTCAAACACTGTAAAAAATTATTCAGATTCTTAATTTATTCTTATGTAAACACATCACAAAAATATTTTCGGACTTTATTTCTTCTTCTTCTCTTCAATAAATTCCAACAGCGGGCCACAATCAGTCCCCTTGCCAGTCACCGCTGTGGGAAATGGGCTCAGCAATAATGCTATGTACCCAAAATCAGTGTTTTTGGACTCAGCTACAGTGACCTCTTCATTAAGTGGGATGATTTCCGGGACTGTGGAGTCTAGGATGTACCTATATCATCCCACATATCAGTTTAGTCATTATTAAATATCAAATTTAATCCCGATCAGGCAAATAGAGCAACAGCAATGTAGAATTAACAACACAGGGGAAAGAAAAAACATTGGGACATATACATGCTGACTATTGTTCAAATTCAATCAAAGCAAGCTACGGTCTACCAAAGCACAGAAAAAAAAAATACCGCATTAGCATCCAACCACCATCTCAAACTTTAATCCCGCAAGAAGTAAAAAAAAAAAATATATCATACGCGGCCAAGTTATCAGAAAATATAACTTCAAAAATATTAATGGGCATGGCAAATTTCATTTGAGAAAGACCCTCGTAAAGCTGACAGGATTTCACCAAATTATTCTAGCATGAAAAGAACATATGAAAAAGGTAAAAGTTTTCACCGCAGCCACACAATGGGGAATCCAGTATTCCCAGTCTATATAAATGGCTTCGGACAGTGCAGTGTCCCGCAGTCTACAAATGGTTGATATGAACTTTCTGGGACGGTCCACCCCTCTAAACCAATTGTGGGCCACATATACAGCAAAATTAATACCCTGCGCATACACTCTTCCCTTGTCCTCACTCACTCTACGAAACTCCAATACCCATTGTTTCTTAAGTTCTAGCTTATATGCAGGCCAGAGTTGCTTCGGACCTGCTCTCAATCCTACGTGCCTCAATAGCATCCTTCCCTCATTTGCCAATTTGTCAGCCGTATCATTCCCGCGAATGTGCGAATGACTGGGCAGCCAAATGCAAGCGATTCTCAGTCCTAGGTTCCTTGCCACAAGAAATTTCTCCAACATTTTCACAGTGATTATGTCAACACCTGAATCAAATCTTTTAAATTTAATAAAATCTAAGGCACTCTTGCAGTCAGAAATAAGGAGCGATCTCTCGATTTTGTTTGATATTATAAAATTAAGCGCTTCACTAATAGCATAAACTTCGGCTAGGTAAATAGATCAATGATTAGGCAATTTTTCGGTTAATTTAATAGAACGTTCAGGGCAAAATACGCCGTACCCCACTGAAGGATTCTTCCTCGTTTTAGAGGCATTCGTGAAAATGCAGCTATAATCAGGGAATTTCTAGTGAACCAACTCCTGAAAAAGGGCGTCATTATCCAGAGAGGCCTTAGGAAGGCCCGATGTAAAAACTGGAATGGGGTCAGTTCTAACTGGAACGGTCAACCTAAAAACGGTAGATAAGGTCCCTGCCAGATAAGGTCACTTCAAGTAGCGAAAATTAGGAATGCCTCAATATATGGTGGTATTGTTTCATTGAACTATAAGTTGTTCCATGACTCTATATCATCCATCAGTGATATTGTTGGATGGTCAACAATACGACTAGCTTTTGAAATGAATTTATATCCCAGCCATTTCCTCCTCACCTGGAAGGGTTACTCTCCACTTTCTGAAAGTAGAACATTGGTAGGGGTTGAGCGCATTAGTCCCAGACCAGGCCTGAGCGACGCATATTTTACCCTGTCAAGTTTTGCAAGAGTTTCCTTTGCACACCTCCCATAAACCAAAGACGCGTAATCCAAATATGGACGGACAATTGCCTTATAGAGGAGCAACAGTGAGCTAGTGTGTGAACCCCAATAAATTCCTGTAACAAATTTGATTACATTAAGCGCCTTCGTCGCCTTTGCGCAATCATACTCTATCTGAGGCATCCATTTCAGTCGAGTCAATAAAAATCTCTCTCCTTGAGAAAAGTTCGCAGATAACTTTAATTATCTGAGGGGGAAAAGAAAAAGATTCCATATCTTGTTTAAGAATATCAAGCCTGACATGATCATAAGCAGCCCTTACATCAAGAAACGCAGCCATCACAATTTTTTTTCATGAAACACCCCATAAACTATGGACGTGAGAGCCGTGATGGCATCATACACCGACCTGCCCTTCCGGAAGCCAAACATCATTTTATTACCTAACTTATTTTCAATGAGAGGTTCAATTCTGTTCTTGATTAATCTTTCAAGGATTTTTGTTATACAAGGGGCCAGTTATATAGGGCGATAACTAGACGCAAGATCAGTAGGTTTGTTTATTTTAAGAAAGGGTATACTTCTGTACGTAGTGAACTCCCCAGGTATACACCCAGTCTTCAGAAAATTATTAAGGATACCTAAACGTTTGTCTTTAAATGAATGTCGGAGATTTCTATATAGGGGATAACCCAAACCATCAAGACCTGGAGCCGAATTTTTGAGAGATCCCAAAACTAGTTCAAACTCACCCAACGAAAACTCCACCGTTGGAACGCAAGTTGGTAGATCGAGACAGCATGGAAGCCGCTGCAAACTGCCAATAATATTAAAGGACAATTCATCTGGAATAGAAGGTGTCTTAGAAGTTTGAGCTCTGCCGGAGATCTTCTTGATAAATCTCCACGAGTTCTGTGTGTTAGAAAAACTCTGGCAGAAGGTTCTGAAAGAATCCTTTCTTATTCTTCTTATCATGTTCCTAGCAACAGCCCTGAGGCGATTAGCCTCGATCCAATTCTCCATTGTAGGGTACCTAATGTACCTTTTAACAGCCTCCCTTCCAATTTTACAACCTCAGCAATTTCCTTGTTCCACCAATGAACTCTGAACCTGCCTGAATCCGCTTTAGATGTTTGGGGAATTGCATCCTCAGCCCCTTCCACCATTGCCTCAATTGAGTCACTCGCTGTAGAAACTTCCCTTCTCCTAGACTGTACAGGGTGGGCAAATAAGCGAGGTAAGCGGCTATATCTCAGGAACCACCCATCGTAGAGACTTGCGGTAAAAAATTTTACCACTAAAGAAAACGAAAGAAAACACTGGGAATTGTTTTGAAGTTCATACCTCCACCGCTAGGGGGCGTAATAGCTATCGTCGAGTAGAAAAATGCATTTTACTCGAAAAATTTTCATATTAAGTTGGAAAAAAAATATCATCACTGTAAACCTTGGAAAATTCTCTATCTGTTTGAATTGTCACTTTTGATTTTGCGACATCAAATAAGGGTGGGGGAAAGATAGAAATCTGACTGATTGAAATGTCTGTAACTTCAGTTTGGCTCAACATTTTTGAGCAAATTAGATCTTATTTGAGAGACAACATCTTGTTGATTGAGGAAAAAATATACTCATGATGAATTTGATTCAGCTGCTTCCGATAGGGAGCGCTAAGTCAGAAGTTCATTGTTTTGTTCATTTTTCTCTGAAATTTCAAATGTAATGATAGGATTTTGTTAACAGAAACAGAAATTCCATCAAATTTGCATGAAAAAACCTGAAGGTCACAAAGCGATAATTTCAGGCGTTCTGAAGTTATGGCCGAAAGAAGATATTCTTCAACTGATGCACTGCGAAAAACCAAATTGAGTCTTCAAGTTCTAACAGAAACAGAAATCCCATCAAATTTGTATGAAAAAACCAAAAGGTCGCAAAGCGATAGCTTCAGGGGTTCTGTACTTATGGACGAAAAAAGATATTCTTCAACTGATGCACTGAAAAACTAAATTGTGTCTTCTTTCGGCCATAACTCCAGAAAGCCTGAAGCTATCGCTTTGCGACCTCTTGGTTTTTTCATACAAATTTGATGGGATTTCTGTTTCTGTTAGAACTTGAAGACTCAATTTGGTTTTTCGCAGTGCATCAGTTGAAGAATATCTTCTTTCGGCCATAACTTCAGAACGCCTGAAATTATCGCTTTGCGACCTTCAGGTTTTTTTGTTTCTGTTGAGAAAATCCTATCATTACATTTGAAATTTCAGAGAAAAATGAACAAAACAATGAACTTCGGACTTAGCGCTCCCTATCGGAAGCAGCTGAATCAAATTCATCATGAGTATATGTTTTCCTTAATCAACAAGATGTTGTCTCTCAAATACGATCTAATTTGCTCAAAAATGTTGAGCCAAACTGAAGTTACAGACATTTCAATCAGTCAGATTTCTATCTTTCCCCCACCCTTATTTGATGTCGCAAAATCGAAAGTGACAATTCAAACAGATAGAGAATTTTTCAAGGTTTACAGTGATGATATTTTTTTTCCAACTTAATATGAAAATTTTTCGAGTAAAATGCATTTTTCTACTCGACGATAGCTATTACGCCCCCTAGCGGTGGAGGTATGAACTTCAAAACAATTTCCAGTGTTTTCTTTTGTTTTCTTTAGTAGTAAAATTTTTTACCGCAAGTCTCTACGATGGGTGGTTCCTGAGATATAGCCGCTTACCTCGCTTATTTGCCCACCCTGTACAATGAGATTTGTCTGATATCTGGTCCAATCAGCCTTTTTCAGATTAAACCTATGAGAAGAAAAAACGTGAGGTATAGGAAGATTAAACCCATTATCATTAATCTTAACCACAATAGGAAAGTGATCACTAAATCCAGGATCAGAATGAGCTTCCCAGGAGCATCTCAGGTGACGCAATAGAAAGGTCTGGGGCACTGCGATTTTGATTGGGACCCGTTAGTCTAGTGAAGCTAGATGTATCTAAAATAACCAGATCATTCTCCTACAAAAAATTACTAAAAGTGATATCTCTCAAGTTGGATGCCTGAGAGCCCCACATTGTATGCTGCGCATTGAAATCACCCAACCAGAGTGTCCGCCCATCCGAAAACGACAAAAAAAATCCCACAGGGAACCCTGAATAGCCACATCAGGCGGAAAATAACTAAGAATTATAGATATCTTGGAATGTAGGACTTGATAGCAATGGCTATGCCTCCATGACCATCGGTCCTTTCTTCGCGAACAATTCTGTAACCAGGAATATGAAACCTTTGTTCGAATCGAAGGAAGGTCTCGGATAATGCAATAATTTCAGGGTCCGTTTCTCTAACCTGCAAATTACCAAAGTTAGACTTAACAGATCTTATGTTCCATTGAACAAAGTGAGATGACTAATCTTGTACTCACTCATGGAAAAAACAAAACAAAATGAACAATTAGAAATCAGAGGCAGAAAGGACACAATCGTCCTCCTCCATAAATTTTCCTTCCGTTCTACCGTGATTTGCATGTGTAATTTTTTAGCTAAAAGGTGTAAATAGACTATTTGCGCTGTGGTGGATTTCGGCCGATGTGACTAATTTTTTTGGGGGCGATAAATCCTCCAAAGATGTTTGAGAGGGTTTTGAGAGCAATTGAGAAGAAGAAGCAGAAACCGTATTAAAAGAAGGTTTATAGTTGAATAAGCACTCTTTATGAGCCTCAAAGTCATATCCCAGTCGGACAGGAACCTTCCTCTTCTGAATATCAGGTTTCGAACACTTAGAAGGGGTGCACGTTCTGAAAGACGAAAAATTTTTACCTAACACCGATGAAAAAGATCTTTGGGTACTATTATTGAGTGGGACAGGTGACTTAGCGTCAGTAGAAGCTCCTCTAAGAGCTGGGAAGTCGATGGTAGTTGGTGCCGCCGGATTTTTAGAACTTTTATCCGCTTCAAAAAACGACATATTATATATAGCCATACATTCTCTGATTCTTTTCTGAATGGCATATTCTTTACAAGATCTATCATTTGCAAAGTGAGGTTCTGAACAATAAAGACAATTAGCAAGGCCATCGCATGCCATTCCATTGGAATGTGATTCCCCACACTTGTAACACCTGAAATTTCCCCTACAGAGAGCTTTAACGTGTCCATACCTTAGACACTTCATGCTTTGAAATACAGGTTGTAATTCAACTGGAGACCTCGTATTGAAGAGGATTAGTTCCTTCGGGAGGGAATTGCCCTCAAACGTTACAACACATGTTGTAGTGGAAACATATGAAACTACATCATTAATTTTTACCCTTCTATTCAATCTACGCATCTTACTAACCTTACAAGGAGGATTCAATCCCTTACCATATTCTATTAGGTCATCCTTATCAATGTCCAACCCAACATCCCTAACAACACCCATAGTCGATATCATTCTCGATGGAACATATACTAAATATTTATTTTTATCTAAACCATTATTATTCTTAAAATTATTAGCATTATCAGCAGAGTCGAAATAAACTCCAATTCTTTTTAACCCTTTTCGGCATATGTTCGTTATTTAGAAATCGACTCTAGTAGGGCATGAATACAACAACTTTCCTAGACTAATAGGGTTCAGATTCCCAATGTTTTTGTCTTTAGATTTTACCAGGACAAGGAATGAACCTTCATTCGTAGTCTTATAGTTGTTTTGAACAAATATCTCTTAGTAACTAACCTGAAATTTTTCTTGTACCACTTTCATAAAATTGGTGCACTCCTCAATCAACAATGAGTCGTTCTCAGAAGAAGCCCTATGCCTTAATTTTATCTTTATTCAACGTAAAGTCCAATTTATTATTCAGTGAATTTATTAGAATTTTATCAATAGCTCGTTGAGATCTAGGAGATAAAAGATCAAACACCCGGGGTGAAACCCCGGGGCTGTTGATACTCATATCAACCAAATTCCAACGTTGTACTCATACACGTTGTCAACAAGCAGCAAAAAAAAACAACAAACAAGCAGAAAAAAGGAGAGAAAAAATCAAAATAAGGCGAACGCTAATGCAGTGAATGAAAACTCACGAATTATTTCAATCTAAAAATTAACTTGGTTAATGAAGTAGGTAATTTCAAAAAACTGTCAGCAAGTATATTTTATCACACTCACCAACCAGGAAATACAGAACACACAGGGAATGATGAAAAAATACCGCTCACTGCTCACTATGTTGCTCTGTCAAAATCTCGAGGACGAATTAAACTTTATTTCGTGAAATAGCAATATACTAGCAAGAGGTTAATATCTAGCATCCATAAATAATCAAATATATCATTTTTGGAATCACAAAATCGGAGGTTCCGAAAAAGTCCTATTTCACGAGATCAAAATAGCTTCATTAAAATATGAAAATAAGGTTCATATTGAAGACTAAAAAGCAAAATATGGAAACTAAATTTACTTGTAGAATACAACGCAAGCATAAAAAATAGGGGTATTATAAGGAAAAAGGAATTGTGATTTGTGACAATTGTCGACACAAAGCATTCATATTTCAAGAAAATTATTCAATTTTATCGTTTACATTCTGGCCAACTACTAATGATCGAACTTTGTAAGACTTCCTTCAATCATGCAAATATTTAAATTCTTCTTGGCAAAATCATAGTTGATTATTTATTTCTGTCCAAATTCCTTTGATAAATTGCTTAATATTTAAACATGGACGTGAATAGTACAGAATTAAAATACTTATTGTTCAAAAAAAAAGGGGATGGTAATTGTATTAACTTTCTCATTCACCTATAAGATTAGTATTGAAATGTTCAATTTCAAATTAGTACTGTTTATATTTTATTTTATTGAAAATATCCTTGGATATGATAGAAAATTCAATTTTCTATTCTACTTCTGCCTAACAAATGAATTGATTTTTTATTAAATTAAACTTATCTGATATACAGGGTGTTCTGATTTGTTTCCGACAAACTGAAACGGGTGATAGATCACATCATTTTAAGCAAAAAAGATCCTATGAACATGGGTCCGGAAATGCTTCGTTTCCGATATACAGGGTGTTAAAGTTGAAAAAATAATTCGCGTTTTCTTAAATATCTTTCGAATGATTCCAAATAATTGCATGAAAGTTCTTGAGCAAGTTCTGCACCTTATTTAGGATAATATATATTGAGTTATTGGGTATAGGTGACCAAATATATTCCAGTAAATTACTCTTTATTTCTATTCAGTAATGACGAAGTTTCGGCTATTGTTTGTAGCCATTCTCAAGTCTAAAAAAGAAAAATTATCCTACTTCAGATCTTACAATAAATATAATACTACAAATACTCTTTAAAACACAAAAAAACAAATACAATAAACACTATACAACTTTAAATATTCTTCAAAAACACAAAAAAAAAAAATATATAAAAATCACACTTTGTGACACTATCTCAAACGACAGAACACAAGACAGGAAAATAGAGAATTCTCTCACCATTATGAAACAAGTATTTCTAAAACAGAGTAAGCACTATCGTTACTATTATTCTATTATTCATGATCTTTGAGATGTGAAAATATATGTACAATTATATTCTTGGGAAATTTCACGGAAATATCAGATGGACGAATGTGTGATTGATGCAAAACGTTAGATAAATAAACAATCCATCATCCATCCTTCTTCAGTTCTTAATCAACAATCCTTACTCGTTGCTGTATGTTAGGTTGTCTATTTCCTCTATTTTTATCCTTTATTATATTGGAATAAATTGAACTGAAATTCGCACAGTCTGTTATTCTATTCATTGACTTTATTTCTCGTTTTATAAAAAATTTTTCTGCTATTCCTCTTTTGTTCTTTATTTTTTCCTTATATAGATTGCTAGTTTCTTCAAAATCCATATCGTGGCCTAGCTTCAAAACATGTTAGGCTAAAGCCGTACTTTCTGCTTTATTCGTCCTAATTGTACTCTTATGTGCGGAAATTCTGTTTTTCAACTATAAAATATATTGGAACAACAAAACAAAAGTTGAAAAACAGAATTTCCGCACATAGGAGTACAATTAGGACGAATAAAGCAGAAAGTACGGCTTTAGCCGATCATGTTTTGAAGCTAGGCCACGATATGGATTTTGAAGAAACTAGCATTCTATATAGGGAAAAAATAAAGAACAAAAGAGAAATAGCAGAAAAAATTTTTATAAAACGAGAAATAAAGTCAATGAATAGAATAACAGACTGTGCTAATTTCAGTTCAATTTATTCCGATATAATAAAGGATAAAAATAGAGGAAATAGATAACCTAACATACAACAACGAGTAAGGATTGTTGATTAAGAACTGAAGAAGGATAGATGATGGATTGTTTATTTATCTAACGTTTTGCATCAATCACACATTTGTCCATCTGATATTTCCTTGAAATTTCCCAAGAATATAATTGTACATATATTTTCACATCTCAGAGATCATGAATAATAGAATAATAGTAACGATAGTGCTTACTCTGTTTTCGAAATACTTGTTTCATAATGATGAGAGAATTCTCTATTTTCCTGTCTTGTGTTCTGTCGTTTGAGATAGTGTCACAAAGTGTGATTTTTATATTATTTTTTTTTGTGTTTTTGAAGAATATTTAAAGTTGTATAGTGTTTATTGTATTTGTTTTTTTGTGTTTTAAAGAGTATTTGTAGTATTATATTTATTGTAAGATCTGAAGTACGATAATTTTTCTTTTTTAGACTTGAGAATGGCTTCAAACAATAGTCGAAACGTCGTCATTACTGAATAGAAATAAAGAGTAATTTACTGGAATATATTTGGTCACCTATACCCAATAACTCAATATATATTGCATGAAAGTTGGTACATAGGGTTTTTTTGAGGTGAGAAATTCAAATTTGTGGTCGATTTGGTTGTATTTTCTAGAGGGCGCCACTGGCAATCATTTCGTCATCTTTGAACCGTAACAACTTTTCTGTGCTACCCTGTACGTCATTCTAGACTAAAAAAATCGATTCCCCTGACTTTTCTAGTTAAAAAAGGTATAACTCATTCAAGTTGCTAGGGGCAACCGTTTCAGAGAAAAACGCATTTAAAGCCAAATCCATATTTTTGTAATCTCTAAAACATGTAGAAACAAATTTGTAATAATTTTAAATTAAATATTTTTTAGAAGTTACATTTTAGAACAAAACAAAATAACATAATAATTTTTAAAGAAGGTGTTCGAAATGTCTACCGTTCTGTTGAATGCACAAATGACATCTTCGAATGATTGATTGTTTTACATTCAACAATTGTTGCGGCAATAGATTTAAAATGGCTATACACAATGACAGATTTAAAGTGTGTTAGGTTCAGATGTCATTAATTATATTTATAGTTAACTAAGTTAATAGCTTATCAACAAATACAGGAAAATGGTATTGGTTACCAAAGGCCCGAACGAAGCATACAAAGAAGAAATCATCTACAGAGAAATAGGATTTTACAGACCTTCGAAGAAAATAAAAACTCAGTATTCGTAAAGCATCCCAACAACGCAATATTTCAGGAAACAGAATATTCAGAACACTTAAAAACAACAATTACATAGCATACCACTTCTACTTATTAGTGGACAATAGAAAATCCGCATGCATTTCGCCTTAGAAATTTTCAAAATGAATTTAAATTTAATATTTGAATGGGAATAATTTCATGAAAGGATTTCGAAGCAGTCAAAACATATTAAAGAAAACGCGAATTATTTTTTCAACTTTAACACCCTGTATCTCGGAAACGAAGCATTTCCGGACCCATGTTCATAGGAACTTTTTTGCTTGAAATGATGTGATCTATCACCCATTTCAGTGTGTCGGAAACAAATCAGAACACCCTGTATATGCACACTGAATTCACACAAAAAAGCCACATCTTTATTGTGTACCTATTGAATTTCAATACACGATCAAAGACTAATCAGATTATGTGAAACGATCATCAAGGCGTCGGCGCATATTCGTGTTATAACAAAAATTCGGAAGTGCTTAGTGCTTAGTAATCCGCAAAAGTAATCGCGAGCACTTCAGTGCTCGGGAGCACTTTCGGGATTACTAAGCACTAAGCACCGATTTTAAAAAGTGCTCGGTAGCACAAAAAGGCTTCAAGTGCTTTCGAAAGCACTAAGCACAATGCTTTGGCACAGCTGTGCGCTCTGCCAAGAAAAATAAAATTAACCAGTGATTCTGATGTCAAAGATTCGGACACGGCTCAAGCAACTGCAATGTCCAACCGAAGTGTGTCAAATGCAGAAAAGCTCACTTAATAAAAGATGGTCCAACAAAAGGGAGGATAGAAAGAGTCGAGTGTGTAAACTGCAGAGGACCACACACGGCAAACTACCAAAGGTGCTCTACATATATAAGGTATGTCGAGTCGCAAATTAAAAAAATACTTTACCTCGTAAACCTCAACAACCAACAATATCTCCCTCGAAACCTATAAGTACTCCTACTTTAAATACCAATTCCATGAACTACGTGAATGCGGTTAAAAATATTCCCCAACAATCACCTGATAAAGATCCTATGTCAGAATTCCAATCCCTTTTGAAAGAGATTGCAACGATTTTGCACGCTTCATTCCATGTTACGTTACTGGAATTTTTGAAGACGCGGTAATTTGTCAATTAATCGTATCATATCGTGTACCATCGGTTGGAACGCACATGCGCGGATTTAGAGAGAATCTTCTGAAAGATTTTCAATGATTATTGAGACTTCAGCAAGAATAAGTACCTCAGATTTAGATTTCAGTCATTATTAATTTAATTTGAGACTCGGAATCTTATTTATCGGCGAGAATTGTGTCGGGATTCTCGGTAAGTGTTAACATGAAAATTAGTATTCAACAAGTAATAATCTCACCAGAATGAATCAATTTAATTTGAAACAGTAGTTTTTTTTCTAGAGTCATCCATCTTGTCGAAACGTATTTCAGGTTTGGTAGAATTCTTTTTGTGTCAAATAATGTCAGCAAAACTCCTTCTCAGGTTTATTTGATAATAAATGTAATGATTTCTTTGTAATTTCTTGGTTAGAAATCCGAGAAGGAGTTGTAAATTCAGTTAACAAATTTCTGATATCATTTTTGTTCATTTTCTCAAAGCACCTCCCGTGGGATTAGAACGAAGAAACCTCCCGTGGGATTAGAACAAAGAAACCTCCCGTGGGATTAGAACGAAGAAACTTCCTGTGGGATTAGAACAGAGAAAACCTTTCTTGGGATTGATAGATATCAAGAACTACTTCCTTGAGATACAGAATTTGGAATAGTACGTATGTTAGACCACTTTAGTTCCTGAATCTGAGAGAATACCTGCGAAATACCTGGCATTATGACATCAACTTCGTTGAATGGGGATTGGAGTACTATAGCTTCCTGATAAGAATTGGTGTTCAGAAGGCTGAAGATAATTTACAGACAAGGTTCCATCCTAGTAGCGGAGTAACTGACTTAAAATCGTTTTAAGTTAGGTTTCTATTTTATTATTTGTTTGGAGTGAAAAGGATCGATCAGTGTATATTTTAATTTTATTAAATTTGTAAAGACCTGGGTAGGAGTTTTGTTGCCAAATAAGCCAAACCACCCCTAGAAATTAGTCCTTAGAGTCTCATGGGCAATTGTAACGTTACACATTTTGGCGCAACAACGTGAGGCCCGAAAATTTTGGCAACTGCTCCTATCATTTCGACCTTTTCAGTTCTAAAGTAATAATTCATCTTTGTTTAACTTTTTCTCTTTCTTTTGTCTCGTCTTTGATATTTTTCGTTGGTATCAGATTGACCACACGTGTCGTGATATATTTTTTCGTAGCTGTACAGTGCATCCCATTTTGGGTGAAACAGCCAGGTTTCTCGCTTGTTATTTGAGATAGAGCCTAGCGGTTTTCACGTTCCTGTCCTACTTTTTCGTGAAACTCAAGTTGGTCTAATCAGATTTTGCATAACTGTTTCCGTTCAAGAGATACAGGGTGATTTTGGAAATTGATACTTTTCGGACCCCTCCTTTATCTCCGAAATTATTAGAAATAATGCTGGGCTGAAAACTTCGTCTGAATCAGAATTCTGTGTAGAATCCAGTGGCGTACTCAATATTTTTTTCGGGGTATGGTTTTGAAGATTCAACACAAACCTATATTTTTTTTAATGGAACACCCTATATATCATTACTTCGTTGAATTCGTTATTTTTTTCCCTTCAAAATGATATATAATACTATGTAGGTGCGATGTTCAGAAATCATAAAAAAACACTAAAACCTCAAATAATGATGATTTTTTGTAAATGGGCCATGAATTTTCTATGTTTCAATAAGAGGATTATTACTTTCGATTTTTAAAAGTAGTAGGTCATTGATGACACAAACATTCTTGTTGTTATTATGGCTACTATGCATTTGGGAGCATTGTTTTATCAAGTAGGCATTGGATGGAAAAAACTAATCTGATCTAGCTGTCATCGCTATAAATTATTGTTATCATTATTGATTCTTCTTTTCTATGGGAAATCCATTGCCCATTAAGAAAAAATCATCATTATTTGATGTTTTAGTGTTTTTTTAACATTTCTGAACATCCTACCTACATAGTGTCATATATCATTTTGAAGGGAAAAAAATAACGAATTCAACGAAGTAATGATACATATGGTGTTCCATTAAAAAAAACATAAGTTTGTGTGGAATCTTCAAAACCATACCCCGGAAAAAAATATTGAGTACGCCACTGGATTCTACGCAGAATTCTGATTCAGACGTAGTTTTCACCTCAGCATTATTTCTAATAACTTCGGAGATAAAGGAGGGGTCCAAAAAGTATCAATTTCCAAAATCGCCCTGTATCTTTTGAACGGAAACAGTTATGCAAAATCTGATTAGACCAACTTGAGTTTCACGAAAAAGTAGGACAGGAACGTGAAAACCGCAAGGCTCTATCTTAAATAACAAGCGAGAAAACTGGCAGTGTCACCCAAAATGAGATGCACTGTACATTTACATATAATTGTTTTTCTTGTTTATTTTGTCTGATAAAATGAATAATCCAGATTTCTTGAACGGGACTGACCTTGGCAATTTCCATGTCAAACACATAAAACTGGATTTGACCCATGATGATGTTTCTACCGACTTTGACAAAACTGATGACAATGATGAATAATTCCTTTTTGCCTTTAACCTTTACTTCCTAAATTTGCTCCAGATACACAGATTATATGTTTTTCTTTATTTTTGACAATTATTATCGTTTATTTTTGTAGCATAGCTACTATTATGGTATCTTTGTAGCGTGGCTACTGTTATCGTTTATCGTTGTACTACTATTAGTTTATGGTGGCTACTATTTATCTTATCGTTGTAGTATGGATACTACTTATATTTACCTTTAAAGTTGTTGTTAATCTGACTGAAGTGTCTTTCAGATATGCAGAGCAAATTGATTTTGGCGTAACTGAGAGTATACTTTGAAAAAATTTATTATTTTGGGTCTGTACAGATTCAGTTTTTTTTCTTATTTTCTGTGTACTGTTGCAATATCCCGTTTCCTCATTTTTCCTTCAATTTCCATTTTATCTTATCGTTATCGTTGCAAGTTATATACTTGCTGGCGCCCAACTTAACGTTGCTGTGAACTTTCAGTTATATCACTTCAATGGAGAGGGAGGTAGGGAAGTGAATCCTTGAGCTCAGTTGATTCATATACACGTCAGTACAGAACATCTTTGTACACATTATTTGACTATTTTGAGCCATTTATGGCTGATTTTTCACAGACGGCGTTGATTATCTTTTACCTACTTTGTCGAATGTTATCGCATTTTTTCGTGGTCGATAAATATCGATTTTACCTTACCATTTCATTACCGGATTTGACGTTATATTTGCTAATTTTGGATTTACCTCAATTTAGTTTCATTATCAGATTTGACATCGTTCTATGCAAGAAACATAGAATGATGGAGTCATTTTTGAAAATTTTGGACTCAAACTAAAAATCTTCCATGCCCCCCCTTTCTGGTCCACCTTCGTCTCGGGTGCCAGGAAGATTTTTCTCGTTTAAGTGCGACGGCACCTTTTAAATTCATTCACTTTTGTTTAGTTGAGACGGGTTTTTTTTAGTTTTCATTTATATAACTGCAGCACTGTTTACTTTTTAGTAGCAGTGGCTGAAATTTATATTGAGATTTTTGACGATAGGTCGTTTGGGCATGACTTTCCAGAATCGGTAGGATGATGGTATTTCACATCAGTGTGAAGTATCCTCATCCCTCTTTCGTTTTTTAGAGAGAGGCCTTCAGCAACCGACTTCTGTTTCACCTTTTCACTCAACTCTGAGTATTTTAAATATTAAGGGTGTAAAGAAGTTCTCATTGAGCTCTTTTACACTCATCTCTCTTTCGTTTTTTAGAGAGAAGCCTTAGGCAACTGAAGTCTGTTTCACTTTTTCCCTCTTTTCCTTTTTCCTAAGTGCTCAGGTCGTTTCCAAATTTGGTTGACTATTTGTTCTATATATATTTTTTTTTACTTGCCTTCAGCAATTGATCATAATATTTGGCATTTCATATTTCAAATTAGTTGCATTCGATAGGTTTTGGGTAAGACATGGTACGTTTGCGGAATTTTCCCTTGTAATATATCACACTAATTATAACTTTTATCATTTGCTCCAGTTGACAAGTCGGAGTATGTTTTCTTTTGACGTGCTGTGCTTGATCTGATGCCATCGAGTATTTTTGTTTTTGAGATATTCATACATAAAGAAAAAAAAATTATTTTTTTTCTTTTTCCTGGTGAGAGGTGTGTGCAACGATTTTGCACGCTTCATTCTATGTTACGCTACTGGAATTTTTGAAGACGCGGTAATTTGTCAATTAATCGTATCATATCGTGTATCATCGGTTGGAACGCACATGCGCGGATTTAGAGAGAATCTTCTGAAAGATTTTCAATGATTATTGAGACTTCAGCAAGAATAAGTGCCTCAGATTTAGATTTCAGTCATTATTAATTTAATTTGAGACTCGGAATCTTATTTATCGGCAAGAATTGTGTCGGGATTCTCGGTAAGTGTTAACATGAATATTAGTATTCAACAAGTAATAATCTCACCAGAATGAATCAATTTAATTTGAAACAGTAGTTTTTTTTAGAGTCATCCATCTTGTTGAAACGTATTTCAGGTTTAGTAGAATTCTTTTTGTGTCAAATAATGTCAGCAAAACTTCTTCTCAGGTTTATTTGATAATAAATGTAATGATTTCTTTGTAATTTCTTGGTTAGAAATCCGAGAAGGAGTTGTAAATTCAGTTAACATATTCTGATATCATTTTTGTTCATTTTCTCAAAGCACCTCCCGTGGGATTAGAACGAAGAAACCTTCCGTGGGATTAGAACAAAGAAAACCTTTCTTGGGATTGATAGATATCAAGAACTACTTCCTTGAGATACAAAATTTGGAATAGTACGTATGTTAGACCACTTTAGTTCCTGAATCTGAGAGAATACCTGCGAAATACCTGGCATTATCACATCAACTTCGTTGAATGAGGATTGGAGTACTATAGCTTCCTGATAAGAATTGGTGTTCGGAAGGCTGAAGATAGTTTGCAGAAGAGGTTCCATCCTAGTAGCAGAGTAACTCATTTAAAATCGTTTTAAGTTAAGTTTCTATTTTATTATTTGTTTGGAGTGAAAAGGATCGATCATTGTATATTTTAATTTTATTAAATTTGTAAAGACCTGGGTAGGAGTTTTGTTGCCAAATAAGCCAAACCACCCCTAGAAATTAGTCCTTAGAGTCTCATGGGCAATTGTAACGTTACAAGATTCAGGAACTGAACGAAATCTGCAATCTGTGACAACTATAATTACACTCATAAAAGAATTGGAAAACGCTTTGAACAAATAGCACTTTCCCTTTAAAATCTTGATCATTAGTTAAACAGCTGAAAAACTTGGTTTTTAAGAGACTCAAAAAAGACCTCAAAATAATTACATGGAATGCCAATGGCAATAAAAATAAAAATATTGATCTTGAAATTTTACAAACGACAACAAAATCGATATAATACGTATTCAAAAGGTATAAATGAAATATTTCTTATTCAAAAAAGAGTATTAAGAATTATGTACAAAATGGGAAATCGTGATTCGTGTCGGGGTGTATTTATGAAAAATAAAATATTAACTGTTATTGGAATTTATATTTCTGAATCATTGAAATTTTTGTTTGAAAATCGTAATAGATTTGATGTACAGGTGAGTGATAGATACCCTGTGAGATCCAGAGACTTTCATTATCCTTTACACCGTCTATAATTAACAGAAAAACACCCAGAATATATGTGCAAAAAATTATTTGATAAGTTACCTCAACATTTAAAGGTTTTTGGATCTTACAGGGTGTATGTCCAAAATATCAAAGAATTTTTGTTAGAATTAGAACCGTATTTTTTGAATGAATACTTGGATAGGCATAGGTGAGAAATTTATTTTATTTTGACGTAATTCGTTTGTAATTCTTTATGTGGTGGCTCATGTACTGTATGTTACAATATGAAATAAAGTTTTATTATTATTATTTTTATTATCAAGAGTCGAAACTCGGCACAAAAACGCCCCCTAAATTACCAAATTACTATTATTTTAACAAACCAAAGTCTAGGGCTAGTGAAGGTCTCTTAATTTACTATAAAAAACATCTAACACCGGTTGAAATCGAAACTTGCACATATTCTTTTGAAAGTCAGGCTATTAAAATCGATAATATAACAATAGTTAATATCTACAACGGACATCAAAGTCCAATATGTTTGAACGAAATGACCACTCTAATGGCTCTGGGTCATAAAATCCTCATTTTGGGGGAATTCAATAGTCGAAATACCCGAAATTGCCGAACAATAGAAATGGAAACTTACTTCAAAAATTTCTGAGTAACTCAAATTATTTTCTGAACTATCCACAAAATTCCTTTA
The DNA here is from genome assembly GCF_914767665.1 of Harmonia axyridis. Classification (NCBI taxonomy): domain Eukaryota; kingdom Metazoa; phylum Arthropoda; class Insecta; order Coleoptera; family Coccinellidae; genus Harmonia; species Harmonia axyridis. The sequence goes on from NC_059504.1 coordinate 31,996,058, forward strand.
CGTATTTTCTTCCGAGAAATGCAAACCTTCAACATTAGACCTAATGATTTCGAAAAACTCAGCAATTAAAGAACCATTTGCATTATATATATATAAATATTAGACGCAGTTCAATCCGGAACACACAAAGTTCACAAATAAATATGTATAGATATATATACAGGGTGTCCCGTAAAGACCACGTCAAACCTAGGGAGAATGTAGACCAAAGGATAACCCACCTGCTATGACAAAATTCCTATAATAAAAGTCTTACCGTTTTCGAGATATTTTTTTTTTTCGAAAATAATGAATTTTTGCCCCTTTCAATAGTTTTGCCATTACGGTTGGTACAATTTTACATCTTTCTGGTTAATTTTTTCAGTTAAATATTGCTGAAGAATGATTTTAACGTTTTCATCAAGAACATCCCCCGAAAATTTTAAAGGGGGGCTAAGAGAAATATTTTTGTTGGAAATTTTGGTAGTGGATTATTTTGTTCATGAAGTTTAGCCCATCGTAGTGGAAAAAAAATGTACCGAGCTACTGCTGCACATTACTTCAATAATTTGTCTATTTTATAGTGATTTCAAAGAGGTATCACACAAGTAATGTGTTATTCGAAAAAAAAAGATATGGCTGTTTTTATCCAAATGGGTACATTTCTGACAAAATCAAGTTTGTCAATTCTGTTAAGAAATCTTCGATGTTGCATTACTTAGTGAACAATGGCAATTGTTCACGTGCGAAAATATTACTCGCATAATTATTCACCTCAACGAAATTCAATTTGCCAGCAAATTTTGGAAAACATCATGCAGATCCAGATTTTTTTAATGAGATCATTTGGAGCGACGAGTCTTCCTGTACCAAGGATGGGTACATGAAGACCTAAATCCTCACCGGTGGATTGGAAGAGAAGGTGAAATTTTGTGGCCTCCTCGTTCACCTGACCTAAATCCTATGGACTTTTAATATTGGGGCTGCCTAAAAAACAAAGTATACGCAACACCCATACGTGATGAAACCGAATTGAGAGAATGCATCCGCAATTCGGCTTCATCACGTATGGGTATTGCGTATACTTTGTCTTTTAGGCAGCCCCAATATTAAAAGTCCATAGGATTTAGGTCAGGTGAACGAGGAGACCACAAAATTTCACCTTCTCTTCCAATCCACCGGTGGGGATAAGTCCTATTCAAATGTGCGGTATCTTCGAGTCCGTAATGTGCTGGGCATCCATCATGTTGAAACCACAGACTACGGCACATCTTCCAACAAAATGGGCAGATGGTTGGTTAAAAATTCCAAATAATTGTTTGCGTTCAGTGATGGCGGCAGTTCGGTCGGGCCCAAAATTGCACCATTAAATATTCCAGTCCATAAATTGATCGTGAATCGATATTGTGATCTATCTTCTCTGACCTTGTGTAGATTTATGATATTCCAGCTATGCAAATTGTGAAGATTCATGTACTCGTTGCTCCAAATGATCTTATTAAAAAAATCTGGAACTGCATGATGTTTTCCAAAATTTGCCGGCAAAATTAAATTTCGTTGAGGTGAATAATTATGCGAGTAATATTTTCGCACGTGTACAATTGCCATTGTTCACTAAGTAATGCAACATCGAAGATTTCTCAACAGAATTGACAAACTTGATTTTGTCAGAAACGTACCCATTTGGATAAAAACAGCCATATCTTTTTTTTTAGAATAACAAATTACTTGTTTGATACCTCTCTGAAATCACTATAAAATAGACAATTTATTGGTGTAATGTGCAGCAGTAGCTCGGTACATTTTTTTTCCACTACGATGAGCTAAACTTCATGAACAAAATAATCCACTACCAAAATTTCCAATAAAAATATTTATCTTAGCCCCCCTTTAACATTTTCGGGGGATGTTTTTATTGTAAACGTTAAAATCATTCTTCTGCAATATTTCACTGAAAAAATTAACCAGAAAGATGTAAAATTGTACCAACCGTAAGGGCAAAATTATTGAAAGGGGCAAAAATTCATTATTTAAAAAAAAAAAAATATCTCGAAAACGGTAAGACTTTTATTATAGGAATTTTGTCATAGCAGGTGGGTTATCCTGTGATCTTCATTCTACCTCGGTTTGACGTGGTCTTTACGGTACACCCTGTATATAACCCTATAAGGTGAAAGGGAAAAAAAAAAAAAATATATATATATATATATATATATATATATATATATATATATATATATATATATATATATTCATAGAATCCCATTATAATAACATTATAATTGTAGTAACCCTGAGGAAGGAACTAACCAGTTCCGAAAGCTTGGTATGAATAAAGAGTAAAACTGAAATCCTTCTTATCAGTCGAATTCCCTTAAAGATTCACGATATATATATATATATATACAGGGTGAGTCTTTGACTTGTACATATATTTCAACCGAAGATTCTTGGGGTCAAAAGAAACACTTTTTTCATTTACCATTTTTTCCGATTCGGCCCTGTTAAAAAGATATAGCCATTTTAAATTTTCATAATGAGCTAATTCACCCCTGGTAACCGGAACACTGAAGTATTCGCAAGTATAAGATATACAATTTGAACCTTGGAAATAAGCTATTAAATTGAAAAAACCATTATAAACTCACTTTTAACATTCCATTTGTTGAACAAAGTAGTATTTTTAATACAATAAATGAGTTATCCCAATTTCACTGACGATAAAGATTAAATATTTTTCTCTTGATTTTCTATTTCATTTTCGATAATCATAACGAATTGAGCTCGCTATCACCCATATAAGCTTAGCTCTGATATTCATAATTCATATCCATTCATTCATTATATCGCATTTATAATATATCGTTGTTTATTTGATTTCGTACTAGAATTGCAATTTAACCTTACATTCTCAAATAAATAATATTCATCTGTGACAGTTCTAACACAGAGTAGTAGTCTGTGGTTTTAAGTTTGAACCTCAAATTTCGAGTGTTGCAAATTTAAACACAACAGTTCCAAATGACTACCTCGGTGGTACAGTGGACTGAGAAGTTGGCTGTGGTGCCGAAGGTACCGGGTTCGAATCCTGGCTAGGTCATGGATGTTGTGTATGTCTGGTGGAGGTTTATGAGTTTGATATAGTAAATATGAAATGTTCGCTGTGTAGATGGCGTTAGTAGCCAAGCACATATAAAGGAAAAAAAAAAAAGAAGAAAAAAAAAAAAAACAGTTCCAATAATCTATGTTCTAATTTCTAACCTAAAATCTAAAATATTCATTTAAAGTTTACACTGTTATTGTCTTATGATATTTGATATTATATTTGCATAAAATGAAAATCATCAAAGATTTGAAGAAACCCAACAGAATATTGAAGTTCCATACATATTTTCAAGAAATTTATAAACAATTTCCAAAATAATGGTGTGGATACAAAATAAATAAGTATGCATTCTGATAGAGAGTAATTCCTTTATGAAATGAAGCATTTGATTTGTGCCAACTATCTCATAAAAATAATGATCTGCATCAATATTTTTGAAGCCATTAGTGTGAAAATATGGAAATGGAGTTTTATGGCTCTGTAATCAATGGAAAATGTTAGACTCCACTTGTTATGAAATTTGTTCTATAATATGTACCTGCATTATAGCCAACTCTACTTGATTCATCTTGATTTCGCCATTGAAAATAAATGAGAAGTCTTCTTCTTCTTCTTCTTCGTATTTTAAGCCTTGGGCTTGTGTTCTCCATTTAACCTTCCTGCGAAATCGACGTCCACGAATCTCTCCATCTTTTTGGAGGTCTTCCTATCGGTCGTCTTGTTCCTGGTGTTCCGTCTCTCGCAATCTTCGCGATTCTTTCCTCGTTCATCCTGTCCACGTGGGAATTCCATAGTCTCCTTCTGTTTCGACCCCAACGTACTATATCTTGGACTCCGCATATGTTCCGAATCTCTTCATTTCTTTTTCTGTCTCTTAGGGTGAACCCCAGGGCGTTTCTCAGTATTTTCATCTCGGCTGTTCGAAGTGCGTTCTTGGTCACTTGATTGTCAGCTCTTGTTTCTATCCCGTATGTCATTATTGGTCTTATAACACTTTTATATATTCTAATTTTAGTTTCCATACGCATGTGCCTGTTATTCCATATGATATCTCTTAGTGCACCCGATATCCTTGCCGCCTTGCTGGTCTGTTCTCTAGTTTCCCTGTTTCTGTCCTGGTTGGATGTTATTCATACTCCCAAGTATTCGACTGCCATCACCTGTTCAACTGGTCGATCTTCCACTACAAGCTTGCATCTTATAGGTTCTTTAGAAATGACAAGAGTCTTAGTTTTTGGGGTAGATATTTTTCATGCTAAGTTTGAGAAGTAATTAATATAAATATCCACAATTGAATATCCTGTTTCTTTCAACTCACCTATTTGTTTTCATATTAAAACAATTATGGCACTCTTGGAAGTATGTCAATCATATGCTTTAGGATGAATTTATGGAGTAGCAAAAGAATAAAGTATTTAATCTCAATCACATGAAAATTTGTTTAGTATGTACTTAGTGGTATATTTCGATGTGAGTTTGAATGACCACAAGAAGAATACAGTATTGTTCGATGGCAGCAGTCTTTAGTGTGATATTGATTGTTGTCATTAAAATGAGACTATTTTGTGAAAACTTCATTAAACATGGGCTTTATGGGAAATCTGGACTTTTCAAAATAGAATGTTGATTTTAATGAAGTATCTTATTATCTGAGCTGTGTCAAAGCTCAATAATTTGTAATCAAATAGAAGAGTTGAGGTGAGCTTATTCAAATAACTTCATTTTCAAACTAAGTTGGCTAGTACTTCAATTCTAAAATCTGAGACATGACATCATATAAATATTCATTTCTGTGGTTTTTTTTTCCACAACAGAACAGAGTTGCATTCAGCCAAAGTACCCAATTTTTTGAATTTCACAGATAATTTTTTTTTTTTAAGATCAAGTTACTCGAAAACGGCGCTTTGTACGAGAAAATATAAAGAATACTTTTATTTTTCAAATTAGCCAAATATTCTTCAATGAACGTTCAAATTAATTTTAAGAGTTGGGTTCTTAGATTTTCTGGTATTTTTATGTGATGTAATGTTCATAATGAAGAAACTGAAAGATGTGTAGGGAATCTTGTGGTCGGAGAAGATGTATCACATCAAGGAAAAGCTATATTCCAAAAATCATTTCGTTCAATAGAACCATTTACGAGATATAGCCGAAAATCACATTTTTTTATCGATTTTCAACAGCCTGTATCTTAGTAACCGGGCCGAATCGGAAAAATCTATAATGGAAAAAAGTGGGTGAGTCTTTGACTTGTACATATATTTTAACCGAAGATTCCTGAGGTCAAAACAAACACTTTTTTCCATTATAGATTTTTCCGATTCGGCCTTCCAACTCCGTGAAATACACAAACTGAAATCTGTAAGTGTACTACCGCTGATTATCTCGGAGAATGGGCTGATAGAGAGGCACTTACCTGAGAACACTCGGAGACTCTGCCTGGATCAGCATGTGATGTCTAGCTCACAGAAACAAATCATCTTGAGCACAACGAGAATTGTCAGGAAATTTCTCCAAGGCCCATAGCGTCTGTGCACGCCTTGACCACGGTCCGGCGTCCATGGTTTCGTACCCGCGGATGACGCGGTGGAAAAAAAAAAAAAAAAAAATATATATATATATATATATATATATATATATATATATATATATATATATACATATATATATATATATATTTTTTTTTTTTTGTTTTTTTTTTCACCGCGTCATCCGCGGGTACGAAACCATGGACGCCGGACCGTGGTCAAGGCGTGCACAGACGCTATGGGCCTTGGAGAAATTTCCTGACAATTCTCGTTGTGCTCAAGATGATTTGTTTCTGTGAGCTAGACATCATATGCTGATCCAGGCAGAGTCTCCGAGTGTTCTCAGGTAAGTGCCTCTCTATCAGCCCATTCTCCGAGATAATCAGCGGTAGTACACTTACAGATTTCAGTTTGTGTATTTCACGGAGTTGGAAGGCCAGTTCAGAGTATTTGCTGATTTTCTCCGAGCACGCTTTTGCCAAGTTGTCATCCGCTGGTACAGTAAAATCCAGCAGCAAACATGTTTCCTTTTCCCTGTCGAAGATGGCGACATCCGGTCTGTTATGTGCCACTCCTCTGTCGGTCACAAGCGTGGCGTCCCAATACATTTTATAGCGCTGATTCTCCAGGAGGGTTTTTGGTAAGTAGATATATTGCTCGACCTCATCCTGAAGTAATCCTAGTTTCAGGGCTATCTGCTGGTGGTATATCTTCCCCATGGCATTATGCCTGTCAAGATATTCCCTGGGGGCGAGAATAGGGCAAAAGGAGGTTACGTGTTGAATAGACTCCGCACCCTGGGCACACTTCCGACACCTATCCGATGGAATAGCTTGCTTGGCGATGTGCTTCATGTACATTCTGGTAGGCATCACCTAGTCTTGTATCGCCAGAAGTCTTTCCTCTGTTTCCGGAAAAAGATATCCCGCACGCAAGTAAGTAAGCGATTCGGATCTTTCTACATCTTTACTTTGCAGGTGGGTTGGATATGTGCCGTGTAAGGCCTTGCCGTTCCACTCCAGGATGCGTTCCTCTGCAGAGGGTTGGGGAAGCTGGTATCCCGGTTCAGCAAGCCTCAGAGCAGACACTCCATCAGCAGCTTCACATATTGCTTTGAAGAGAGGTGAGTTGTTCTTAAGAAAGTGTTGTCTCGGGTCACTGACATTTCTTGCGTGAGCTTCCTCCAAGCTCATCAGTCCTCTCCCTCCTTGGTGTCGTGGGAGGTACAGCCTAATTGTTGAGGAGTGGGGGTGGTGAACTCCATATTTAGTCAGCATTGATCTGACATCCCGATCCAGTGCTCGGAGCTCAGTTGTTGACCAATTGAGTACACCAAATGAATAGGTCATGCTTGGGATGGCCCAGATGTTGATAGCTGTGAATAGGGACTTTGAGTTGAGTTTTGCCTTGAGGAGCATTGCAATTCTGGAGAGGAGCTTCTCTCTGAAGGATTGTTTCATTTCGGGAGTTTTTATTTCCAAGGCCTGGTTCATTCCCAGGTATTTGTAAGGGACTTCTTTGCTCAGAGTCGGTATTGTGACACTGTTGTTAAGTATTGCCCCCTCCATAGTGTCATCAATCTTTCCTCTCCGAACATCAAGAACTGCACACTTATCGACCCCCATCTCCATACCCACTGATTCGCTAAAAGCTGCAACCACTTTCAGCATTCTTCTCAGTTGTTCTGGATTGGCTCCATAAAGTTTCAGGTCATCCATGAACATGCGATGTGAGATAGCAATGTGTCTGTTCTTATTGACAACGTATCCATACTTTGTGTTCTTCAGAATAATGCTAAGGGGATTGAGCGCCAAACAGAACCAGATAGGGCTCAGCGTGTCACCCTGAAAAATGCCCCTCCTGATCTTTATTATTGGCGATTCTGTCACGCTTCCTCCCACGTTAACGTTCAGGGAGGTCCTCCAGGTTTTCATGAGGTTCCTCAGCAGTTCGATCACGTGTCCAGCTACTCCATGCATTTCCAGCACCTTCAGAAGCCATGTATGTGGGATGGAGTCAAAGGCTTTCCTATAATCCACCCAGGCAACTGAGATATTCCTAAGCTTCTTTCGCGCCTGCTTGGTGGTAATATGGTAGATTATCAGAAGCTCCTTGCATCCTTTCGTTCCTCCTCGGCATCCACCCTGCTCTTCAGTCATCAGGTTATGATCTCTGATGTGTTTGCTGAGGTATCTCGTTATGATTCCGGTGATGATCTTATACAACGACGAGAGGCAAGTGATCGGTCGGTAGTTTTTTGGGTCCTTTCTGTCACCGTTCTTTGGGATGAGATATGTGACTCCCAGTGTAAGGAAACCAGGTATTGATGCAGGGTTATTGAGGGCATCCTGTATAAGAAGTGTCAGTTTATCGTGAACACTATTGAAGTACTTCCACCAGTAGTTGTGGAGTTTATCTGGACCTGGTGCAGCCCAGTTGTTAGATCTTTTGAGTGTCTCGACAATGTCCGATTTCTGCACCTGTACTTCCTCCATAAGCTCATTAGGGATCTTCTGCTGTGCCTCCTCTATCCAATATGCACTCTCGTCGTGAGTACTCTCCCTCGACCAAACCTCCGCCCAGAAGTCGCGCGCTGCCTCAGGTTCGAGTTTTACCTCTTCCCTCTCATCTGCTGTCTCCAGTGCTCGAAAGAACTGCTTCTGATTTTTATAAAAGAGGTTGTTGTTCTTGTAGCGTTTGGTCCTCTCGTTATACCTTCTGATGCGATTTCCTAGCGCCTTAATTTTTTGTTTCAGGTGATCGGAAACAACAGACAACTTGTTCTTGAAGGTGAGCTCCTTGCGCTTAATCTGACATTCAGAAGCTACCTTCCCAACAGCTTTAATGACTTTAGCAGTTGGCGTTGCCGAATTCAGGTAGGTATTAACTATCCCAATCTTTTTCCTTAAAGATGTGATCTTTTTTTCTAGGCGCAGTTTCCAAGGGGCAGTTGTGAGTGGTCTTGATGTACCTTGATGATGTTCAATCCGGTGCCCGAATGCCTCAGCCACAGTTACGTACACCGTATCCACCAGTCCCTCAAGTGTCTCCACGTTTGCCAGATGTCTCGATATAATTATGTTCACCCTTGCCACGAGGTCTCGTGTTGTCTTGGAGTATCTCAATCGCGGGATTTTTGGTCTCCTTTCCGCCGCAACTCCAGAGTACCTCACCAAGTTGGTAAAGAAGGATTTCTCGGTCATGTCTTCCTCAGGTTGTCTAAGAAAAATGCCACTTCTTCTTATCCCTGTCGATGATCTTCTGGATTCCTCTGGTGAATTGGCAATGTCTCGCTCCGCGGTGGTGGGAAAGCAGCTGTTTTTGATACATTCCAGCTCAGCACGAGAAAGTTTTTGCTTGTCAAGGATCCAGCGAACCCTGTTAGACAGTAATTGAGCATATGCCGGTCGGTCGGGGCAAATTTCCTTCCATGTCTCCAAGAGTAAGTTCCTGTATGTGATGTTGCGAGTCTCAACAAGGTTCAAAGCTATATAGTGGGAACGCATCACCATACAGTTATCATCGTTAGTCCAGCGCGTTCGCCTATCCCGTTGTGGCCTTCTTGCAGCGGAGTGAACGGTACGAACACCCAAGCTGTCAGAACTTTCTCCTCGCGGAGAGGCGAGACATGGCCTTACGGTGCCATCTCGGAGGGGTGCGCCGCTCGCCCCACACATTCCTCCTACAGACCGATCCTCTGGACGGCTCCGAAGGGAGCTAGTCCGAAGCCCCCTACCGCCCTGTGTTCTACTTCTCGTAACAAGAGCTAGTAAATTTAATCCCTTCCAAGGGTGCTAACCTTGGTTGGGTATGACTCGGGTACGCATGGACGTCACTCCCCGATGATATTGCGTATCACCCCTGCGTATATATATATATATATATATATATATACAAAATGTGATAATTTCCTAAAGTAATTAATAAACAATGGTTTAAGGGGTGTTGGAAAACTTCAATTGTTACTAACTTCGTTATTTCATCAGTCGACGTTTCGATCCTTGGTTGGGATCTTCTTCAGGACTTCTATAAAACAAACAACATACAAATATAACACAAACATTGCAGAAAAGACAACATGTTAAAACGCACCGAAATGCGAAGAGTTACCAGATCTTAAGTTGCACTGAATCTTATACAGATTTGGAGGAAAAATTATTAATTATCTTGAACACAAAATAGTCTCTAATACAATAACGTCTTTTTTTATCACACACTTCCTTATTCTCTTGAAAACTTCTTTTTAAAAAACTTTCTTCATCCATCTGACAACTGCGTAAAAAACGAAAGGGGTTAGGTCGGGTTCATAGAACATCATAGATCTTCAACTGACATTGGAGAACATAGAACTTGAGATCAACAACTCACTCTCACTAAGTTGGTTTGAATGTATCAGATATGAATAAATGTTGCTAATATTCTCTATATCCTTTCTGTAGTTCATGGAATTTTCATGTCGCTTAATGTGAATCATCTCCAGGAAACATCTTTTTCTCATATTCTCCTCGCACTCCAAGACTGTCACCGAATCATAGTCCATTCGATGGTCAACTGATCTTACATGTTCTGCCAGTGCACATATCTTTCTAGGATTCTTAATGTCGCTAATATGTTGGGTTATTCTTCTTTTAAGTTGTTGGGATGTTTGTCCGATATACACCTCATCACAATTTTGACAGGGTATTCTGTATACAACACAGCTTTTCTTATCAGTTTCTATCCTATCTTTCAAATTACTATAAAGTCTCTTTAATTTAAATTCAGTTCTAGGTATCACTTTGATGTTATCAGTTTTTAATAAGTTTATTAAGGATTTTGTCATTACATTAATCAGTGGAATGGAAGTAAATATAATTCTCTGATCTAAATTGGTGGATGCGATTTCATCGTTATTCTGTGGCTGTCCAGAATTCGATGAATTGTGTATCAATTTCTTTAAAAGGTTCTTGGGGTGCCTAAAGACCAGGTTGCTTTCGTTCTAAACAGGTTCAACAGTGAACATGAAAGTATACAGTTTACGTTGGAGGAAGAAACAGCGAGTGGTGTCCCATTCCTGGATACAAGGGTGATACGAACACCGGAAAATAGGTTGATTCTGGATTGGTACCGAAAGCCAACAAGTTCAGGGAGATACTTACACTATTTTTCCAATCATTCACATGGACAAAAGGTAAACATGATTTTAGGATTGAAGAATCGCATCGAAAAAGTTGCCCATCCAAGTCTAAGGCAGCAGAATCTGAGGTTATTGTTACAATTGATGCTAGAGAATGGATACCCAAAGAGGTTTTTGTCCAGATTGATATACAATACCACTCCTTCGACACAGCCAACGAATGGAGAGAGGGGCGCATCCACCACTGTGGACACTGAGAACGTAGATAGAATTCTTTACTCTTCTATTCCCCTAATAAATGGTATGACTAATGCATTAATTAACCTCCTAAAGACCACACAAATTAAATTGATTCCGAAATCTTATTTTAAAATTGACAGACTATAAAGTCGAGTGAAAGATAGGATGACTGTTGATAATATGAGTGGTGTGGTATATTGTATTCCATGTTCAATATGTAGTGAGGTGTATATTGGTCAGACATCTCAGCTTTTGAAGAGAAGGATTGCCCAACACAAGAGCGACATCAAGAATCCAAATAAGATTTGTGCCCTAGCAGACCATACCCGGGACAAAGATCACCCAATGGATTATGATTCCACCAAAATTCTTGAATGTGCAGTTAGTGGAAAGAAAAGATATTTCTTAGAGATGTACCATATTAAACGCCACACTTGTTCTATGAATTACAGAAGGGATGTAAACAATATTAGCTCCATCTATACTTATTTGATTCATTATGACCAGTTTGGTGGCAGTGAATTGGATGGATCAAATGGACTGAATATTTTCACAAGTTCTACAGTCGGGATAACGTAATAATGAAATCTGTGTTCCGGACTATTTCTGTGAGAGGGGATTGGATTCGGTTCATGGAGTCTTTCAATAATCGCATTTGTTCTGAGTTCGGTGAGAGTGAATTACTGCGACCAAGTGTGATTTAATGCTATTCTATGTTTCAATTGTCATGTGCGTGTATTCTGTGGCAAGTCTGGTTGACAACATTTTTGACAACCTCTCATTTTGTTGATTATTCTGTTTACCTTATTTACATATGATAATTGATTTCTACTCTTATGCTAACGAAATATCAGATCTTTTTTCGCTAAATTTGTTGATGTTCTTGTTCATTGCTTTCTTGAGAGCTATTGATTTGTGTTCAAATAAGATCTTTACAACTCTGTATTTCGGTATGTACTATTTTTACATGTTTTGTGATTGCCATGTTTTTGACTGTTTTCTATTGCTATTGTAGAGTCCTGAAGAAGGTCCCCATCGGGATCGAAACGTCGACTAGATGAAATAAAGAAGAGTGACATTATAACACTTATCAATTTTCCCACACCCCTTATCATACTTATAACTATATATATATATATATATATATATATATATATATATATATATATATATATATATATATATATATATATATATATATATATATATATATATATATATATATATATATATATATATATATATATATATATATATATATATATATATATATATATATATATATATATATATATATATATATATATATATATATATATATATATATATATATATATATATATATATATATATATATATATATATATATATATATCGGGTGTCCCAAGGTGAGTGGCCTATTAGATTATTATGGAAACTATTGATGGTAAAGATTTCAAATTTTGTGGATAGATATTTGGCCATGTAAGGTACATTTTTAAAATAATTTCACCTTTCCAGTGTTGCCGGATGTACGACAATTTGGCAACAACTTTGTTATTTTGAATGGGACATCCGGTATTTCTATTTTTTTTATGATACTCCATAAAATATTAAATCTATTCACTCTTACTTTTCCATCCCTATCTTCAACGGTTTTTGAGTTATTAATTATTTTTCGAAATTTTAGATCAAATTGGCGTATTACGAAAATGAATCTATTTCGCTCAATATTTGAGATTTAAGTCAGAAATTTTGCAAGTCGTTAGATATTGATCTGATCTGTGTCACTGCTTCTGAATTATGGTTGTCAATAATACAGGACGGACCAAAAAAAATCATCATTTGCCAAGTTACAAAATAGTAAAAAAGTCTGTGTAAGTGAATAGAAAAATTGTAGAATGTGTTGTACTGATTCCAAAAATTGAAAAATATACTAGGTGTCCAATATAAAAAAATTGACTTTTTTACAATTTTGTAACTTGGCAAATGATGATTTTTTTTGGTCCGTCCTGTATTATTGAGAACCATAATTCAGAAGCAGTGACACAGATTAGATCAATATCTAACGACTTGCAAAATTTCTGACTGAAATCTCAAATATTGAGCGAACTAGAGTCATTTTCGTAATACGCCAATTTGATCTAAAATTTCGAAAAATAATTAATAACTCAAAAACCGTTAAAGATATGGATGGAAAAGTAAGAGTGAATAGATTTAATATTTTATGGAGTATCATGAAAAAAATAGAAATAACGGATGTCCCATTCAAAATAACAAAGTTGTTGCCAAATTGTCGTACATCCGGCAACTCTGGAAATGTGAAATTATTTTAAAAATGTACCTTAACTGGCCAAATATCTATCCACAAAATTTGAAATCTTTACCATCAATAGTTTCCATAATAATCTAATAGGCCACTCACCTTGGGACACCCGATATATATATATATTGTCTCCAGATAACAGTCGTATATATATATATATATATATATATATATATATATATATATATACTTCGAAAATGTGATTACGAGATCCCTGTAAAATTTCAAGGCTACGAGGTCCATGTCTTATAAACCAACAATCCGAGATCCTCTCCTATGTACCCTATATACATGGTATACCGCGAGGCAACGAGATCCGTTCGACGTTGCCACACAGACGGATCTCGTGAGATGCGATATATATATATATATATATATATATATATATATATATATATCATCTTCTGTCGACGTAAACAGAATATTTATAGCTCAAAAAAAAATAATGCGTATGATTTTCAATGTCAGCCCACTTTCCTCCTGCAGGCCGCTCTTTATTGAACATCGCATCCTTACGGTTCCTTGTATTTATATATACAAATCTCTTATGAATACAAGACGTAATCTGAGAAAATTGGTTGGATTGTCGAACTATCACAATTATTTCGCGAGAAACCAAAGAACATTGTGTCTTCCTCAACATAGGACAACAAAATTTGAACTGTCCCCATCTTATAAGGGCATTAAAATATTCAATAATCTACCTGAGAGGATTAAGATTTTAAATGAGTTCAGATTCAGGGATGCCATAAAGCGTTTATTGATTGAAAAAGCTTATTACAGTGTGGGGGAATACATGACAGATGGTCAATTTAGATAATCTTTGTTCATTTATTATGTTTTAAGATTATATTATATGTTTGTGTTCATTTTCTTATATATATATATATATATTGTTCAAGATAATGATCGTTGAAAATGATAATATATACTATATAAGGGATATCGATCAGCAATTAACGAGATATATTTACTCTTTATTCATGTAAAGCCTAGCTTTCGAAGCTTATTTTGCTTCTTCCTCAGGGCAACTGTAAAATACAACAAAACACATCATCAACAATAAAACAAAAAACAGAGTACAACAACTTACTGAATGCGAGGTTAATCTCTAAGTCTAAGAATTGTACAAAATCAGACACAAGCATCAAACAGGGTAATATCAAATGATTATCAATTAAGAAACGCAATATCATAATACGCAATAAACAAAGTTAGGTTAAATGTCATCCATCAACTGGACCATCGAAAAATGGTCTGTTAGAAAATTCTATGAGATATGCATATATTGGACTTAATCTCTGCGTGTCCGTTTTCTTGTTAATTTTACTTTTTTGAGTTTGTATGTGGATCATTTCTAGTATACATCTTTTTTTATAATTTACATTTACATCTAAAATTTTTACGTTATTAAAATCAACACTGTGTGAGTACTTATTAGCATGAACAGATAATGCACATCTCAGGTTATTTGTTCTAATATCACTTTTATGTAAGTTCATGCGATTTCTAAGCCACTGAGAGGTTTGACCTACGTAGGTTTCATGACAGTCAGTACATTCCAGTTCGTACACCACATTCGATTTTATTTCTTTTGGTATAGGGTCCTTCAGTTTTGAATATAAATTTGCCACTTTCTTTTTGCACTGTGCTACTATTTTCACTTTTTTATTATAATCTTTAAAACAATTTTTAATTTTGTAGGTAAGGTAAGGGATGTTAGGGATGCTTCTATATTTCACAACTTCTGTTTCTCCCACCATATCAGGTTGTGTTTGACTTTCAGTCGAAGGCAACATTGAAGTAGAATATAGAAGTTTTTTCAACATTGTTTTAGGATAGGCATTCTCAACTAAAAGATCAAACAGTCTTTTCATGCTTCCATCTCTGAATGTTGGATCACAGATTTTATAAATCCTGTTTTTTTGTTCTTTAATGAAATTTAATTTTATGCTCATTGGATGGTCAGATAAAAAATGTATAAACTTTCCTGCAGAAGTCGTCTTTCTATACCAATTTAATTTTACTTTATTATCCACTCGGCATACCTTGGTATCTAAGAACGGAACAGAGTTGTAACAATCTTCTGTTTCAATCGTGAACTTTAATTTAGGGTCGAAGCTGTTGAAAACTTGCAATATCTCCTCAGTTCCCGTTGATGGTAGGGATATTATTAGGTCGTCTACATATTTTTTTATAAATGCAAGTGTGAATGTTAATCTAGGTATACAGGAGTCGAGCACATAGTCCATCACATACAACGACAAAATCGGGCTAAGTCTGGATCCCATAATGCACCCAAACATCTGCAAATAGAAACTGCCATCGAACATGAAGTAACCTGATTCTAGGAGGAAGGTGATAATCTCCTTGAAGTATTCTTTTGATATGTTGCAGACTGCCTCAATCTTGTTCCAATGGAATTCCATTGCTCTCAGTACCAACTCCTTTGATATGTTGCCAAATAGGTTGACTACGTCAAGTGATATCACCACATAATCTGGGGGTAATTCAAAATTGTTAATCTTACTGGAAAAGTCAAACGAATCTTTCACATAATATGCATTATCCTGGTCATAGGCTTCCGTTAGGATTTGTGCAATATAATTTGAAAATTTACATGTGGGACCCTGTACATCAGATACGATTGGTCGCATTGGGATATTTTCCTTATGTATTTTGGGATTTCCGTACATTCTAGGGCTCACTGAATTATATGATTTCATTGATCTTGCAGCTTCTTTACTTAGTATATTTTGGTTTACAAGTGTGGATATGATCTTGTTGGTTTTATTCTGGATAGTGGTAGTTGGGTCTCTAGAAATCTTTTTGAAATCTTCAGTGTCAACAATTGAGTACATCTTCTGAAGATAATCCGCCCTATCCATAAGTACAGTCACTGAACCTTTGTCACTGTCGAGAACTACAAGGTGATCATTAGTTCTTAAAAAGTTTTTCGTTGTTTTATATAGCTTTCTTATGTTGTCTGTCGCACAAATATTATTTTTACCTTTATGTAGATGACCGGTTATAATGCAGATTATAAAGTTCCAGAGAAATGGTTCAAGAATTTGTCCCAGACAACAGTACCTGAAGAGGTTAGAACAGTCCTTGGTTTGGGTTCCAAATTTAACGTCCCTTTAAACCACAAAGAAATAAACATCAAAGACCTAATAGCAGACGTTGAGAGCATTTTGGACTTGGTGGAGGAAGATAGAAGAGACACTTTGAGAGCTAAGATAGCAAGCATTATAACCGGTCATCTACATAAAGGTAAAAATAATATTTGTGCGACAGACAACATAAGAAAGCTATATAAAACAACGAAAAACTTTTTAAGAACTAATGATCACCTTGTAGTTCTCGACAGTGACAAAGGTTCAGTGACTGTACTTATGGATAGGGCGGATTATCTTCAGAAGATGTACTCAATTGTTGACACTGAAGATTTCAAAAAGATTTCTAGAGACCCAACTACCACTATCCAGAATAAAACCAACAAGATCATATCCACACTTGTAAACCAAAATATACTAAGTAAAGAAGCTGCAAGATCAATGAAATCATATAATTCAGTGAGCCCTAGAATGTACGGAAATCCCAAAATACATAAGGAAAATATCCCAATGCGACCAATCGTATCTGATGTACAGGGTCCCACATGTAAATTTTCAAATTATATTGCACAAATCCTAACGGAAGCCTATGACCAGGATAATGCATATTATGTGAAAGATTCGTTTGACTTTTCCAGTAAGATTAACAATTTTGAATTACCCCCAGATTATGTGGTGATATCACTTGACGTAGTCAACCTATTTGGCAACATATCAAAGGAGTTGGTACTGAGAGCAATGGAATTCCATTGGAACAAGATTGAGGCAGTCTGCAACATATCAAAAGAATACTTCAAGGAGATTATCACCTTCCTCCTAGAATCAGGTTACTTCATGTTCGATGGCAGTTTCTATTTGCAGATGTTTGGGTGCATTATGGGATCCAGACTTAGCCCGATTTTGTCGTTGTATGTGATGGACTATGTGCTCGACTCCTGTATACCTAGATTAACATTCACACTTGCATTTATAAAAAAATATGTAGACGACCTAATAATATCCCTACCATCAACGGGAACTGAGGAGATATTGCAAGTTTTCAACAGCTTCGACCCTAAATTAAAGTTCACGATTGAAACAGAAGATTGTTACAACTCTGTTCCGTTCTTAGATACCAAGGTATGCCGAGTGGATAATAAAGTAAAATTAAATTGGTATAGAAAGACGACTTCTGCAGGAAAGTTTATACATTTTTTATCTGACCATCCAATGAGCATAAAATTAAATTTCATTAAAGAACAAAAAAACAGGATTTATAAAATCTGTGATCCAACATTCAGAGATGGAAGCATGAAAAGACTGTTTGATCTTTTAGTTGAGAATGCCTATCCTAAAACAATGTTGAAAAAACTTCTATATTCTACTTCAATGTTGCCTTCGACTGAAAGTCAAACACAACCTGATATGGTGGGAGAAACAGAAGTTGTGAAATATAGAAGCATCCCTAACATCCCTTACCTTACCTACAAAATTAAAAATTGTTTTAAAGATTATAATAAAAAAGTGAAAATAGTAGCACAGTGCAAAAAGAAAGTGGCAAATTTATATTCAAAACTGAAGGACCCTATACCAAAAGAAATAAAATCGAATGTGGTGTACGAACTGGAATGTACTGACTGTCATGAAACCTACGTAGGTCAAACCTCTCAGTGGCTTAGAAATCGCATGAACTTACATAAAAGTGATATTAGAACAAATAACCTGAGATGTGCATTATCTGTTCATGCTAATAAGTACTCACACAGTGTTGATTTTAATAACGTAAAAATTTTAGATGTAAATGTAAATTATAAAAAAAGATGTATACTAGAAAAGATCCACATACAAACTCAAAAAAGTAAAATTAACAAGAAAACGGACACGCAGAGATTAAGTCCAATATATGCATATCTCATAGAATTTTCTAACAGACCATTTTTCGATGGTCCAGTTGATGGATGACATTTAACCTAACTTTGTTTATTGCGTATTATGATATTGCGTTTCTTAATTGATAATCATTTGATATTACCCTGTTTGATGCTTGTGTCTGATTTTGTACAATTCTTAGACTTAGAGATTAACCTCGCATTCAGTAAGTTGTTGTACTCTGTTTTTTGTTTTATTGTTGATGATGTGTTTTGTTGTATTTTACAGTTGCCCTGAGGAAGAAGCAAAATAAGCTTCGAAAGCTAGGCTTTACATGAATAAAGAGTAAATATATCTCGTTAATTGCTGATCGATATCCCTTATATAGTATATATTATATATATATATATATATATATATATATATATATATATATAGATTTGTTTGACCGCTTATACAGACCCGAATCGATATACTCTACCGACTTTTCAATCCAAAACTGACGTTGTCAGACCCGACTTCGGGTCTGGTAGCGTTTAACCATATATTCTTGATCAGGGACGTTCGGGGATGCCAGGGATAAATTTTCAGCCGGGTGTGAAAAATCGGTGAAACATCATAATATATACAGAAAACTTCAGGGTTCGGCCAGTGCGAGGGCGCTTATATCGAGAGTAACACGCTGTATATAATTGATATATTCGATCGACTACTCCAGACCCTAGATATGACAACGCTGTAGATTGTATATAAACTTAAACCTCGCACTCCGCACTGCTTATACAAACCCGGTATATAGGACCGACGTCGATAGAAATAATTTTTTATTTGTTCTTATAGAGCTCGTAAATCGGATATTCCATTTTTCTGAAATATACATCTAAAAATCATACGATTTGAAGCTTATACAAACCCGGTACATTGAATCGACGTCATGAGAATTGGATAGTGATCCTTTCGATTATGAACCTAGCAGTCATACTTGAAGAATTCATTAAAACTAATAGTATTTTTCCATAGGTAGTCGTTGTGATAAATGCTTTCTCTTAAAAAACTTGGAATTCTGCTTAAGGGAACAGAGATACATGAAAAATTTTATGAGTGGTACAAATTTTCTTATTAACTTGAATGAAACGCATACGTGAACGTAAGAGGTTCTTTCATATACAATTTTTTTAAATCTGTCCCAAACGTAAAAATCCGAAGTTGATGGAGCTGTACTTCTCACTGGGCACGAAACAGGTTCTGTCATATGTATCCTTCAAAAAGGAAGCAATTCGTTCAAAAATATACCAACGTTGAGCCTAGAGTATGCGGAACACTCATTCTATTGAAAAATGATTTCACGCCTATCAATCAACGAAACTTCCAGAAAAGAAGTTTCATATCTGTTTCCGAAAATTCTTCATAATTTTCCTGCCTATGATTGCACGAAACTAGTGAATGCGGAACTTTCTCTTGAGAAAAAAAGAAGTAAATTCGCCAGATTCGAAAATATTTCTGGCAAATCAAAAGTTGCATGCCAAACATACTATTCAACCTCAAAGCGAAATAATTATCGAATTGGGATCAACGTGGAAAATGAAGACGAAAAATGAACTAAGGTAGAAAATCTTTTAAGAATCAAAAGAACTTCAAATTGAGGGTTATCAAAAAATATTACTCAAACGACCGCAAATGAGTCATACCAACTTATTCTCCACGGTTCAAGTCTTATTTGGAATCATCCTGTATAGAACTTGAGTTATTGTGTAGTGCAGCATGTTTTTCTGCTTGTTACAGGAGAGCTGCATGCGATCATTTTTCTCCAAAGACTTTGATCTTCGGATTTTGAAAAAAAAAAAATTATCAAGCAATTGAATTCGAATATTTGATGAGTAATTGTTGTTCGAAATCGATTCTGTCGGGCGCAGACATGATGAGTATAGAATCAAGTTTAATGATTTATGACTACCTATGATATAACTTTATTTTATATTGTTTTGTATAAACAATGAAAATATTATATAAATGAACCGAATAAAAACCATGCTTCACAATCAAAACTATGTTGGAAATGATGGCCAATCATAAAAAGAACGGTTTGAATTCAATCAATTAGGAGTGTTAAGGAAGAATACAATAGATTGGTATAGTGTTATGAGGAGATATTGAACGTTTTCTGTGAAATTCATAGGAATATCGAAACTAAAAAGAATGAATCAAAATAAAATCATTGATATAAATGTTATTTCGATAACTGGAATGATCTAATTCTTAGTTACAACTAGTTGAATAAAATAAATATTCTTAGAATTTGTCTCAGAACTGAAATCATCTGGAAAAATAAGAATGTGTGAGTGAAATAGATATTGTGAGCGGGTAATTGATTGAAAAATTCATTGAAAATATAATTATAATAAAAACTGAAAATATCACATAACTGCAAGTCTGCAAATAAGGTTTAAAAATAACAAAACAAAAATAAAATGAATACTTTTCAGTCTCAAACAAATATTTTCAATTACACTCTATTTTTGCTAGTATAGGATTTTAATTTGAACTCGGGCCTCATTCTGGAATCTTGGCGAATGCATGGAAATGAATTCCATACATTCATGTTTTCTGGGAGGATTCTTATTCCTTACATGATTCTTGAAGTGTATTAGTACTAATTGCTTCTCCTCTCCTGACCTTATATGGCGTTTTACTTCTTTGAGTGATCACGTCGGTTGATGAGCCTTGAAATATAAGTATCAAATATAAGATTTCTGGTCTTTTCACGGCCATTATCTGAAACAGAACCTATATAAAACATTTAATATTCCTGCATATTGAGAAGGTGTACACTCTGTTTGTGAGGTGCGAATCAAATTTTGCCTCAGATATAAACATTAATTATTGAACTGTTCAAAATAATCATCATTCGTTTTTCATTACAATAAATATTGGAAGTCATAACACAAACATGTATTTTGTTAGATGTAAATCAGGAAAAATTCTATGAAAAATAACAATTCTTTTTCTTTCTAAACATATATAACACTAAATATAAATTATTCATCAAACTTAAAGAATCATCGAAAGTTTTACTTTCACATGGCAAATGACTTATTGAAATCTGTGGACTTCAGATAAGGGAAATTGTCCGTGGCCACCAAGATTTACTATCGTTAGATTTGTTCCTTTGGTCACATTCAAAGAGTATCATTCATCAGTTGAAAAATTTCGAAATAAATTATCCGGCACTGTTAAATTCAGAGAACTTGGTGGCCACCGAATATATCTGAAGTTCACAGATTATAATGGATAGGCTTTAGGGTGACTTGCTATGTGGAACTGAATTTTTTGATTATTTATATAGTTGGATGAGCAATTTATATTCCATGTTATCATTATGAAAAGGAAATAAAAAGCGATTTCATTTCTCATAGAAATTTTTTCGATTAACATTCAAAAACCACAAGATTGTATCACATCTATAATAACTAACAGCAATAAAAAATGATTACACAAATAGATTCTACTGAAAAAAGCTCCTGTAGAAAGTTGTTGTTGCATTACTATAGTACCAATGATAAGAATGGTATGGGAACTTTTCTTTATACTCCATTTTCAACTTTCTTCGTGTAGCTTGAAAACAGATATACAGAAGGGCAGACCAAGAAACAGATGAATGGACGGACATACAGACGTACGAAAAGATAATCAGACATACGGATGGAATGTCATACATATATACAGACTAACAGGCATATGGACGGAAGGACAGACAATGAATTTGACTTATGATTTTTCATCAGGGATTCGCAACTCTATCGTTTGAGATAATTTTCGGCTTAACATTCGAAAACGAAAACTTTCCTCGAAAAACGAGCGCGCAAGTACTATTTTTCTCATCTTTTACATTCTGTGTGATTCGAATTAGGAATGCATGTATGAGGTTCTAAGAAAAAATTAAAATTTTCTTGGTAAGGAATAACTTTCGATATACTAACACAATCTCCCAATCTATAATGAAGAACCATCGATGCACATTGCTTATTTAAATGAACCTCTCTTTCAAAGTCGATACCTACAGAACATATTATCATTTGTTTCATAATTTGTATCACTAAAATTAGTGAGGCAATAATGAGTTATTGCTTCGAACAATATCATAATCTAAAGAAATTGTCTCATGGAGTATTCATAATCTATTCTATTTAAAAATATAATAAAAATTTTTACTATGCAGTTGCTGCGCGCGGACATTGTTCCTTCACATCTCAACACAACTCATACCAATTAAACGATACCACAATAACACAAAAATTTCGAGCCCTTTTGTATATCGAATAAACAAGATCGGACCCAAATGCGAGAACGCCCCACTCTGTATATAATTGTTATGGTCAATCAACGTCTCCATTCCCTCAATGTGGTTGACCGCAGATGAAAGGCAACGATTTCAATATTAGATTTTTTATCTTATCTGTATATAAACCTAAAACTAACACTTTGCTACTTATACAAGCCCGGTAAAAACGGCCGTCGTCATGAGAAATGCTCATTTCGAATTGTCTGTACCCAGATCGAAAATGAAATATTTAAACTATTTGCATTATTTGCAGGTGATATATGTAAGGAAGGAAAACGACTTCATGATTTGATTCTTGTATTAAAATTAGAAGGAGTAGTTCAATTATTTTTCGAAATCAGCCTCATTTCCAAGATACATTCCGTACAGCTCTAATAGTGTGTTGGCGAGTTTATGGTTATTGATATTTGTAACTGCTCTGAATAAACATCGAATACAATTACTCTACATAATGTTCGAAATTATTTTTGTGAAGATGATATTTCAGACATATAATCAGACTTTGGAAAAGAATATCGAAAGAGTAGAGTAGAGTAAATACTTTTTTTGAAATAAATCGATGCTTACGAGTATATCTAACCACTTTCAATACAGACACACGAAATCTTAGAATATTTCATTCTATGGTGCACTAACTCATAGATATGAAATGAGAAGAAGAATTTTTTCGAATGACCAACAATTTTTCATTCTCATACGATTTTGATGGAACAAAGCGTAGATGTTGTTTGTTGTTGTGAATTAGATAAATTAATCACTTTATTTCCATATACAGTTGATACTCCTTCTAATTTTCATACAAGAATCAAATCATGAAGCCATTTTCCTTCCTTACATACATCACCTTCATAAAATGTAAATAGCTTAAATATATGATTTACGAGCTGCGTACAGAAAATTCCAAAAGAGTATTTCTCATGACGACGCCCGTATTTACTGGGCTTGTATAAGTAGCCAAGTGTTACTTTCAGGTCCATATACAGAAAAGATGAAATATCTAATATAGAAATAGTTGCCTTTTATTTTCGGCCTACCACATTGAGGGACTAGAGACGTTGATTGACCATAACAATTATATACAGAGTGGGGCGTTCTCGCATGTCGAGTTCGATCTTGATTATTCGATATAAAAAGGGCGCGAAATGTTCGTGTTATTGTAGCATCGTTTAATTGGTATAAGTCGTGTTGAGAAGTGAAGGAACAATGTCCGCGCGCAGCAACTGCATAGTAAAAATTGCGACAGAAATGGGTATTATTATTATTACACTTTTTTATAGAATAGGCTCTGATTACTCCATGAGACAATTTCATTAGTTTGAAGCAATAACTTATCATTTTCTCACTAATTTTAGTGATACAAATTATGAATCAACTGAAATCTATTCTGCAGGTATCGACATTGAAAGAAAGGTTCATTGAAATAAGCAATGTGCACCGATGATCTAATATTGAAATCGTTGCCTTTCATCTGCGGTCAACCACATTGAGGGAATGGAGACGTTGATTGACCATAACAATGATATACAGCGTGGGGCGTTCTCGCATGTCGAGTTCGATCTTGTTTATTCGATATACAAAAGGGCTCGAAATTTTCGTGTTATTGTGGTATCGTTTAATTGGTATGAGTTGTGTTGAGATATGAAGGAACAATGTCCGCGCGCAGCAACTGCATAGTAAAAATTGCGACAGGTATGGGTATTATTATTATTACATTCTTTTATAAAATAGATTCTGATTACTCCATGAGACAATTCCATTAGTTCATGATAATATTTGAAGCAATAACTTATCATTGTCTCACTAATTTTAGTGATACAAATTATGAATCAACTGAAATCTGTTCTGCAGGTATCGACTTTGAAAGAGATGTTCATTTAAATAAGCAATGTGCATCGATGGGTCATCATCACAGTTTGGAAGATAGTGTTAATATATTTAAAGTTATTCCTAGCCAAGAGTATTTTAATTTTTCCCTAGGACCCCATACATGCATTTCTAATTCGAATTACACAGAATGTTAAAGATGAGAAAAATAGTTCTTGCGCGCTCGTCTTTCGAGGAAAGTTTTCGTTTTCGCATAATAAGCCGAAAATTATCTGAAACAATAGAGTTTCGACTCCCGGATGAAAAATCATAGGTCAAATTCTTTGTCTGTCCTTCCGTCTGTATGCCTATTTGTCTGTATGTATGTCATTCCATCCGTATGTCTGTTAACATGATATATAAATTGCTCATCAAACTATATAAAAAGCCTCTCAATTTATTATTGCCAGGTATTTTCTTTTAAAAATTTTTCAACTGATGAATGGTGCTCTTCAAATGTGATCAAAGGGACAAATCTAACGATGTTAAATTCATAGATCTTGGTGCCCACCGACAATTCACATTATCTGAAGTCCACAGATTTTAATATGATATTTGACATGTGAAAGTAAAACTTTCGATAATTTTTGAAGTTTGATGAATAATTAATATTAAGTGTTTTATATGTTTCAGACGGAAAAAAATCAATTAGCATAGAAATTTTTCAGATTTACATCTGAAAAAACACACGATTGTATTATGATTTCAAAACTTAATTGAAACGAAAAATAAATGATGACTATTTTGAGCAGTTCAATAGTTAATTTCTGTTTTATATCTGAGGCCAAATATGATTTGTTCCTCACAAACAGAGTGTACCGGGTGGGCAAATTTCGATGTTTTAGCACTACAACTTTTAAACCTGAGGTGATAGACAAAATCTGATACCCTATACTCGGTCCCTTTTTCTGAGAAAATAGCAAGAGTTGTATTCATTTTTGGCCATCTGCTTTTATTTTCGAGTTATAAACGAAAATTGGAAAAATGGCGATATCGAAAAACTTTTATATTTCCGCTAATACTGATGCTAGAGCTCCGAAATTAAAACATTATACAGGCACTTTTTTACTTAGAATCCAGTTATGTTTTTTCAAAGGGGAACACTAAATTTCTGTGTCATTTCTTGAAAGCTTAATTTTTCCTGATTTCAAAAATATATAACATTGTGTGGTTTGAATCAAAATAAATAATTTTGGGTCGAAGCTTCGTAATTAATGACCCTTTTGAAAAAACAAGACCGCTACTGGATTTTACGTGAAAAAGTGCCTCGATAATGTTTCAATTTCAGAGCTCTTTCTTCAGTATTTTCCCAATTTTCGCTTATAACTCGAAAACAAAAGAAGGTGGCCAAAAATTAATACTACTCTTGTTACTTTCTCAGAAAAAGAGACCGAGAATCGGTATGAGATTTTGTCTATGTCTAATGGTTTAAAAGTTGTAGTGCTAAAACATCGAAATTTGCCCACCCTGTACACCTATTGAAGTAGGCAGGAATATTAAATGTTTTATATAGGTTCTGTTTGAGATAATGGCAGTGAAAGCCCAGAATGTTTCAAAAAAAATCTAATATTTGATACTTATATTCCAAGGTTCTTCAACTGACGTGGTCACTTAAAGTGAAGAAGTAAAACAGAAACGTCATATATGGCCAGGAGAGGAGAAGAATTTAGTACTTCAAACACTTTGAGAATCATGTAAGGAATAAGAAGCCTCCCAGAAAACATAAATGTATGGAATTCATTTCCACGCATTCACCAAGTTTCCAGAATGATGACTAAGTTAGAATTTAAATCCTAGTATATATAGAATTCCAGCAAAATAGATTGTTAATAAAAATATTTCATTGAGACTGAAATATAAATTATATTTTCAATGAGTTTTTTAATCAAGTATTCATTTTATTTTTGTTTTGTTATTTTTAAACCTTATTTGCAGACTTGCAGTTATGTGATATTTTCAGTTTTTATTATAATTATATTTTCAATGAATTTTTCAATCAATTACCCGATCACAATATCTATTTCACTCACATATTCTAATTTTTCCAGATGATTTCAGTTCTGAGACAAATTCTAAGAATGTTTATCGTATTCAATTTAGTTGTAACTAAGAAGTATTAGTATTAAACTTATTATAAATTAACAAAATTATAATATCTATTTTGCCATCCTTGATGTTTTCTCGCTATAATGGTCGATCAAATACAACTCATCTCACAAAAGTTTCGCTGTGCTCTCATCAAACACAAGAACTCATAACCAAAATTTCAGATAACTTATTTCATCACCTAACTCCAGATTCAGACATAATATAATCGTGATTGGCGGATATATTGTAAGATATCGATATTTTCTGAATTCAATTACAATCGTTTGAGATCATTTCTACTCGATATTCGAAAATTACGGACATTCTAACAAATTTTCATTCATTCAAAGTAACAGTTGATATTATTCAATAAACATATTTCATGAAATAGCTGAACCATGCGAAAAATGCAATATTATCTTGATTTGTTCAGTTCTCAACGCCACTTATACAATTATAACAAAATGGTATATCGAATAGACGCGATAAGACCCTGTGATCTGACAACACCGCTGGGATCGACAAGGTGGGCTGTACATGTCAGTCGAGTATATGTGGAAATGAAAAGTCGGCGGAACGTGACGGGTCTCAAAAAGAGAACAGAATATATAACTTTTAAATTTTCCCCTCTATGGATGCCTAAGGAGTTATATTTTCAAACAGCTGATTTTTCACATATACACTCCAAGAAAACACTCGGATCACATGGGTCTGAGGTAGCCTGCCAAGTATAACGGGACTGAATACGTCTGTTGGATAAATATATATATATATATATATATATATATATATCGCATCTGACGAGATCCGTCTGTGTGGCAACGTCGAACGGATCTCGTTATAGATATATATATATATATATATATATATATATATATATCAACAATTTTAATTCCCAATATACAACAATAGTTATAAGTTAGATAAGGGGTGTGGGAAAATTGATAAGTGTTATAATGTCACTCTTCTTTATTTCATCTAGTCGACGTTTCGATCCCGATGGGGACCTTCTTCAGGACTCTACAATAGCAATAGAAAACAGTCAAAATAAGGCAATCACAAAACATGTAAAAATAGTACATACCGAAATACAGAGTTGTAAAGATCTTATTTGAACACAAATCAATAGCTCTCAAGAAAGCAACTAACAAGAACATCAACAACTTCAGCGAAAAAAGATCTGATACTTCGTTAGTAAAGGAGTAGAAATCAATTATAATAAGTAAATAAATAAGGTAAACAGAATAATCAACAAAATGAGAGGTTGTCAAAAATGTTGTCAACCAGACTTGCCACAGAATACACGCACATGACAGATGAAACATAGAGTAGCATTAAATGACATTGGTCGCAGTAATTCACTCTCACCGAACTCAGAACAAATGCGATTTTTTTTTTTTTTTTGAAAGATTCCATGAACCGAAACCAATCCCCTCTCACAGAAATGGCCTAGAACACAGAATTCATTTTCACGTTATCCCTACGACTGCTGAACTTGTTGAAATTCTTTCTGTATGTGATCCATCCAATTCTCTCCCACCGAACCGGTCATAATGAATCAAATAAGAATAGATGGAGCTGATATTATTTACATCCCTTCTGTAGTTCATCGAACAGGTTTGGCGTTTAATATGATACATCTCTAAGAAACATCTTTTTCTTCCACTAACTTCAATTTCTAGGATTTTGGTGGAATCATAATTCATTGGATGATCTTTGTCCCGGGTATGGTCTGCTAGGGCACAAATCTTACTTGAATTCTTGATGTCGCTTTTGTGTTGAGCAATCCTTCTCTTCAGAAGCTGAGACGTCTGACCAATGTACACCTCACTGCATATTGAACAAGGAATACAATATACAACACCACTCATGTTATCAACAGTCATCCTATCTTTCACTCGACTGTATAATCTGTCAATTTTAAAATAAGATTTCTGAATCAACATAATTTCTGTGGTCTTTAAGAGGTTAATTAATGCGTTTGTCATACCATTAATTAGGGGAATAGACAAGTAAAGAATTCTACCCGTGGTCTCAGTGTCCACAGTGGTGGATGCGCTCCTCTCTCCATTCGTTGGCCGTTCCGAAGGAGTGGTATTATAAATCAATCTGGACAATAACCTTTTTGGGTATCCATTCTCTAGCATCAACTGTACCAACAACCTCAGATTCTGCCGCCTTAGACTTGGATGGGCAACCTTTTCTATGCGATTCTTCAATCCTAAAATCATGTTTACCTTTTGTCCATGTGAATGATTAGAAAAATAGTGTATGTATCTCCCTGAACTTGTTGGTTTTCGATACAAATCCAGAATCAGCCTATTTTCCAGTGTTCGAATCACCCTTGTATCCAGGCATGGGACTCCATTCGCTGTTTCTTCCTCCAAAGTAAACTGTATGCTTTCATGTTCACTGTTAAACCTGTCTAGAACGAAAGCAACCTGGTCTTTAGGTACAGCACATATTAGATCATCAACATATTTCTTGATGAAAGGAATGTGAAAAGGAATACTAACAAGAATGCCGTCCAGAAGGAAATCCATTACTAATTCAGCAATGGATGGACTGAAGTTGGAACCCATAGGGGAACCGAGCACCTGCTTGAAGAACCTACCATTAAAAAGAAAATAGTTTGAAGAAAACAGGAACTTGATGGCATGGATGAATTCTTCTTTTGGTAAACTTGTGTGGTTTCTGATAGTATCCCACTTGTTCTCAACAGCTGAAACTGCCAACTCGACAGGAATGTTGGTGAAAAGAGATACAACGTCCAGGCTGATCAGGACATAATCAACAGGTAACTGGAAATCATTCACATACTGGGCAAAAGCAAGGGAATCTTCAATAAAATATCTACTTCTGGTAGAAGAAAGATATTTAGACAGGATGTCTGAAACAAAAACTGATAGTTTGGATGTGGGGGCGTTAACAGATGATATTATTGGTCTCAAGGCAAGAATGGGTTTGTGGATTTTTGGTAAACCGTAGAATCTAGCTGGAACTGAATTGTAAATGTACAGTGATTTACCTTGTATTTGTGTTATGTGGCCCTCACTGACCCATCGTTTAATCAATGCATTACATTTACCTTTTATTGTTACGGTTGGATCTCTGTTAGTAAGAAGTTGGTAATATTGTTCATTTAGTAAAATATTGTTGGAGAGCTCTATGTACTGATCCTTATCCATCAAAACCGTAACATTGCCTTTATCAGCCCGTAACACAAGCAATTCTTGATGTTCACTTAGGTATCTCTTACAGTGGTAAAATTCTCTCTGGAAAACATTATTAGTCCTTTTTCCAGGTTTGATGTAGTTTGTGATAATATTAACAGCTTGGGAACGTTTGATGTTCTTTCCCTCATCTGACAGTCTATCATTAAGATCAATAATGCCCTCTACATCTGACAACAGCCTCGACATGGAAACCTCCCTTAAAGGGATATCAATGCCGAATTTGGGGCCCAGTGCTAGAAATTTCAATATTCTATCTGGTACAATAACAGTACTAACATTCTTAATCCACCTCTCCTGTGGTTCTACTCTCTTTAGAAGTTCATCCGATAGAGCTCTCACCTTCATCAGATTTCTCTCCCTGATAGCAGCAAATTCTCTTCTGTACCTTCTGGACTGGTAAGTTTCAAAACGACTTAGCATCTCTGGTGGAAGCAACCCCTCCAAGATCTGCCACAACCTGGAAGAATCACACTCCATTCTTCCTATCCTGGTCACAGTCACAGTGATCTCAAATTGAAGAACGAGACGTCTTGATTTCTCCAACATAGCCTGAACCTGTCTGGACGAACCTGAATCACTTGCTGAGCTGAACAAATAATTCATATTGTTGGAAATATGTTTGGGAAGTAAACCCTGTCTTTTGCATTCCAAAAGGAACACTCTTCGGTTTCTATAGGATGCCAGTTTCATATTGTATGACGACCATGACTTCAACGCTTCATATGCTACTCTTTCATAGTTGTTTCTCACTTCTGCATAAAACCCCATGCTTAAATATCAACAATTTTAATTCCCAATATACAACAATAGTTATAAGTTAGATAAGGGGTGTGGGAAAATTGATAAGTGTTATAATGTCACTCTTCTTTATTTCATCTAGTCGACGTTTCGATCCCGATGGGGACCTTCTTCAGGACTCTACAATAGCAATAGAAAACAGTCAAAATAAGGCAATCACAAAACATGTAAAAATAGTACATACCGAAATACAGAGTTGTAAAGATCTTATTTGAACACAAATCAATAGCTCTCAAGAAAGCAACTAACAAGAACATCAACAACTTCAGCGAAAAAAGATCTGATACTTCGTTAGTAAAGGAGTAGAAATCAATTATAATAAGTAAATAAATAAGGTAAACAGAATAATCAACAAAATGAGAGGTTGTCAAAAATGTTGTCAACCAGACTTGCCACAGAATACACGCACATGACAGATGAAACATAGAGTAGCATTAAATGACATTGGTCGCAGTAATTCACTCTCACCGAACTCAGAACAAATGCGATTTTTTTTTTTTTTTTGAAAGATTCCATGAACCGAAACCAATCCCCTCTCACAGAAATGGCCTAGAACACAGAATTCATTTTCATGTTATCCCTACGACTGCTGAACTTGTTGAAATTCTTTCTGTATGTGATCCATCCAATTCTCTCCCACCGAACCGGTCATAATGAATCAAATAAGAATAGATGGAGCTGATATTATTTACATCCCTTCTGTAGTTCATCGAACAGGTTTGGCGTTTAATATGATACATCTCTAAGAAACATCTTTTTCTTCCACTAACTTCAATTTCTAGGATTTTGGCGGAATCATAATTCATTGGATGATCTTTGTCCCGGGTATGGTCTGCTAGGGCACAAATCTTACTTGAATTCTTGATGTCGCTTTTGTGTTGAGCAATCCTTCTCTTCAGAAGCTGAGACGTCAGACCAATGTACACCTCACTGCATATTGAACAAGGAATACAATATACAACACCACTCATGTTATCAACAGTCATCCTATCTTTCACTCGACTGTATAATCTGTCAATTTTAAAATAAGATTTCTGAATCAACATAATTTCTGTGGTCTTTAAGAGGTTAATTAATGCGTTTGTCATACCATTAATTAGGGGAATAGACAAGTAAAGAATTCTACCCGTGTTCTCAGTGTCCACAGTGGTGGATGCGCTCCTCTCTCCATTCGTTGGCCGTGTCGAAGGAGTGGTATTATAAATCAATCTGGGCAATAACCTTTTTGGGTATCCATTCTCTAGCATCAACTGTACCAACAACCTCAGATTCTGCCGCCTTAGACTTGGATGGGCAACCTTTTCTATGCGATTTTTCAATCCTAAAATCATGTTTACCTTTTGTCCATGTGAGTGATTAGAAAAATAGTGTATGTATCTCCCTGAACTTGTTGGTTTTCGATACAAATCCAGAATCAGCCTATTTTCCAGTGTTCGAATCACCCTTGTATCCAGGCATGGGACTCCATTCGCTGTTTCTTCCTCCAAAGTAAACTGTATGCTTTCATGTTCACTGTTAAACCTGTCTAGAACGAAAGCAACCTGGTCTTTAGGTACAGCACATATTAGATCATCAACATATTTCTTGATGAAAGGAATGTGAAAAGGAATACTAACAAGAATGCCGTCCAGAAGGAAATCCATTACTAATTCAGCAATGGATGGACTGAAGTTGGAACCCATAGGGGAACCGAGCACCTGCTTGAAGAACCTACCATTAAAAAGAAAATAGTTTGAAGAAAACAGGAACTTGATGGCATGGATGAATTCTTCTTTTGGTAAACTTGTGTGGTTTCTGATAGTATCCCACTTGTTCTCAACAGCTGAAACTGCCAACTCGACAGGAATGTTGGTGAAAAGAGATACAACGTCCAGGCTGATCAGGACATAATCAACAGGTAACTGGAAATCATTCACATACTGGGCAAAAGCAAAGGAATCTTCAATAAAATATCTACTTCTGGTAGAAGAAAGATATTTAGACAGGATGTCTGAAACAAAAACTGATAGTTTGGATGTAGGGGCGTTAACAGACTTCTTGAGAGCTATTGATTTGTGTTCAAATAAGATCTTTACAACTCTGTATTTCGGTATGTACTATTTTTACATGTTTTGTGATTGCCTTATTTTGACTGTTTTCTATTGGTATTGTAGAGTCCTGAAGAAGGTCCCCATCGGGATCGAAACGTCGACTAGATGAAATAAAGAAGAGTGACATTATAACACTTATCAATTTTCCCACACCCCTTATCTAACTTATAACTATTGTTGTATATTGGGAATTAAAATTGTTGATATTTAAGCATGGGGTTTTATGCAGAAGTGAGAAACAACTATGGAAGAGTAGCATATGAAGCGTTGAAGTCATGGTCGTCATACAATATGAAACTGGCATCCTATAGAAACCGAAGAGTGTTCCTTTTGGAATGCAAAAGACAGGGTTTACTTCCCAAACATATTTCCAACAATATGAATTATTTGTTCAGCTCAGCAAGTGATTCAGGTTCGTCCAGACAGGTTCAGGCTATGTTGGAGAAATCAAGACGTCTCGTTCTTCAATTTGAGATCACTGTGACTGTGACCAGGATAGGAAGAATGGAGTGTGATTCTTCCAGGTTGTGGCAGATCTTGGAGGGGTTGCTTCCACCAGAGATGCTAAGTCGTTTTGAAACTTACCAGTCCAGAAGGTACAGAAGAGAATTTGCTGCTATCAGGGAGAGAAATCTGATGAAGGTGAGAGCTCTATCGGATGAACTTCTAAAGAGAGTAGAACCACAGGAGAGGTGGATTAAGAATGTTAGTACTGTTATTGTACCAGATAGAATATTGAAATTTTTAGCACTGGGCCCCAAATTCGGCATTGATATCCCTTTAAGGGAGGTTTCCATGTCGAGGCTGTTGTCAGATGTAGAGGGCATTATTGATCTTAATGATAGACTGTCAGATGAGGGAAAGAACATCAAACGTTCCCAAGCTGTTAATATTATCACAAACTACATCAAACCTGGAAAAAGGACTAATAATGTTTTCCAGAGAGAATTTTACCACTGTAAGAGATACCTAAGTGAACATCAAGAATTGCTTGAGTTACGGGCTGATAAAGGCAATGTTACGGTTTTGATGGATAAGGATCAGTACATAGAGCTCTCCAACAATATTTTACTAAATGAACAATATTACCAACTTCTTACTAACAGAGATCCAACCGTTACAATACAAGGTAAATGTAATGCATTGATTAAACGATGGGTCAGTGAGGGCCACATAACACAAATACAAGGTAAATCACTGTACATTTACAATTCAGTTCCAGCTAGATTCTACGGTTTACCAAAAATCCACAAACCCATTCTTGCCTTGAGACCAATAATATCATCTGTTAACGCCCCCACATCCAAACTATCAGTTTTTGTTTCAGACATCCTGTCTAAATATCTTTCTTCTACCAGAAGTAGATATTTTATTGAAGATTCCTTTGCTTTTGCCCAGTATGTGAATGATTTCCAGTTACCTGTTGATTATGTCCTGATCAGCCTGGACGTTGTATCTCTTTTCACCAACATTCCTGTCGAGTTGGCAGTTTCAGCTGTTGAGAACAAGTGGGATACTATCAGAAACCACACAAGTTTACCAAAAGAAGAATTCATCCATGCCATCAAGTTCCTGTTTTCTTCAAACTATTTTCTTTTTAATGGTAGGTTCTTCAAGCAGGTGCTCGGTTCCCCTATGGGTTCCAACTTCAGTCCATCCATTGCTGAATGGATTTCCTTCTGGACGGCATTCTTGTTAGTATTCCTTTTCACATTCCTTTCATCAAGAAATATGTTGATGATCTAATATGTGCTGTACCTAAAGACCAGGTTGCTTTCGTTCTAGACAGGTTTAACAGTGAACATGAAAGCATACAGTTTACTTTGGAGGAAGAAACAGCGAATGGAGTCCCATTCCTGGATACAAGGGTGATTCGAACACTGGAAAATAGGCTGATTCTGGATTGGTATCGAAAACCAACAAGTTCAGGGAGATACATACACTATTTTTCTAATCATTCACATGGACAAAAGGTAAACATGATTTTAGGATTGAAGAATCGCATAGAAAAGGTTGCCCATCCAAGTCTAAGGCGGCAGAATCTGAGGTTGTTGGTACAGTTGATGCTAGAGAATGGATACCCAAAAAGGTTATTGTCCAGATTGATTTATAATACCACTCCTTCGGCACGGCCAACGAATATAGAGAGGAGCGCATCCACCACTGTGGACACTGAGAACACGGGTAGAATTCTTTACTTGTCTATTCCCCTAATTAATGGTATGACAAACGCATTAATTAACCTCTTAAAGACCACAGAAATTATGTTGATTCAGAAATCTTATTTTAAAATTGACAGATTATACAGTCGAGTGAAAGATAGGATGACTGTTGATAACATGAGTGGTGTTGTATATTGTATTCCTTGTTCAATATGCAGTGAGGTGTACATTGGTCAGACGTCTCAGCTTCTGAAGAGAAGGATTGCTCAACACAAAAGCGACATCAAGAATTCAAGTAAGATTTGTGCCCTAGCAGATCATACCCGGGACAAAGATCATCCAATGAATTATGATTCCACCAAAATCCTAGAAATTGAAGTTAGTGGAAGAAAAAGATGTTTCTTAGAGATGTATCATATTAAACGCCAAAACTGTTCGATGAACTACACAAGGGATGTAAATAATATCAGCTCCATCTATTCTTATTTGATTCATTATGACCGGTTCGGTGGGAGAGAATTGGATGGATCACATACAGAAAGAATTTGAACAAGTTCAGCAGTCGTAGGGATAACGTGAAAATGAATTCTGTGTTCTAGGCCATTTCTGTGAGAGGGGATTGGTTTCGGTTCATGGAATCTTTCAAAAAAAAAAAAAATCGCATTTGTTCTGAGTTCGGTGAGAGTGAATTACTGCGACCAATGTGATTTAATGCTACTCTATGTTTCATCTGTCATGTGCGTGTATTCTGTGGCAAGTCTGGTTGACAACATTATTGACAACCTCTCATTTTGTTGATTATTCTGTTTACCTTATTTATTTACTTATTATAATTGATTTCTACTCCTTTACTAACGAAGTATCAGATCTTTTTTCGCTGAAGTTGTTGATGTTCTTGTTAGTTGCTTTCTTGAGAGCTATTGATTTGTGTTCAAATAAGATCTTTACAACTCTGTATTTCGGTAGGTACTATTTTTACATGTTTTGTGATTGCCTTATTTTGACTGTTTTCTATTGCTATTGTAGAGTCCTGAAGAAGGTCCCCATCGGGATCGAAACGTCGACTAGATGAAATAAAGAAGAGTGACATTATAACACTTATCAATTTTCCCACACCCCTTATCTAACTTATATATATATATATATATATATATATATATATATATATATATATATATATATATATATATATATATATATATATATATATATAATTGCAGGGGGGCGAATGCCTTCGGGGACTGACGGCCCCGCATACCCGAGTCACCCAGCTTCCAAGTTTGGCAGCCTGGAAGTTGAAGAATTGGTTGCTCCCATTACGCGAAGTATGATTCAGGGCGGTAGAGGGCAGCAGGCTGGCCCTCTTCGGAGCCGTCCGGAGGTAGAGCCTGTTGGGGTCAGCTTTGGGGCAAGCGGCGCAGCCCCCCGAGATGGCACCGTAAGCCCAATCTCATTTTCCCTTAGGAGAGAACATGAAATGATATCAAGCCAGAAAAACAGCTTTACACGAATCTGCTGGCTAATCGAGTGAGATATCTGCTTGAAAATGAAAAGCTTTCAAGTGTCGAACTAGCAGCGATTGAACAGAGCATATGGCCACAGACAGCGCCACCAGCAGAAGAGCAAGAACAAGAGCTCAACCAACTGGAAGAACTGCAAGAAGAACAACAGGAAGAAGACCAGGACGACCCACAAACCAGAAAAATGAAGCAAATCTTCGGCCGAAATACACTACTATACAGTGGTATAAATCCTGAAGCTAGGCTAAAAATTCCTAGGATGAAGGGATCGCGCATCATGTTGGAGAAGGTGAGGATGGTAGATGCAATTATTGAATCTCACATCACAAGCGCGACAACATTGAGAGATATAGTGGACCTGGTATACACGGGAGCGGCCACTGTATGTGAGGAGATGGGAAAGTGTCTAACGGAACCACACAGAAAACCAAAGAAAGAGCAGCCCGCATGGAGAGCCCGCCTGGAAAGAAAAGTATTAAAGATTAGGAAAAACATCGGATTACTACATACTTACCTGAACACCGAGGTCGTATCCAACAAAGTCCATAAGGCGGTCCGTAGGATAGCCTCTGAGGTCCGTATAAACCTTAAAGCTTCTGACTCCCGGATGAAGCTTGAAACCCTCAATGATCACCTGAAACAAAAAATAAAAGCTCTAGGTAACCGTATAAAACGCTACACTGAAAGTAAAATGAGGTACGAGAATAATCAGTTGTACTATAAAAATCAAAAGCAATTCTTTAGAAACCTGGAAAACAACAACAATAGTGATAAGGAACCTCCCAAAACAGAGGACATGTACACCTACTGGCAGGCAATATGGGGTAACAACAAGCAACACGACGATACGGCTCGTTGGATCAGGGAGACGGAGGCTGAAAGCTCCAGGTACAACATGGAAGAGGTTGAGATCACCAAACTGGATATTGAACAGGTGCTGAAAAAAACAAACAACTGGGCGGCGCCCGGACCGGACAAGATACAGAATTATTGGTGGAAGCACTTCCCGAGCACCCATCAAACCCTTGTAACCCTCTTTCAGAGAGCACTGACCAACCCAACTGTCATCCCTGGTTTCTTCACATTGGGCACCACCATAATGTTGCCAAAGGGAAACACAACATCTGACCCAAAGAATTTTAGGCCAATAACATGCCTGCCCACCATATATAAACTACTAACTGGTACCATCACAAAATATATATGGAATCACGTGAAGAAAGAAAACATCTTGGCATGCGAACAGAATGGCTGCTGTAGGGACGCAAAAGGATGCAAGGAGCTTCTTGTAGTCGACCAAATCATCACCGGGCAGGCGAAGGGTAAACTTCGTAATATATCTATAGCCTGGGTCGATTATAGGAAAGCGTTTGACTCAGTGCCCCACACCTGGCTGCTGAAAACACTGAGATTGTACGGAATATCAGATAAGGTGATCAATCTGCTTGAACATCTCATGAGCGCCTGGCGTACCACATTATTGATTGATAATAGAGGTGAAAGCAGCATGTCAAAGGAGATAGCCATCAAATGCGGAATTTTCCAGGGAGATACTTTGAGCCCGCTCTGGTTCTGCCTGGCTCTGAATCCCCTAAGTAAACTTCTCAACAAAAGCAAATACGGATATATCATCAACAACACCAGAAACTGCAAAATAAACCACCAATTATACATGGATGATCTCAAACTTTTTGCAGCCAATAGAGAAGAGATGAGAAGGTTACTGGAAATAGTGTCATCCTTCAGCCAGACGATCGGCATGGAGATGGGACTGGACAAATGCGCGGTCCTGGATGTGAAGAGGGGCAGGGTTGCCGAGGGTCCGGAGATTAAGCTGTGGAACGAGTCAAAAATATCATGTCTAGGGCCTCAAGAAACTTACAAATATCTTGGCATCCAACAAGCCCTTGACATAAAAACACCTGAAGTGAAAGATAATTTCAAGACTAAATACTTTGCCAGGCTAAGGAGTCTTCTTAAAGCTAAGCTCAATTCGAAGGCACTGTTTACAGCTATTAATATATGGGTCTTACCCTGCATTACTTACTCATTTGGAGTAGTACGCTGGACAGCCGCAGAACTGCAAGCAATAGACATCCAAACCAGAAAGCTCCTCACTAGGTATGGAATACATCACCCCCATTCCTCAGTGAATAGATTGTACATCAGCAGACATGAAGGTGGCAGAGGGCTCCAAAATATCCTCATAACACACAACAAAATTGTATCACAGATGAGAGATTACTTCAGATCAAGAAACTTACCGCTTTTTAAGATCGTGTGCCAAGCAGATGAGTACTCAGCCTTGCAGCTGGCAAAATCCTCGGTGAATCTCAGGGAACAATCATTGGAACAGCTTTCGGAGGAGTGGCACAGCAAAGCCCTCCATGGCAGATATCCTGGAAATTTAAAATCTGATAATATAATAAAAAATGAGTCATTAACTTACCTGAAAGCAGGATACCTACACCCTGAAACCGAAGGAAGGCTTATAGCAATCCAGGACCAGGTGGTGCCAACAAGAGCCTATATAAAGAGAATAACTGGCCGCAACATACCCTCCGACCTATGCAGACGGTGCTCCAGAGCCCTGGAAACGATTCAGCACATCACATCCTCGTGCCCTATACTGGCCCCAAAAGATTATATGGAACGCCACAACGCCATGGCCAGAGTGTACCACAGGGAAATCGCGACGAAAACAGGTCTACTGCAAAGTAATGACGGTTTTTATAGTTACCAACCACGAGATGTGCTGGAGAATGACATCTTCAAGCTGTACTGGGACACTGCCATGGTCACAGATAGGTCTATAGCACACAATCGCCCTGACATTGTGTTGTTCAATAAAACCGAAAAGTCTGTACAGATAATAGACGTGTCGGTTCCCGCTGACGACAACATCACCAAAGCCTATACGGAGAAGGTCAGTAAGTATCACGACCTGGCCTTTGAACTGAAGGAGATCTATGGCCTCAGAAAGGCATCTATAGTGCCACTCATAATATCGGTGAACGGCTTGGTGGAGGCCCACATGCTGGAAAATACAAAGAGGCTGCAACTTGATACTTACTTGATTAGTCAAGCCCAAAAGCAAGTGATTTTGGGCACTACGCGGATAGTCAGGAGGTTCTTGACCAGCTCCTGAGAACAATCTTGGCTGAAGAATCAGCCCGGTTGTCTCACGTACCAACCCGATAAATGGTGATAAAAAATATATTTTGAAGATCATGTACGTCGTGCCTTGTGTGAGGAATTTTGGGATTTTTTCCGGGTTTTCCAAAGCTGCATTCAAAAGCCGCGCCAAAACGCCATGAGTGGACGGTAAGTATTTCCACCAATAATTATGAATATTGTCTATTCCAGCCGTTGTCCAGTTATATATATATATATATATATATATATATATATATATATATATATAACTGGACAACGGCTGGAATAGACAATATTCATAATTATTGGTGGAAATACTTACCGTCCACTCATGGCGTTGTCTATTCCAGCCGTTGTCCAGTTATATATATATATATATATATATATATATATATATATATATATATATATATATATATATATATATATATATATATATATATATATATATATAACTGGACAACGGCTGGAATAGACAATATTCATAATTATTGGTGGAAATACTTACCGTCCACTCATGGCGTTTTGGCGCGGCTTTTGAATGCAGCTTTGGAAAACCCGGAAAAAATCCCAAAATTCCTCACACAAGGCACGACGTACATGATCTTCAAAAAGGGAGATCCTACCAAACCT
The DNA here is from genome assembly GCF_914767665.1 of Harmonia axyridis. Taxonomy (NCBI): domain Eukaryota; kingdom Metazoa; phylum Arthropoda; class Insecta; order Coleoptera; family Coccinellidae; genus Harmonia; species Harmonia axyridis. The sequence continues at coordinate 32,036,181 of NC_059504.1, forward strand.
GAAAACTACAGACCGATCACGTGCCTATCTTCTGCTTATAAAATACTTACCTCAACGGTCGGTCACAAGGTCCGGATTCACCTGAAAAATAATAAATTGTTAGCCTGGGAACAAAATGGCTGCAGAAGAGGTGGCAGAGGCAGTAAGGAACTTTTGGTAGTTGATAATATAATCACCAAACAGGCGAAAAAAAAGAAAAAAAATATCTTCATGGCCTGGATAGATTACCAGAAGGCATTTGACTCTGTGCCCCACACTTGGCTGCTCGATATCCTGAAGATATACAAGGTAAACTCACAGGTGATTTCATTGTTCCGCTCCCTGATGTCGACGTGGTGTACCTCACTTACTCTTGAAGGAACATCAAATTCGCACAAAACAACCTCAATAACTATTAGAAGAGGTATATTCCAGGGAGACGGCTTCAGCCCATTGTGGTTTTGTCTCGCCCTAAACCCCTTAAGTGGTATGTTAAACAGATCGTCCTACGGATACTCATTAGACCAGAGTAGAAAGCTCACTCATCTTTTCTATGTAGACGATCTTAAATTGTTCGCTAGAGGCCGACAGCAATTGGAGGGGGAACTCGAGTTGGTGAGAGGGTTCAGCGAAGATATTGGGATGATATTTGGTCTGGATAAATGTGCAACGATCAGTGTGAGGCGAGGGAAACTAGAACGTGAAGAAAATATGGTGTTGATAGACGGACAAGTGTTACCAACTTTGGGGACAGAAGAGAGGTATAAATATCTGGGCGTCCAGGAGACATATGAGATAAGACAGAGAGAGAATAAGGAAGAAGTCGAGAAGGAGCTATTTTCTAGAATAAAGAAAGTTTTAAATACACAACTTTCAGCTAAGAACAAGATGACCGCTATCAATATCTGGGCAATACCGGCTCTCATATATACCGCTGGAGTACTCACCTGGTCTCGGACGGATCTGGAGCGTCTAGACAGGAAGACTAGAACCACCTTGACACAGTATTGTGTGCTCCACCCAAATTCAGCTATTGAAAGGCTGTATATTCCACGTAGAGAGTCGGGGCGAGGCCTGAGCTCACTGGAGAACGTCTATCTGAAAGAGGAAAGCAGAATTAAAACCTTCTTTCTGCAGAGCAACTTACCAGTGCACCAGTGGGTAGCTAGCCAGCACTATGTGTCCACGCCGGCAGGAGGCGATGATGGGCAGGAACCTGAAACAGAGAACATTTTCGAAAAATGGAAAAATAAATGGAGATCAAAGCCCTTGCATGGACGATTCTATGCCAGTCTGCAGCAGCCAGAAGTCGACTTGCCCAGCACGAACACCTACCTAACTCAGGGTTATCTCTATCCTCAGACTGAGGGAACCCTGATGGCAATACAGGATCAAGTTGTTCCTACACGAGCCTACGCAAAGTACATAATGAAACAAAACATCGAAAACACAAAATGTAGGCTCTGCAATAACGTTGAGGAAACTGTGCAGCATTTGTCATCTGGATGCTCGACAATAGCTAACACAAAATACTTGTCTCGCCATAACAACATGGGCAAAGTTGTACACCAGTTTATGTGTCTCAGGGAACAGCTACTCCAAGAATTCGTCCCTCATCACATTTACGAACCGACGACTGTCCGGGAAGGCAACGAAATCAAGATCTATTGGGACCTAACAGTGCAAACAGACCCGGGTGCTGAACATAATCGACCTGATATGGTCGTATGGAATAAGCGTAGGAAATCGGCGATCATCATAGACTTTACGGTGCCGTTAGACCAAAACCTTGCTAAAGCCTACGGAGAGAAGATCGCCAAATACGAAACACTATCAAGGCAGATGAAGCAAACTTATGGGCTGGAAAAAGTGGAAATAAAGCCATTGGTGATTAGCTGCAATGGGCTGGTACATAGAAAAACCGTTGAGCACTTGCGTGAAATGGATCTGCCTTCGAACACCATAACTTGGATGCAGAAGGCCGTAATATTGGCAACCGTCAGCATAATACGACAAGTACTCTTTCCACACTAATCAGTCGGATTGTTCTTGGCGCTTTTGCCCGAGTAATCCGAGAGGAACCACATTTTGTGTGAAATAAAAAAAAAAAAAAAAAAAAAAAAAAAATATATATATATATATTATTGCAGGGGGGCGAATGCCTTCGGGGACTGACGGCCCCGCATACCCGAGTCACCCAGCTTCCAAGGTTGGCAGCCTGGAAGTTGAAGAATTGGTTGCTCCCATTACGCTTAGTATGATTCAGGGCGGTAGAGGGCAGCAGGCTGGCCCTCTTCGGAGCCGTCCGGAGGTAGAGCCTGTTGGGGTCAGCTGTGGGGCAAGCGGCGCAGCCCCCCGAGATGGCACCGTAAGCCCAATCTCATTTTCCCTTAGGAGAGGAAGGAGGAGCAACAGCTTGGATGGAATTCGAGTCCGTCCCGCTGACGTTCTCAGACGAGATGGGAGAACACGCTGGACTGAGGAACAAAATGTACTGCTTATGCGTGTTCATTTTATATCGAAGGAATTGGAACAGAGAGAAAACCTGAACTATAGACAGACACTCACCCAAACCTGGAATGAGATAAATCCGGAGAAACCATCTTATCCAAATCTGCTGGCGAATAGAATCAAGTGGTTGCTGAATAACGATAAGTTCACTGCAATAGAGCTCGACAACATTAAGCTCAGCTGTTATCCACGAAGCGCAATATACGATTGTCGTGAACAATCCACTGGGACAGTTCCTACCCAGATACCAGAAGAGGAAGAAAGCAGCGCAGTCAAACCCAGCACGCTAGAACGACAACTCCTCAAAAATTACCTCTTGTACGCTGGAATACCACCTGAAAACAGGCCAAGAATACCTAGAATGAAAGGCTCGAAGTTAATGTTTGCAAAAGGTACACGAAATCGACAAATTACTTGAGAGAAACTTACCACTAACAGGAACGCTGGAGCAGGTAACGGATTTCGTTTACGCGGGCGCGATTACTGCATGCACTGAATTGGGGGCGAAGATAGTAGATACACAACCAAAGAAACAGGAAACAGCACCACCTTGAAAACAGCGGCTAGAAAAAAAGATAACAGATATCAGAAAAAAAATCGGCATATTACATACTTACCTGAGCACCCAACCACCATCAGGCAGGGTTGAGAAACTGACACGCCAGATAGCATCCACATTCAAGATCAAAGCTCGAAACAGCTGCTTCAGGGAAAGTGTTGTCGTGATATCTGACAGGCTGAAACAAAAGATTAAAGTATTAGGTTGCAGGCTCCAACGATACAACGAAAGAGTTAAAAGATACAAGAATAACCAACTCTTCTATAAGAATCAGCAGCAGTTTTTCCGCCAGCTTGAAGATGAAACCTCCGTTGGGGAAGAACCACCCACTGAAGAAGAAATGCACCTGTTCTGGAAAAACATATGGGAGGAAGAGAAAATCCACGACGACAGTCCACAATGGGTCAGAGAAGCCGAAAGGGAATCATCAAAATATCGGATGGATGATGTGACCATTACAGAGGAAGACATTAAAGCGACGCTGAAAAAAACAAATAACTGGTCAGCCCCTGGCGTGGATAAAATCCAAAATTATTGGTGGAAATACTTCGCGGCAACGCATCAACACCTTGCGAAACTTTTCCAGGAAACCCTTGAAGATCCTACCAAAATACCTGACTTCTTCACACTCGGAATATCACACATGCTGCCGAAAGGAAACAACGCAGCCAACCCTAAGAACTATAGACCTATTACCTGTCTCCCTACTATCTACAAAGTGCTGACAGGGGTCTTAACGCGTCATATTTGGAAGCATGTAAACGAAAGTAATATTTTGGCACCTGAACAGAAGGGATGCCGAAGAGATGCCCGAGGATGCAAGGAGATGCTGATCACTGATTTCATTATCACTAAACAGGTGAAAAGAAGACAGAGAAACATATCGCTGGCTTGGGTGGACTATCGGAAAGCGTTTGACTCGATCCCGCACTCCTGGCTGAAAAAAACACTCCACCTATACGGAATTTCTAAACCGGTTATAGCCTTACTGGAGCATATGATGAAGACTTGGCGCACACAGCTGGTAGTTAACTCCAAAAATAAATATTATAAGACCGCTGAAATGAAAATCCGGAGAGGTATCTTCCAGGGAGATACCCTGAGTCCGCTCTGGTTCTGTTTGGTACTGAACATTCTGAGCAAGCTACTGAAAAACCAAATTTACGGATACGTCGTCCATAAGGCACGGAACATTAAGATAAATCATCAAATGTACGTGGACGACCTCAAGTTATATGTTGCGAACGAGGAGCAGATAAAACAACAACTTAAAATAGTAGCTTCGTTCAGTGAGACGATAGGAATGGAGATGGGTCTTGAGAAGTGCGCTGTGGTTCACGTGAGAAGGGGCAAAGTGCAGGACGGTGCTGGTCTGCATGTGATGGACGATATAACCATACCAGGTCTGGGTCCTCAAGAGTCCTATAAATACCTTGGAGTGCAACAAGCCCTGGACATAAAGACCACTGAGATGAAGAGTGTGTTCAGAGAGAAGTTTCTGACCAGACTCAGAAAAGTGCTTCAAAGCAAGTTGAACTCCAAGGCAATGTTTAATGCAATCAACATCTGGGCCATACCTTGCATAGAGTACTCATTCGGAGTGATCAAATGGTCCACTTCAGATCTACAAGATCTAGATCGAAAAGCACGAGCCCTCCTAACCAGGCATGGAATCCACCACCCGCATGCCTCTGTTAACAGACTGTACATCCCGAGGCATGAAGGCGGCCGAGGACTGAAGAACTTGGAAATAGTACATAACAACACAGTTTCGAACATGAGAGATTACCTTCTTTCCAAGCGCTCACCATTCATCCAAGCCATATGCCAGGAGGACGAAAACCTGAGCCCGTTGAACTTGGCTGGCCAACTGGATCCGCCGCGAAGTACTCTTGAACAACTGTCCCAGGAATGGCGTGGTAAGGCACTGCATGGACGATACCCTGGAAGCCTGGAAAAAAGTGAAATTAATAAGAGGGAATCACTTACCTACCTGAGAGCTGGATACTTGTTTCCCGAAACAGAAGGTAGAATGGTCGCTATCCAAGATCAAGTGATCCCCACAAGATCCTACATTAAAAACATAACGGGACGGAACATACCAACCGACAAATGCCGAAAATGCCTACAAGCGACCGAGTCCGTGCAACACATAACTTCCTCCTGTCCCATACTAGCACCAACGGACTATACACAGCGGCATAACGCGATGGCAAGGGTATATCACCAGGCAATTGCCAAGAGATGTGGGTTGATAAGAAATTTGAAAAAACCATTTGAATACCATCCGATCGGTGTTCTGGAGAATGATAACTTCAAGCTCTATTGGGATACGTTCATCCACACAGACAGGCCCATTAAACACAAAAGGCCAGATATCATGCTTTTCAACAAAAAAGAACGAACAGTTGAAATTGTAGATATAACAATCCCTGCCGACGACAATGTATATAAGGCGTATGTTGAGAAGACAACCAAGTACCATGACCTGGCCTTCGAAGTTAAGACTATATACAACCTAAAGTCAACAGCCATACTACCGCTGATAATTTCGACGAACGGATTGGTGGAAAGACATCTGGTTGAGAATACTGTCAAACTAAAACTGGATGTGGACCTCATTAGTACAGCCCAGAGGGAGGTCATACTAGCAAATGTTAGAATAGTACGGAAGTTCCTTACATCTATCTGAAATGCCTTGGCAAATTCTGCCCGGCACTAAGAGATACCAACCCTATAAGGTGAAAAAAAAAAAAAAAAAAAAAAAAATATATATATATATATATATAAGATTAATCCAACTGATAGAGTATTTGAGACTAATTTACTTAAAAATTTGCGTTAATTGATGAATTTTAACTTATTAAGGAGACAACCTCAAATTCTGTAAGTGACTGTTTTTAAAGATTTGGGAAAGTTCTTTTTGTATATGTAATTTTAATTTTAATTGTTAAAATTGTAGTAACCCTGAGGAAGGAACTAACCAGTTCCGAAAGCTTGGTATGAATAAAGAGTAAAACTGAAATCCTTCTTATCAGTCGAATTCCCTTAAAGATTCACGATATATATATATATATATATATATATATATATATATATATATATATGTGGATGCAGAAGGCAGTAATTCTTGGAACTGTCAACATCATAAGGAGAGTGCTCTACCCTCATTAACAGACGGGGTTGTCCTTGGCGCACGCGTGCCCGGACAATACCAGATAATCCCACGAAAGTGTGAAAAAAAAATATATATATATTTTTTTTTTTTTCACACTTTCGTGGGATTATCTGGTATATATATAGACCTATTGCACATAATCGGCCTGACATTGTCTAAATGATCGCAAATTATTGCAACCAATTTCAGATGACGATAACTATTGAGAGATTAAGCAACTTGAAAGAATTTGTGTGCACTTACCTCGTGAGTTAAGAGAGATGATGTCTGGGAATTTACCCCCTAATCCGGTGGCAGAAGATGGTCAGGTGGATGGGTAAAAGGGTTGATTAACCTCTTCTGCACCGGCTTCGTGGTTATCACTCAATTTGAGTAACACACAATTAACTCGAAATTGCTCAATCAGTTTTTAACAGAAGAAATTGAAAATGTATAAAGATGACAGATGATTAGATGAATTTTAAGTAATCAAAATAACTTAGTTTAATATATTTTAGAATCGATAAGCACAGTTTGACACTTGAGAAAAATTATTATTATTCTTATGGCGATGTTTGTTTACCGACCGGGTTTTTACCGACCGGGTAATACCGCGGCCGCAGGTGGCGCCAACAAACAACAATTTTCACGACGTAACATGCCGCTCGCCCTGAAGAGTCCCTTCAGTAAGTGAACAGACGAAAAAGGGCCATCTATTGACTTGGAAGAGGACACAGCTTGACGACTGGTCGTCGAATTATCCCAGAGGAAGTAGTAACATCAGCTACACGAGTGGTGGAGTCAGTTCCAGGAAAAACAGATGATATACGACCGATACTCCATTTCAGAGGAGGAAGATTATCATCTCGAATGACGACTACAGTACCTGGAAGAATGGGGGTAGATGGCTGCAACCACTTGTGACGTTGCTGCAAGGTATGCAAGTATTCCTGACGCCAACGCTTCCAGAAGTCCTGCTGAAATCGCTGGACTAGTTGCCAACGAGATAACCGGTTCACAGACACAGAACTGACATCGTTGTCAGGAGGAGCTTTTAGGGACCGGAAAACCAAGAAATGCCCTGGTGTAAGGGCCTCAAAATCAGAAGGATCAGATGATGGAAGATACAGAGGACGAGAGTTGAGGATGGCTTCAACCTGAGTGCAGACGGTGAGAAACTCCTCGTAAGTGAGTTTCTGCTCGCCAATAACGCGAGTAAGATGATGTTTAGCAGATTTTACAGCGGCCTCCCACAGGCCGCCAAAGTGAGGACTGGAAGGGGGTATGAATCGCCAGTCAGTTCCGGACGACGAGGCGGCATCACAAAGACTCTGCTGATGTTGTGGAGCAGACAGTAAGCGACCAAGGTCACGAAGGTAGTCATGAGCACCAACAAAGTTGGTCCCGTTATCCGAAAAGATGACGGAAGGATGACCTCGGCGTGCAACAAAGCGCCGATAAGCAGCGATGAACGCTGGGGTTGACAGCTCAGATGCCAATTCTAGATGAACTGCTTTAGTAGAGAAGCAGATGAAGACAACCAGATATGCCTTCGTGCTAACGGCTCCGCGTAGTCGTGCACTCGTCACATAAAATGGGCCGGCGTAGTCGACACCAGTAGTGAGAAAAGCCATAGCAGATGATAGCCGCTCTGGTGGAAGATTGCCCATTGGCTGTATTAGAGGACGGGGCTTGCAAGAAAAGCATCGGTTGCACTTGCGCAGACGATTGCGTACTACATTACGTCCGTCCAATATCCAGTACCGTCGACGAATGTACGAATGAGTAGCTAAAGCACCGGCGTGCAGAAGACGATAATGGGCATCATCGATTATCAGATGAGTGAGATGATTGTCCTTCGGTAGAAGAACAGGATGTTTGTGTCGATATGGTAATAAAGAGGCTGAAAGGCGACCTCCAACTCGAACAAGTCCATGCTCATCGCAAAAAAGGTGAAGTTTCATGATGAGTCGATGACGAGAAGATGGTTTCTGCAGCTCAGCCAGCTCCTCGGCAAAATGAACAGATTGAACCAGACGTATTAAGCAGATCTCTGCTTCCTGAAGCTCAATAGAGGTGAGAAAACCTGTGCGAGGTAAAGCTGAACCACGAGCATTCAGTATGAAACGTCGACAAAAGGCAATGACGCGCTTGAGTCGAAGATACGAAGAAAAACGGTCAATCATGGTGGGTTCACCGGAGACAACCGTCAACACTAAAGCGGAGAGCGGCTTGGCTTCTTCGTCCACTTGATCAATTCGAGATGAATCAACAGAGGACAGGGGCCAAAGAGAGGAATCGAGAGACAACCAGTGAGGACCACGCCACCACAATGGGTGATGATGAATGTCTGCAGGCATCAATCCTCGAGAGGCACAATTAGCTGGGTTGTCTTCAGACACCACATGCCTCCAGTGATTTGAGGGAATCAGATCCTGGATCTCAGCGACTCGATTGCCAACAAATGTCTTCCACCTGTGACTCTCACCACGAATCCACGACAAGGCTACAGAAGAATCGCAGAAGGCGATGCATTCAGTAGTGAGATGCTGCAAAACACGAGATGACAGGTGATGCATGAGCTTGGCGAGAAGATGGGCACCGCACAGTTCCAAGCGCGGCAGGGTTGTAGCCTTGCAAGGGGCAATTTTGGACTTGGCCGCCAGGAGAGACACATGGTAATGTCCAGAAGATGCGAAAGTGCGGAGATAAACTACTGCAGCGTAGCCAGATTCAGAGGCATCACAGAAGCCGATCAGCCGATGAGCAGAAGAAGAAATGGCTGAGATGAATCGTGGTATGTGAAGCTCTGTCAAAGTGGGGAGCTGGGATTGAAACTGCAACCACGGGGGCTGAACCTCACTGGAAAGAGGTTGGTCCCATTCCAGATGGAGTAAGCAGAGCTGACGGAAGAAAATCTTGGCATAGAAGGTAACAGGAGCTAACCATCCCAAGGGATCGAAGATTCTGGCCATCTGACTCAACACAGACCGCTTGGTGATTGCTGTTGAGGTCAAACGAACAGAGTAGAAGAAGTGATCAGATGCTGGATTCCATCCAAGTCCCAAAATCTTGAGACTCGGTTCACGGTCGAGAAGAAGGGGGTCAATGGAGGAGGATTCTCTACGATGATCAGAAGGAATACCATCCAGAAGAGGAAGATGATTAGTAGCCCATTTGCGTAGCTCAAAACCGCCCGCCATGAGCAGATCCTGAGCATGTTGACGCAACTCAAGAGCTTCAGCCTCGGACGAACAACCTGTTAAGATGTCATCGACATAAATTTGATCTAGCAAAACCTGCCTAGCAGCAGGAAACTTGGGTCCGTCGTCCGAAGCTAGCTGTCGGAGGGTCCTAAGTGCCAAATAGGGAGCTGAAGAAACTCCATAAGTGACGGTGTTAAGGCGATAATATTGGAGAGGTTCCTGTTTGGTGAAACGCCAGACTATGCGTTGATAATCCCTTTGCTCAGGGCTTATCAAGATCTGTCGATACATCTGTCTGATATCGGCAGTGAAGACATATCGATGTAGACGAAAGCGAAGCAGAAGAGTGAAAATATCCTCTTGCAGTTTCGGGCCAGTAAGAAGAAGATCGTTGAGGGATTTGCCATTAGCAGATGCGCAAGAGGCGTTGAAAACCACTCGAATTTTAGTAGGAGGGTCGTCAGGGTGATGTACAGGATGATGAGGGATGTAATATGTTTCATATCGCGGACAATCAGAAGATTCAGGAACCAATTCCATGTGTCCACTTTCGAGATAATCACGCATGAACTCATGATAGGCGACACGAAGAGCAGGGTTATTGTCTAGACGATGTTCCAACCGAATAAACTGCCTAGTCGCCACGTTGACGGAGGTACCCAGCCGAGAAGATGACAAGGGTAAACCAACGGTGTATCTTCCGTTGGAGTCACGAGTTACATCAGCGCGATACAGCATTTCACATTCTTTCTCTGCAGGAGTTAAAGGAAGCACTTCAGGTACCTTGTCGAGTTCCCAAAAGCGACGAACGAGGTGGGCAAGCTCCTGGTCTGAATGATGCGAGGGGCTCATGTTCGTGGTTTGAAGATCGGTAACGACATGAGATTTTATCACGTCAGATGGTGAGAGTTTGGGAGATGCATCAGAAGACTTAGGTTTGTCAGAAGAGGAATGGCAGGTGATCACTGATAGAGGAGAATCAGGCTGCGTAAGTGACGAAGAAGGAACAGCAGGTGATAACCCTGCAGAAGATGATGAAGAGGTGTGTTGATGGAGGGCCTGATGGGTACTTCTAGGATGTCGAGTGAAACCATTGACAATGTCAGGTGAGAAGGAAACATGTTTTGTTCTCTTGCGATAACGGGCATAGGGCCCATAGAGCACCCAACCTAAGGTGGTAGATAATGCCCCTGGAAGTTCAGACGATGGGCGCAACGTGCCAGGAAGAATTAGATGAGGGAGCACATCCGAACCAATCAACATCCCTATGATGCGAGGAAGATAGAAGAGTGGATCAGCTAGGTTGAATTGCCGAAACTCAGACCATCGGCCATTGAACGCTTGGACAGGAAGAGGGTCTAGATGGCCGTCAAGAACGTAGGCTTTAATGATTAGATTTGGGGGATCCCCTCGGTGACAGAGAGTGACGTATGCGTACCCTTGGATGCGAAACTGATCCGCGTTACTCAAGGTGCGAAGTTGAATAGCTTCGGGGTGAATGCGCAGACGAAGCTTGGTGGCCCAATCTCGGGTGATGAGGGTGTGTTGGCAACCTGAATCAAGAAGAGCACGGCCAAAAACGACATTCCGCCGGTTGTCTAGACGGATCCAAGCGGTAGGCATAAGGTAGTCCGGATTATTTGTCTGACGCAAGGCAGAACGCGCAGATGAAAGCAGATGACAAGGAGAGAACAGACGAGACGTCGTGGACGGATGTTGGACCGACGGGGTGAGTCGGCCGCAAGCTGACCACACTCGTAGTCATTCCGAACCATGGCCAGACGATGTTGAACCTGCCCCCCTAGAAAACGTGCGCGACATGCCGAGATTAATTAATCGACCTCTTACTCCAATTCGAGAGATGGAAGTACGAGCTGACTGCTCTGGAGAAATAGGTGGAGAAGGGGATAAGTCTGTCAATGGCTCCTCCGTGCGGGAAACAGAAGGTGGAGAGGGGAGTTGGTCTGTCGACTGCTCCCTCGTGTGGGAAACGGAAGACGACGTAGTGGCAGTAGAGGCCAGGTGAAGAATCGTATGGTGACGTGCCCCGCACGTGTGGCAGCACTGACTTGACCCGCAGTCGGCAGTGGAGTGGAACGACGACATGCAATTTCTGCACAATCGTTGCTCAGTCACGAAAGCTCTTCGCTTATGAATAGTCATGGCCTTGAATTCACGACACTGGCGAATGGAGTGATTTGCATAGCAGAAAACACACGCGGGCGATGGAGATGAGCGCGAACCAGTGTATGCCGGACGGCGATAGGACTGGCCAGAGGATGAAGGCACAGCCGATGGAGAAACAGAAGCTGAGGCTACCGGTGATGGTGGTCTTGACGACCTCCTTGGCACAGACGAACGGGATGAAGTGATGGAAGTGCTTTCCAACACTCGCAGCTGTCGATTGGTAAATTCGAGCAGCTGCGAGAGATTGGGAAAGTCATCCGAGGATAACTGCCCCTCGAACAACTGACGAGATGGTACGTCGAGGTTGCGCAAAACCAGAGAGAACAGAAGATAGTCCGCTAAATCTGGTATGGGCAGCGCCTTGATGGCATTGATCGCGTTTTGATGCGTGATGGCGAACTGTTTCAGCTGGGACAAGGAAGAAACAGACGCAGGCCGTGAATCCAGTATCTGGCTCACATACAGGTCAGCAAGCCGACGAGGATTTTGATAACGGGAGGACAGGGCTTGATAGGCGAGAGCGTAATTCACCGAATTCATCTCGAAGCCGGAGATGACAGAAGCCGCCTCACCAGCAAGAGAAGATGCCAGAAGATGGAACTTCTGGACTGGCGCCAGGGAGTTATTTTGATGCACTAGGGCATCAAATAGCGCGATAAAGCCAGGCCATTCCTCGATTTCTCCATGAAAAGAGGGCAATTCGACACGAGGAATGGGGAGATCAACAGAGGAAGGCTTCGCAGCCAAAGGAGATGCAGTCAGATGCTATGGGCAGCACGGACATGCAGGCAAATCTCAAAAAAGGCAGAAAACTTTGAGGGTGCCTCGTCCTGTTCTTCTTCTAACTGAGAGTTGAGCTTTACGATCAACTCGTCAGCCTCTTTGAAGGTCTTCTCCACCTTAAACAACTCGGCCAAGCACATGTTGGCAACATCTGCTTCGGTGGTCAAACTTTTAATTAATTTGAGCAGAGTGGAAGCCGCTGCGAATGCATTTTCGCGCTTGACAACCGCCTCAGAGATAGAGGCCTTCAATTTTTCCATCGACGGCATTTTAACTTTCGAACGACCCCGGTATACAAGAAATAAATTGATTCGGAATTTATAGTTCGAAAAGTGAACAGACGATGCTTATCTTGCCAAAGGAGATAATAAACAGATGACGCGCGATAAGCCGTTCAATAATTTTCCACTTGATTTATTGGAAAGAAAATTGAACGGCGAATTTAAATGGATAATCAGATGAACGGAAATAAAAATCAGACTGAAATTATGGAATTAATTTGAACAATTCCCGGGTTTCGGCACCAATAAATGATCGCAAATTATTGCAACCAATTTCAGATGACGATAACTATTGAGAGATTAAGCAACTTGAAAGAATTTGTGTGCACTTACCTCGTGAGTTAAGAGAGATGATGTCTGGGAATTTACCCCCTAATCTGGTGGCAGAAGATGGTCAGGTGGATGGGTAAAAGGGATGATTAACCTCTTCTGCACCGGCTTCGTGGTTATCACTCAATTTGAGTAACACACAATTAACTCGAAATTGCTCAATCAGTTTTTAACAGAAGAAATTGAAAATGTATAAAGATGACAGATAATTAGATGAATTTTAAGTAATCAAATTAACTTAGTTTAATATATTTTAGAATCGATAAGCACAGTTTGACACTTGAGAAAAATTATTATTATTCTTATGGCGATGTTTGTTTACCGACCGGGTTTTTACCGACCGGGTTTTTACCGACCGGGTAATACCGCGGCCGCAGGTGGCGCCAACAAACAACAATTTTCACGACGTAACATTGTCATATTTCACAAACTGGAGAACAAGGTCACAATAATAGACGTCACCATTCCAGCGGATGACAACATCGAGAAAGCCTATGCTGAAAAAAGAATGAAGTACCATGATCTTGCATTCGAGCTGAAAGAAATTTATAAACTTACCAACACGACGATACTCCCACTGATCATAAGCACCAATGGAATGGTTGAAAGACATTTAAATGAGCATACTTACCAGCTCGGATTAGAGGAGAGGCTTATCACAGACGCACAGAGAGAAGTTATCCTGTGGACGACGAGGATCGTTCGGGCGTTTCTGACCAGTGCGTGAGGATGCCTTGGCCCACCATAGCCCGGAATTCTCACTACGAAACCCTATAAAGGTGGTACAAAAAAAAAAAAAAACATATATATATATATATATATATATATTGAAAGTGTAATTTTCTTGGGTTTAGAGCACATTAAAATTCAAATATTTATATTTTATTCAGTGAAATCGACATATGTTTCGGCGTAAATAAGCCTTTTTCAAGATTGTATAATAACAGTTGGACATCAACATCTAAAATTAATTAAAATTGATTATTATTCATTTTTTTTTTCCCTTATGTCTATGCTAACTTACTAGTCTAGCAATATTCCTATAATAAAAGTTGTACAAGTCAAATCAATAAAATTTAATCTTTACGAGGGTACTGTCAAATAAAATTTGATTTGTTTAATTCTTGACAATGCAGTTTCCCAGTTTATCACTTGAATTGCCATCTGTGTTTATCTATCTATATTAATAAATATGTTATTGAAGTTTTCATTTCATTTTGATTTTGTTTTACAATTGTAGTCACAGATGCCTCCTCTAGATAGGTTTTATATTATTGCAGGATGTTATGGTAAATTTTTGCTAAATTTTTCAGGTCGGTTCTGTCGTTTATAGAGTTTTTTTCCTTTTGAATGTAAATCATTTCCAGAAAAGTCCTAATTTTGCTGTTGGTTTCTTTGTGTAAGATTTCACAGTTGTCGAAGTCGAACCCATGGTTAGTTGTTAATTCATGTTTCTTTAAGGCTGTAGAATTTTTTGCATATTTGTGGCCGTTGATTCTTTCTTTTATATATTGGGTTGTTTGGCCTATGTAAACTCCTGAACATTCTTTGCATTTTAGTTTGTAAACACAATTGGATATTTTATCTTTTGGAATTTTGGATTTTAGCTTGGTGTAGAGATGTTTCAAATTGTTTTTGGATTTATGTGCAATTTTTATGTCTGTGTCTTTGAATATGTAATTAATTTTTTCTGATAAATTTTTCACGTATGGAATTGCTACATATTTTTTGTTTCCTTTTGTGGCTTCGTTTTCGATGGTATTATAAGCTGAATGAATTCTGTTTTTAAATATTTTTTCTATTAGATTTGATGGATAGTTATTTTGATTTAGGATTTTCTTTGCTTTTTTTATTGTCTCGATACGATATTTTGGTGATGTCAGCTTTATCGATCTATCGGCAATCCCTGAAATTACACTTTTTTTATATTGAATTGGTGCTATTGATTTATAATTTAGGTATCTGCCTGACCATGTTTCTTTTGTGTGCCAAATTGTTTCTATTTTTGAGTTCATAATATTATGTATGAGTGTCATATCTAAAAAGTTTATTCTGTTGTCTTTTTCAATTTCTGTTGTAAATTTAATTTTTGGATGATAGTTGTTTAATTCGTTTAAAATTAATAATATATCTGCTTCGGAAACTGCAGTCAGGCAGTCATCTACATATCTTTTGAAAAAAGATATTTTGTGTTTTATTTTATTTATTATGGTTTCTTCAAGATCTTCCATTACCAATTGGGCTAATAGTGCTGATAGAGGGGCTCCCATGCTGCATCCGTCTATTTGGCTGTAAAAAGAATCCTCAAACTGAAAATAAGAGTTTGATATGCAGAAATCAGTGGCCTTCAGAAATTCAACTTTCGTGAGATCTGTGTGATGTTTTATTTCATCCCATCGTTTTGCAATTTCCATCGGAGTGTTGGTATATAGGCTGACAACATCAAATGATACCAATTTTTCATTGTCTTTCAAGCTCACTGTATTTATGAATTGTTTGAATGTCCAAGAATCTTTTATGTGGTATGCATTCTGGCCAATAATGGGTGAAATACACTTGGATAAATATTTTGATAAATTATAGGTAGGACTTTGAATACAGCTGACAATTGGTCTTAATGGAATATTGTTTTTGTGGAGCTTAGGTAAACCGTAGAATTGGGGAGGTACAGCGTTGTGTATTTTGAGACTGGAACATAGTTTTTTAGGTAGAAGATTTTTCATTTCCCAATTTTTTATTAATTCGTTATTTTTCTTTTGAATTATTTGTGTAGGATTTCTATTCAATCTTTTGTAAGTTTGTTCGTCATTAAGATGTTCCATTATTTTATTTTTATATTCACTTTTGTTCATAATAACGGTTTTATTCGATTTATCTGGTTTCAGGATGGTGAGTTGAGGATTGTTCTTCAGAAATACTGTCGTTTCTTTGATTTTTTTATTCAATATTACTTGTTCTCTATTCTTCTTAGAATTTTTGTGTTTGAAATTAGTGATGGTATTTGTAATATCTGTTCTTATTTTTTTCTGTGTTTCTGGTTCCAGATTCATAATTGCAGTTTCCAAACTCGCAACAATGTCCGTTATAGGTATGTCTTTTGTTTTATATTCTTTGCTGTAGTTTGGGCCCAAGCTTAAAACTTCCATGACTGTTTTAGGTATAGTAGTGTTAGTGAGGTTAGTGACCCACTCTGTATGTGTGATATCGGTATTATCATTTTTGTTGTTCAATTCCTGTATTTTTTTTATTTGTTTGCTTTGGATTTTTTTGAATGTTTCCTCTATTTTCATATTCTGGATGTTAAGATATTGTCTAATATAGTTAGATGGTTGTACATTATTTAACTCCGACTCTGTATGTTTAATTTCCCTTTCTAGTTTTCTCAGGTGTTTCGTTGTGTCTGTTAGAAGTAGATTGAGTGTTTTCAATTGGAAACAACGTACTGCACTGTCAAATTTTACCCCCATTGAGTTGTCTAGGAATTTGATGTGGGGAAGACTAAATTTCAGAAATGTTGGACATAATTGTGCATTTTTGCATTGTAAAAGAAATAGTCTCCTGTTTTTCTGCTTCGCATTCTTCTTTTTGATGTTCCAAAGTTTTTTCAAAGCTTGTGATATGTCCTCAGGATAGTTGTCACGAATAAATCTCATGTTGATGTTGTTTGTCTCCATTTTTTCACCCAGGAGCTTATGAATAGGAAAAGTAATATTTCTTGTGCTATATTTGATGTATTGAAAGTGTAATTTTCTTGGGTTTAGAGCACATTAAAATTCAAATATTTATATTTTATTCAGTGAAATCGACATATGTTTCGGCGTAAATAAGCCTTTTTCAAGATTGTATAATAACAGTTGGACATCAACATCTAAAATTAATTAAAATTGATTATTATTCATTTTTTTTTCCCTTATGTCTATGCTAACTTACTAGTCTAGCAATATTCCTATAATAAAAGTTGTACAAGTCAAATCAATAAAATTTAATCTTTACGAGGGTACTGTCAAATAAAATTTGATTTGTTTAATTCTTGACAATGCAGTTTCCCAGTTTATCACTTGAATTGCCATCTGTGTTTATCTATCTATATTAATAAATATGTTATTGAAGTTTTCATTTCATTTTGATTTTGTTTTACAATTGTAGTCACAGATGCCTCCTCTAGATAGGTTTTATATTATTGCAGGATGTTATGGTAAATTTTTGCTAAATTTTTCAGGTCGGTTCTGTCGTTTATAGAGTTTTTTTCCTTTTGAATGTAAATCATTTCCAGAAAAGTCCTAATTTTGCTGTTGGTTTCTTTGTGTAAGATTTCACAGTTGTCGAAGTCGAACCCATGGTTAGTTGTTAATTCATGTTTCTTTAAGGCTGTAGAATTTTTTGCATATTTGTGGCCGTTGATTCTTTCTTTTATATATTGGGTTGTTTGGCCTATGTAAACTCCTGAACATTCTTTGCATTTTAGTTTGTAAACACAATTGGATATTTTATCTTTTGGAATTTTGGATTTTAGCTTGGTGTAGAGATGTTTCAAATTGTTTTTGGATTTATGTGCAGTTTACATAGGCCAAACAACCCAATATATAAAAGAAAGAATCAACGGCCACAAATATGCAAAAAATTCTACAGCCTTAAAGAAACATGAATTAACAACTAACCATGGGTTCGACTTCGACAACTGTGAAATCTTACACAAAGAAACCAACAGCAAAATTAGGACTTTTCTGGAAATGATTTACATTCAAAAGGAAAAAAACTCTATAAACGACAGAACCGACCTGAAAAATTTAGCAAAAATTTACCATAACATCCTGCAATAATATAAAACCTATCTAGAGGAGGCATCTGTGACTACAATTGTAAAACAAAATCAAAATGAAATGAAAACTTCAATAACATATTTATTAATATAGATAGATAAACACAGATGGCAATTCAAGTGATAAACTGGGAAACTGCATTGTCAAGAATTAAACAAATCAAATTTTATTTGACAGTACCCTCGTAAAGATTAAATTTTATTGATTTGACTTGTACAACTTTTATTATAGGAATATTGCTAGACTAGTAAGTTAGCATAGACATAAGGGAAAAAAAAAATGAATAATAATCAATTTTAATTAATTTTAGATGTTGATGTCCAACTGTTATTATACAATCTTGAAAAAGGCTTATTTACGCCGAAACATATGTCGATTTCACTGAATAAAATATAAATATTTGAATTTTAATGTGCTCTAAACCCAAGAAAATTACACTTTCAATACATCAAATATAGCACAAGAAATATTACTTTTCCTATTCATAAGCTCCTGGGTGAAAAAATGGAGACAAACAACATCAACATGAGATTTATTCGTGACAACTATCCTGAGGACATATCACAAGCTTTGAAAAAACTTTGGAACATCAAAAAGAAGAATGCGAAGCAGAAAAACAGGAGACTATTTCTTTTACAATGCAAAAATGCACAATTATGTCCAACATTTCTGAAATTTAGTCTTCCCCACATCAAATTCCTAGACAACTCAATGGGGGTAAAATTTGACAGTGCAGTACGTTGTTTCCAATTGAAAACACTCAATCTACTTCTAACAGACACAACGAAACACCTGAGAAAACTAGAAAGGGAAATTAAACATACAGAGTCGGAGTTAAATAATGTACAACCATCTAACTATATTAGACAATATCTTAACATCCAGAATATGAAAATAGAGGAAACATTCAAAAAAATCCAAAGCAAACAAATAAAAAAAATACAGGAATTGAACAACAAAAATGATAATACCGATATCACACATACAGAGTGGGTCACTAACCTCACTAACACTACTATACCTAAAACAGTCATGGAAGTTTTAAGCTTGGGCCCAAACTACAGCAAAGAATATAAAACAAAAGACATACCTATAACGGACATTGTTGCGAGTTTGGAAACTGCAATTATGAATCTGGAACCAGAAACACAGAAAAAAATAAGAACAGATATTACAAATACCATCACTAATTTCAAACACAAAAATTCTAAGAAGAATAGAGAACAAGTAATATTGAATAAAAAAATCAAAGAAACGACAGTATTTCTGAAGAACAATCCTCAACTCACCATCCTGAAACCAGATAAATCGAATAAAACCGTTATTATGAACAAAAGTGAATATAAAAATAAAATAATGGAACATCTTAATGACGAACAAACTTACAAAAGATTGAATAGAAATCCTACACAAATAATTCAAAAGAAAAATAACGAATTAATAAAAAATTGGGAAATGAAAAATCTTCTACCTAAAAAACTATGTTCCAGTCTCAAAATACACAACGCTGTACCTCCCCAATTCTACGGTTTACCTAAGCTCCACAAAAACAATATTCCATTAAGACCAATTGTCAGCTGTATTCAAAGTCCTACCTATAATTTATCAAAATATTTATCCAAGTGTATTTCACCCATTATTGGCCAGAATGCATACCACATAAAAGATTCTTGGACATTCAAACAATTCATAAATACAGTGAGCTTGAAAGACAATGAAAAATTGGTATCATTTGATGTTGTCAGCCTATATACCAACACTCCGATGGAAATTGCAAAACGATGGGATGAAATAAAACATCACACAGATCTCACGAAAGTTGAATTTCTGAAGGCCACTGATTTCTGCATATCAAACTCTTATTTTCAGTTTGAGGATTCTTTTTACAGCCACATAGACGGATGCAGCATGGGAGCCCCTCTATCAGCACTATTAGCCCAATTGGTAATGGAAGATCTTGAAGAAACCATAATAAATAAAATAAAACACAAAATATCTTTTTTCAAAAGATATGTAGATGACTGCCTGACTGCAGTTTCCGAAGCAGATATATTATTAATTTTAAACGAATTAAACAACTATCATCCAAAAATTAAATTTACAACAGAAATTGAAAAAGACAACAGAATAAACTTTTTAGATATGACACTCATACATAATATTATGAACTCAAAAATAGAAACAATTTGGCACACAAAAGAAACATGGTCAGGCAGATACCTAAATTATAAATGAATAGCACCAATTCAATATAAAAAAAGTGTAATTTCAGGGATTGCCGATAGATCGATAAAGCTGACATCACCAAAATATCGTATCGAGACAATAAAAAAAGCAAAGAAAATCCTAAATCAAAATAACTATCCATCAAATCTAATAGAAAAAATATTTGAAAACAGAATTCATTCAGCTTATAATACCATCGAAAACGAAGCCACAAAAGGAAACAAAAAATATGTAGCAATTCCATACGTGAAAAATTTATCAGAAAAAATTAATTACATATTCAAAGACACAGACATAAAAATTGCACATAAATCCAAAAACAATTTGAAACATCTCTACACCAAGCTAAAATCCAAAATTCCAAAAGATAAAATATCCAATTGTGTTTACAAACTAAAATGCAAAGAATGTTCAGGAGTTTACATAGGCCAAACAACCCAATATATAAAAGAAAGAATCAACGGCCACAAATATGCAAAAAATTCTACAGCCTTAAAGAAACATGAATTAACAACTAACCATGGGTTCGACTTCGACAACTGTGAAATCTTACACAAAGAAACCAACAGCAAAATTAGGACTTTTCTGGAAATGATTTACATTCAAAAGGAAAAAAACTCTATAAACGACAGAACCGACCTGAAAAATTTAGCAAAAATTTACCATAACATCCTGCAATAATATAAAACCTATCTAGAGGAGGCATCTGTGACTACAATTGTAAAACAAAATCAAAATGAAATGAAAACTTCAATAACATATTTATTAATATAGATAGATAAACACAGATGGCAATTCAAGTGATAAACTGGGAAACTGCATTGTCAAGAATTAAACAAATCAAATTTTATTTGACAGTACCCTCGTAAAGATTAAATTTTATTGATTTGACTTGTACAACTTTTATTATAGGAATATTGCTAGACTAGTAAGTTAGCATAGACATAAGGGAAAAAAAAAATGAATAATAATCAATTTTAATTAATTTTAGATGTTGATGTCCAACTGTTATTATACAATCTTGAAAAAGGCTTATTTACGCCGAAACATATGTCGATTTCACTCAATAAAATATAAATATTTGAATTTTAATGTGCTCTAAACCCAAGAAAATTACACTTTCAATACATCAAATATAGCACAAGAAATATTACTTTTCCTATATATATATATTTATATATATATATATATATATATATATATATATATATATATACGCAGGGGAGCGAAAGCTTTCGGGGACTGACGGCCCCGCGTACCCGAGTCGCCCAACTTCCAAGGTCAGCGGCCTGGAAGTTGATGTAATAGTTGCTCCTATCACTAGAAGTATGATTCAGGGCGGGGGAGGGCAGCGGGCTGGCCCTCTTCGGAACCGTCCGGAGGTAGAGCCTGATGGGGTAAGCTGTGGGGCAAGCGGCGCAGCCCCCCGAGATGGCACCGTAAGCCGGAACTCGATTCCCCTCAAAAGAGAGAGAAGGAGCTTAAGCTTGGACGCGATACGCACCCGTCCCGCTGAACCTCCGAGAATACGAGATGGGAGAGTGCGCTGGAGTGAAGAGGACGATATCCTCCTAATGCGCACCCATTTCATCGCACAAGAACTGCAGCGAACAACTGGTCGGAGATACCGAGAAATCTTAACCTCCACCTGGAACGAAATCTATCCAGAAAGGACTTCTTACCCTAACCTTCTCTCAAACAGAGTAAAGCGGATGCTCGAAATTGGGAAATTCTCAAGCGTGGAACTAGACAACATCCAGCGAAGCATAACACCTTATGCTCCAGTGACAATGAATGAAAGCCTCAGCACCGAAGATATACCATCCGTACCGCGTACCGAGCACAACAGAAGTAATGAATATGAGACAAGCCCCAATCGAAGCAAGATAGGAAAAAACCTCGAGAAGAATGCTCAAAAGTACTGGCCGAGAATACCGAGACTCAAAGGCTCACGCAAAGTCCTCGAGTGCGTTCAGAAGGTGAACGAACTAATGAAAGCCCACCTCGAAAACCAGCCCAAACTGGAGGAAATATTGACCTGGGTCTATGCCGGTGCGATAACGGTCTGTGAGGAAAATGGAATTCAACTCAAGCAAAGAGAAATAACACCAAGAAGAGAGAAAGAAGAGAGAACACACCACCCTGGAAGAATCGCCTAGAAACAAAAATAACACATATAAGAAAAAATATTGGCATAATATATACTTACCTTCAGACTAGTTCACCAACCAGGAAACTTCTTAAATCCATTCGTCGCATTACATCGCAGTTACACATTCAAAATCAGCACGAAGATTTCAAGCACAAACTGGAGATGACATGTGACAAACTGAAACAAAAAGCAAAATCATTAGGTAATCGCCTACAACGCTACAACGAAAGAGTCAAAAGATACAAAAACAATCAACTATATTATAAAAACCCAAAAGAATTCTTCAGATCGCTCGAAAACAGTATAGTAGCGGAAGAAGATCCACCATCTCCTGAAAACATGCATAGGACCTGGAAGGAAATCTGGGAATCTGACGAAGAGCATGATGAAACCGCTTTTTGGATCCGAGATGCTGAACGAGAAGCGGAAAAATACACCATGGAGGAAGTGAGAATCACAGAGGAGGACGTGAAAGCAATTCTGAAGAAGTCGAACAACTGGTCTGTCCCAGGACCCGACGGAGTACACAACTACTGGTGGAAGTACTTCGACTGTACCCACAAAATCCTAGCGGAAACATTCCAGAGAGCGCTCTTAAACCCATCCAACTTACCGGAGTTCCTCACTTCTGGCATAACTCACATGCTACCGAAAGGAAAGGACAGCGGTGATCCGAAAAACTTCCGGCCAATAACATGCCTGTCAACCTTATATAAAATACTTACCGGTGTAATAACACTCAACATCTCGAGGCACATAGGAAAGAATAATATATTGGCCAGGAAGCAGAATGGATGCCGCAAGGACACAAGAGGTTGTAAAGAGCTACTCATCATGGACTCACTAATCACGAAATAGGCAAAAAAGAAGCAGAGGAATATATCCGTAGCATGGGTTGACTACAAAAAAGCTTTCGACTCAATACCGCACTCCTGGCTACTGAAGACCCTGCAGCTGTACGGAGTATCGAAGGCCGTAATCAACCTACTCAAATGCCTCATGAGTTCATGGCGCACGAGACTACATGTGAACATCAGAGACCACACTTATACAACACCAGAAGTGAATATTAAGAGAGGGCTTTTTCAGGGAGATGAACTCAGGACCCTGTGGTTCTGCCTAGCGATCAATTTCCTTAGTACACTCCTAAACAAAAACAAATATGGATACATAATAGAAAAAAGACATAACACAAAGATAAACCATCAGCTCTACATTGATGACCTCAAACTATACGCCGGTAGTGAAGACCAACTCAAGAGGCAGCTCAAGGTAGTGGCATCTTTCACAGAGACAATCAGGATGCAGATGGGACTTGACAAGTGTGCTGTGGTGAACGTGAAAAGGGGGAGAATCACAGAAGGGGAAGGAATGTTGGTAAAAGATGACATAGAACTCCAAAGGCTCGGCCCAGAAGGAAGATATAAATATCTTGGCATAAAACAAGGTCTGGAAATAAATTCTGCAGAAACCAAAACCACATTCAGAACAACATTCATAAGCAGAATAAACAAAATATTACAAAGCAAACTGAATGCCAAAGCAATGGTTACATCAATGAACACCTGGGTGATGCCTTACCTTTCATATTCATTCGGAGTAGTCAAATGGTTCACCTCAGACCTGAAAGCCATTGACATACAGGTAAGAAAGCTCATGACGAGGCATGGAATACACCACCCTCATGCCTCAGTCAACAGACTTTATATACCTAGGAAGGATGGAGGAAGAGGCTTGCAGAGCGTCGAAGCAGTGCACCACAGAGCTGTCATGGAAATGAGAAAATATTTTATCGAGAAAAACTCACCATTCTTCAGGGCACTATGTGAAGCAGACGATAATATCACAGTGCTGAATCTTGCCTCCAATAACGATCCGGCTGGACCTCTGACAACTGCAGCACTTTCTGAAGAGTGGCACGGCAAAGCCCTTCATGGAAGGTACCCAACAACCCTGAAACGAACAACCATTAATAAAGAAAAATCAGTATCTTACCTTAAATCTGGTTACCTCTTTGCAGAAACGGAAGGCAGGTTGGCAGCAATCCAAGATCAGGTTGTCCCAACACGAGCTTACCTGAAGAACATAATAGGCAAAAATATACCGAGTGATAAATGTAGAAAATGTGCAAGAGCAGCAGAGACCATACAGCACGTTACCTCGTCCTGTCCAGTAATGGCTCCGAGAGAGTATACAGATCGCCACAACTCCATGGCCAAAGTATATCACCAGGCTATTGCCATCCAAGCCGGATTAATAAAGAAAGAAAAACGGGCATACGAATACAGACCAAGCGAAATACTGGAGAACGATAGAATCAGGTTGTACTGGGATTCCCCACTCATCACGGATAGACCTATTGCACATAATCGGCCTGACATTGTCATATTTCACAAACTGGAGAACAAGGTCACAATAATAGACGTCACCATTCCAGCGGATGACAACATCGAGAAAGCCTATGCTGAAAAAAGAATGAAGTACCATGATCTTGCATTCGAGCTGAAAGAAATTTATAAACTTACCAACACGACGATACTCCCACTGATCATAAGCACCAATGAAATGGTTGAAAGACATTTAAATGAGCATACTTACCAGCTCGGATTAGAGGAGAGGCTTATCACAGACGCACAGAGAGAGGTTATCCTGTGGACGACGAGGATCGTTCGGGCGTTTCTGACCAGTGCGTGAGGATGCCTTGGCCCACCATAGCCCGGAATTCTCACTACGAAACCCTATAAAGGTGGTACAAAAAAAAAAAAATATATATATCCAACAGACGTATTCAGTCCCGTTATATTTGGCAGGCAACCTCAGACCCATGTGATCCGAGTGTTTTCTTGGAGTGTATATGTGAAAAATCAGCTGTTTGAAAATATAACTCCTTAGGCATCCATAGAGGGAAAACTTTTTTTTTTCATTCAAGAAAGTTATATATTCTGTTCTCTTTTTGAGACCCGTCACGTTCCGCCAACTTTTCATTCCCACATATACTCGACTGACATGTACGGCCCACCTTGTCGATCCCAGCGGTGTTGTCAGATCACAGGGTCTTATCGCGTCTATTCGATATACCATATTGTTATAATTGTGTAAGTGGCGTTGAGAACTTAACAAATGAAGATAATATTGCATTTTTCGCATGGTTCAGCTTTTTAATGGAATATGTTTATTGAATAATCTCAACTGTTACTTTGAATGAATGAAAATTTGTAAGAATGTCCGTAATTTTCGAATATCGAGTAGAAATGATCTCAAACGATTGTAATTGAATTCAGAAAATATCGATATCTTACAATATATCCGCCAATCACGATTATATTATGTCTGAATCTGGAGTTAGTTGATGAAATAAGTTATCTGAAATTTTGGTTATGAGTTCTTGTGTTTGATGAGACCACAGAGTACATAAAAAGCAGAACGAATAATCAAATGGTGTGGAATTTATAGCGAGAAAACATCAAGGATGGCAAAATAGATATTATGATTTTGTTAATTTATAATACGTTCAATACTAATACTTCTCAGTTACAACTAAATTGAATACGAGAAACATTCTTAGAATTTGTCTCAGAACTGAAATCATCTGGAAAAATGAGAATGTGTGAGTGAAATAGATATTGTGATCGGGTACTTGATTAAGAAACTCATTTAAAATATAATTAATACATTTCAGTCTCAATGAAATATTTTCAATAACAATCTATTTTGCTGGAATTCTATATATACTAGGATTTAAATTCTTATGCATCATTCTGGAAACTTGGTGAATGCGTGGAAATTAATTCCATGTTTTCTGGGTGGCTTCTTATTCCTTACATGATTCTCAAAGTGTTTGAAGTACTAAATTCTTCTCCTCTCCTGGCCATATATGGCGTTTCTGTTTTACTTCTTCACTTTGAGTGACCACATCAGTTGAAGAACCTTGGGATATAAGTATCAAATATTAGATTTTTCTTGAAACATTCTGGGCTTTCACTGCCATTATCTCGAACAGAACCTATGTAAAACATTTGAGATTCCTGCCTACTTCAGAAGGTGTACAGGGTGGGCAAATTTCGATGTTTTAGCACTACAACTTTCAAACCATTGGACATAGACAGAATCTGATACCGATTCTCGGTCTCTTTTTCTGAGGAAGTAACAAGAGTAGTATTCATTTTTGGCCACCTTCTTTTGTTTTTGAGTTATAATCGAAAATTGGGAAAATACTGAAGATAGAGCTCTGAAATTAAAACATTATCGAGGCACTTTTTTACGTAAAATCCAGTAGCGTGCTTGTTTTTTCAAAAGGGTCTCTAATTACGAAGCTACGACCCAAAGTTAAAGTTAAATATTGAGACTCTTAGTTAAAAAAAAGTTTTTGACCATTTTCTGTTATTTATTTTGGTTCAAACCTTACAATGTTATATATTTTTGAAATCAGGAAAATGACACAGAAATTTAGTGTTCCCCTTTGAAAAAACATAACTGGATTCTGCGTGAAAAAGTGCCTGTATAATGTTTTAATTTCGGAGCTCTAGCATCAGTATTAGCGGAAATATAAAAGTTTTTCGATATCGCCATTTTTCCAATTTTCGTTTATAACTCGAAAATAAAAGCAGGTGGCCAAAAATGAATACAAGTCTTGTTATTTTCTCAGAAAAAGGAACCGAGTATAGCGTATCAGATTTTGTCTCTCACCACAGGTTTAAAAGTTGTAGTGCTAAAACATCGAAATTTGCCCACCCTGTACGTTTTGTTTGTGAGGAACAAATCAAATTTGGCCCCAGATATAAAACATAAATTAACTATTGAACTGCTCAAAATAGTCATCATTTATTTTTGTTGCAATTAAGTTTTGAAATCATAATACAATCGTGTGTTTTTTCACATGTAAATCTGAAAAATTTCTATGCTAAATGATTTTTTTCCGTCTGAAACATATAAAACACTAAATATTAATTATTCATCAAACTTCAAAAATTATCGAAAGTTTTACTTTCACATGTCAAATATCATATTAAAATCTGTGGATTTCAGATAATGTGAATTGTCGGTGGGCACCAAGATCTATGAATTTAACATCGTTAGATTTGTCCCTTTGATCACATTTGAAGAGCACCATTCACCAGTTGAAAAAGTTTGAAAAGAAAATACCCAGCAATAATAAATTGAGAGACTTTTTATTTAGTTTGATGAGCAATTTATATATCATGTTAACATATATAGGGATGGAATGACATACATACAGACATATAGGCATACAGACGGAAGGACAGACAAAGAATTTGACCTATGATTTTTCATCCGGGAGTCGAAACTCCATTGTTTCAGATAATTTTTGGCTTATTATGCGAAAACGAAAACTTTCTTCGAAAAACGAGCGCGCAAGAACTATTTTTCTCATTTTTAACATTCTGTGTGATTCGAATTAGAAATGCATGTATGAGGTCCTAGGGAAAAATTAAAATATTCTTGGCTAGGAATAACTTTAAATATATTAACACTATCTTCCAATCTGTGATGATGGCTCATCGGTGCACATTGCTTATTTCAATGAACCTCTCTTTCAATGCAGATACCTGCAGAATAGATATCAGTTAATTCATAATTTGTATCACTAAAATTAGTGAGAAAATGATAAGTTAGTGCTTCAAACAATATCATGAACTAATGAAATTGTCTCATGGAGAAATCAGAACCTATTCTATAAAAAATGTAATAATAATAATACCCATTCCTGTCGCAATTTTTACTATGCAGTTGCTGCGCGCGGACATTGTTCCTTCATTTCTCAACAAAACTTATACCAATTTAACGATGCTACAATAACACGAAAATTTCGCGCCCTTTTCATATCGAATAAACAAGATCGAACTCGACATGCGAGAACGCCCCACTCTGTATATAATTGTTATGGTCAATCAACTGCTCCAGTCCCTCAATGTGGTAGCCCGAAAATAAAAGGCAACTATTTCTATAATAGATATTTCATCTTTTCTGTATATGGACCTGAAAGTAACACTTGGCTACTTATACAAGCCCAGTGAATACGGCCGTCGTCATGAGAAATACTCATTTGGAACTTTCTGTACGCAGCTCGTAAATCATATATTTCAGCTGTTTACATTATATGAAGGTGATGTATGTAAGGAAGAAAAATGACTTCATGATTTGATTCTTGTATGAAAATTAAGAGGAGTATCAACTGTATATGAAAATAAAATTTATCTATTTCACAACAACAAACAACATCTACGCTTTGTTCCATCAAAATCGAATGAGAATGAAAAATTGTTGGTCATTCGAAAAAATTCTTTCACGCAGGCGGCATCGGAGGTTAGACCTCTGTGGCGGCCCCTCATAAAAAAGCTCCATATAGCAACAATATACACAGCATTCGGTAGCCTAGACGTTAAGAGGTAGACTCACGCACCGAGATACGACAAGGTCCCGGGCTATAATAAATTCCCCAAGCGTCTGTGACACGGCACACACAATTATACCAAAGTCACACTGATGAGTCCGGTGTGTGTGCCAGGGACGAAACGCATAAGTAGGCATACGTGAAGTCTCGCTACATTGGTGACCCCGACGTGATGGCGGAAAACTGCGGCGTTGGAGCGCAGAGGCGACTCACTGCCCCGCTCAACGTTACGGCTACTGGGGTGTCCGTCGGACACTAGAGCCGATGGCACGCCGAGCCTCGTGTTTCCGTCGTCACAGCATGCAACCCAACGTGATGGGAATGGCCATCTTAACGATGTGTCCTGGAAAGCAGAAGGTTGATGCATAGCTCCCATATATCTGCAATTTCCAACGAAACTCTAGACGCCCATTCCCATGACGTGCAATACGTGCTCCTTGGTCTGCCGCGGTATAGCGGACCTGAATAGGCGGCATTCACCGTCCGCACGATGCCGCGAGGTGCAGCTCTGATTAGGCGGCAATCACCCAGCTGCACCGATGACCTCGTAACACGCATAAGTTTCGTTCCTCCGTCACTGGGGAGGGAGTCATGTGGCGGCCCCTCATAAAAAAGCTCCACATAGCAACAATATACACAGCATTCGGTAGCCTAGACGTTAAGAGGTAGACTCACGCACCGAGATACGACAAGGTCCCGGGTTCGAGTCCCGGCAGCTATAATAAATTCCCCAAGCGTCTGTGACACGGCACACACAATTATACCAAAGTCACACTGATGAGTCCGGTGTGTGTGCCAGGGACGAAACCTCCTTCAAGCGTTTAGACTGCAGTTTTAACACTTGAACAACAACAACAATCGTTTAGGGCATTCAGAATTAGCGACAAACATCCAGCTAAAAATTTTAATCGTATTTTTGACTCGACGTGGAAAAGGAAATCTTTCATTCCATTTTTTAACATAACAATAAAAATTTGGAAGTACCAGTTTAACCTCTATTGCCGCCTGCGTGAAAGACTTCTTTCGAATGACGAAACAATTTTTCATTGTCTTACGATTTTGTTCGAACAAAGCGTACATGTTTTTCGTTGTTGAGAAATAGATAGATCATCAGCAAATAGGGTTTATACAGAATGGAAATGCTGTCCTAACCTCTCTCTTCAAATTGTATATTATTTCACAAGGAGGAGAAGTGTCACTTTTCATGGCGAGCTTATGTTTGCCCGCCTCACTCCGTTCGGCGGGCAATTTAAGCGAGCCATGAAAAGTCACTTCAACTCCGAATGAAATATGCTATTTTTTTTTCAAACGTTTTGTAATTCATACAATCAAATTCTGAACAAAATCGTCCGAGAATATATCAGATTTGCACAGCTTTCATGGTTATATTTTATTATCATATGTTGGTACTCCGAACTCTCTGCAGCCGTCACGGATTTATCTGTCACTTCATCGTTTATTTTCATTTCTGCTCAGAAGTCAAGTCGTGAACAATAACAAATACAATATCTACTCTACACCTATAGTAATATCGAAATTCCTGGAACTTGCCTAAATAGAAATACCTATATCAAGTAGATCCTATGTTATCTCGAACTTATCTAATAGTATAGAAGAAGTTGTTTCATAAAATGGAAGGTAGAATCAAGCAAAATTATCACATCTCGTATGACTACTATTTACATTTATTTTGCAGAATTGTTGAACTCTCCAGGGTGAAAAAAATCGAAAATACTAATATGTACAATCCACACATACTTATTTATATATTTAATAACTGCATTGGATAACCAAAAGGATTGAAATAACTAGAAATATTTTCGATGAAGAATATTGTTTACAATGTTTTCTTTACGGATTAGTTATGGAAAGGCATTGATGAAATATATTGTAATATAACTAACCTAAAAATTTTAGCATAAATATCATTAGTGTTCAGAAAAACTCATTGAGAGAATTATTATTCTCATCAACAATATTAATGCACTTATATTTTTGATTACTAAAGAAGAATTACTGCAATTGTGCTAATATGTGATTTTATGAAAATAAATGAGATTTGTTTTGATATATTCTATTCATTCTATAATAATTTGAAGATTGAATGAACTCTCAGTCCATATCATTGAAAGTACAATTATTGAAAACTTTGATTGTTACATTAGAATGCATAATGCATCCTTACATGGAATGATAGTCCAGGTATGTAGTGGTTACGTTTGTAGTACCTTTGCAAATTTTATTTATAATGGGAACGTTCAAATTTTGACTACTCGATGCAGGAATATAGCTAGCCAAGATTTCAGAAATAACCTTATTTGCCAGGTGAGAGGCAGATGATTGATTATTTATAATCATGCTGCTCATCTCGATTCTTCTGCATGCACTAGAATATCTGATAATTAATATTATCTGCAATTTTGTTCCAAAATTATGAAATGTCAGATTACATCGAAGATAATACAAACATTCAAAATATGCGATAACAACGTTTTCTCTTGTAAATAGGATGATTTTTCGTGGTCCATTAGTTGAATTTTGTATATTCGTTCTCCCAATATTTTTTTGACTTCTGGGGAATTATTCTATTTCGTGCATCTATCGTAATGCTTTTATTTCTGGAGGAATCTAGTTCATTCCAAAATCAGATATTTAAATGTATTCATTGATAATTGCGTCTTCAACACTTATTGAATTTTGAGTTTGTGATACAGACATCTGTTCTGCCAACCAACATTTTTCAATGCAAAAATCAGTAAATGATATTTATTGAAAATATTCCATTAAATTCGATAAGAATGCAGTGAATTAGAGAAAATAATGTATAATTCTAGTACAGAAGGCTTATTTTAACACTCGTTCGTTCAAATAATGACGTTTAAATCAGAATTATTTATTCTTGTCCATGGTAACTAATTAATCGTTTCCGTAGCAACCACTTTTCCCTCCGCCAGAGGGAAAAGTATTTTTCCTTCCGGCGGAGGAAAAGTAGAACTTTTCGATGATCGTGTCAGTCGAGAAATGACGTTATTATGGTACGTTTGAAAAAAAAATTGTTTTCCTGAACGATATATTTGAAGAATTCAACTTTGTTATGGTTTTCCATTTAGATTTGATGGCAAAATATCTCTTGCAGAATGTCTATATTGTGAATACTTTTCTATTGTCACTAGATCTCACCAGTTCTCATTTCATATCAATGAGTTAGTGCACCATAGAATGAAATATTCTAAGATTTCGTTTGTCTGTATTGAAAGTGGTCAGATATACTCGTAAGCATCGATTTATTTCAAAAAAAGTATTTACTCTACTCTTTCGATATTCTTTTCCAAAGTCTGATTACATGTCTGAAATATCATTTTCACAAAAATAATTTCGAACATTACGTAGAGCAATTGTATTCGATGTTTATTCAGAGCAGTTACAAATATCAATAACCATAAACTCGCCAACAAACTATTAGAGCTGTACGGAATGTATCTTGGAAATGAGGCTGATTTCGAAAAATAATTGAACTACTCCTTCTTATTTTCATACAAGAATCAAATCATGAAGTCGTTTTCCTTCCTAACATACAACACCTGCAAATAATGCAAATAGTTTAAATATTTCATTTTCGAGCTGGGTACAGACAATTCGAAATGAGCATTTCTCATGACGACGGCCGTTTTTACCGGGCTTGTATAAGTAGCCAAGTGTTAGTTTTAGGTTTATATACAGATAAGATGAAATATCTAATATAGAAATAGTTGCCTTTTATTTTCGGGCTACCACATTGAGGGACTGGAGCAGTTGATTGACCATAACAATTATATACAGAGTGGGGCGTTCCCGCATTTGGGTCCGATCTTGTTTATTCGATATACAAAAGGGCTCGAAATTTTCGTGTTATTGTGGTATCGTTTGATTGGTATAAGTTGTGTTGAGATGTGAAGGAACAATGTCCGCGCGCAGCAAC
Source organism: Harmonia axyridis (assembly GCF_914767665.1). Taxonomy (NCBI): domain Eukaryota; kingdom Metazoa; phylum Arthropoda; class Insecta; order Coleoptera; family Coccinellidae; genus Harmonia; species Harmonia axyridis. The sequence goes on from NC_059504.1 coordinate 32,068,742, forward strand.
TGCATAGTAAAAATTGCGACAGGTATTATTATTATATTTTTAAATAGAATAGATTATGATTACTCCATGAGACAATTTCTTTAGATTATGATATTGTTCGAAGCAATAACTCATTATTGCCTCACTAATTTTAGTGATACAAATTATGAAACAACTGATAATATGTTCTGTAGGTATCGACGTTGAAAGAGAGGTTCATTTAAATAAGCAATGTGCATCGATGGGGCATCATTATAGATTGGAAGATTGTGTAAGTATATCGAAAGTTATTCCTAACCAAGAAAATTTAAATTTTTTCTTAGAACCTCATACATGCATTCCTAATTCGAATCACACAGAATGTTAAAGATGAGAAAAATAGTTCTTGCGCGCTCGTTTTTCGAGGAAAGTTTTCGTTTTCGAATGTTAAGCCGAAAATTATCTCAAACGATAGAGTTGCGAATCCCTGATGAAAAATCATAGGTCAAATTCATTGTCTGTCCTTCCGTCCGTATGCCTGTTTGTCTGTATGTATGTATGACATTCCATCCGTATGTCTGATTATCTTTTCGTACGTCTATATGTCCGTCCATTCATCTGTTTCTTGGTGTGCCCTTCTGTATATCTGTTTTCAAGCTACACAAGGAAAGTTGAAAATGGAATATAAAGAAAAGTTCCCATAATATTTTTATCATTGGTACTATAGTAATGAAACAAAAACATTCTACAGGTGCTTTTTTCAGTAGAATCTATTTGTGTAATCATTTTTTATTGCTGTTAGTTATTATAGATGTGATACAATCTTGTGGTTTTTTAATGTGTATCGAAATGAAATCGCTTTTCATTTCCTTTTCATAATGATAACATTGAATATAAAGTGCTCATCAAACTATATAAATAATCAAAAATTCAGTTCCACATAGCAAATCACCCTAAAGCCTATCCATTATAATCTGTGAACTTCAGATATATTCGGTGGCCATCAAGTTCTCTGAATTTAACAGTACCGGATATTTTATTTCAAGATTTTTCAACTGATGAATGATACTCTTTGAATGTGACCAAAGAAACAAATCCAACGATAGTAAATCTTGGTGGCCACGGACAATTTCCCTTATCTGAAGTCCACAGATTTCAATAAAATATTTGCCATGTGAAAGTAAAACTTTCGATGATTCTTCAAGTTGGATGAATAATTTATATTTAGTGGTATATATGTTTAGAAAAAAAAAATCGTTATTTTTCATGGAAATTTTTCTGATATACATCTAACAAAACACATGTTTGTGTTATGACTTCCAATATTTATTGTGTTGAAAAACGAATGATGATTATTTTGAATAGTTCAATAATTAATATTTATATCTGAGGCAAAATTTGATTCGCACCTCACAAACATAGTGTACACCTTCTAAATATGCAGGAATATCCAATGTTTTATATAGGGTCTTTTTCAGATAATGGTCGTGAAAAGCCCAGAAATCTTATATTTGATACTTATATTTCAAGGCTCATCAACTGACGTGGTCACTCAAAGAAGTAAGACGCCATATAAGGTCAGGAGAGGAGAAGCAATTAGTACTAATACACTTCAAGAATCATCCCGAAAAACATGAATGTATGGAATTCATTTTCATGCATTCGCCAAGTTTCCAGAATGATGCCCGAGTTTGAATTAAAATCCTGGTATATAAAGAATACTAGCAAAAATAGAGTGTAATTAAAAATATTTGTTTGAGACTGAAAAGTATTAATTTCATTTTTGTTTTGTTATTTTTAAACCTTATTTACAGACTTGCAGTTATGTGATATTTTCAGTTTTTATTATAATTATATGTTCAATGAGTTTTTCAATCAAGTACCCGCTCACAATATCTATTTCACTCACACATTCTTATTTTTTCAGATGATTTCAGTTCGGAGACAAATTCTAAGAATATTTATTTTATTCGACTAGTTGTAACTAAGAATTTGATCATTCCAGTTATTGATATAACATTTATATCAATGATTTTATTTTGATTCATTCTTTTTAGTTTCGATAATCCTATGAATTTCACAGAAAAAGTTCAATATCTCCCCAAAACACTATACAAATCTATTGTATTCTTCCTTTACACTCCTAATTGATTGAATTCAAACCGTTCTTTTTATGATTGGCCATCATTTCCAACAAAGTTTTGATTGTGAAGCATTATTATTCGGTTCATTTATATATTTTTTCCATTTTTCATATACGTCACTGACAAAACAATATAAAATAAAGTTATGTCATAGGTAGTCATAAATCATTTAACTTGATTCTATTACTCATCATGGCTGCGCCCGACAGAATCGATTTTGAACGAAAATTACTCATCAATTATTCGAATTCAATTGCTTGATAATTTTTTTTTCCAAAATCCGAAGATCAAAGTTTTTTGAGAAAAATGATCGCATGCAGCTCTCCTTTAACAAGCAGCAAAAAAGGGCTGCACTACACAATAACTCAAGTTCTATTCAGGATGATTCCAAATCAGACTTGAACCGTGGAGAATAAGTTGGTATGACTCATTTGCGGTCGTTTGAGTCATATTTATTGATAACCCTAAATTTGAGTTCTTTTGATTCTTAAAAGATTTTGTACCTTTGTTCATTTTTCGTCTTCATTTTCCACGTTGATCCCAATTCAATAATTATTTCGCTTTGAGGTTATCTGAATAGTATATGTTTGGCATGCAACTTTTGATTTGCCAGAAATATTTTCGAATCTGGCCAATTTACTCCTTTTTTTCTCAAGAGAAACTTCCGCATTCACTTGTTTCGTGCAATCATAGGCAGGAAAATTATGAAGAATTTTCGGAAACAGATATGAAACTTCTTTTCTCGAAGTTTCGTTGATTGATAGGCGTGAAATCATTCTTCAATAGAATGAGTGTTCCGCATACTCTAGGCTCAACGTTGGTATATTTTTGAACGAATTGCTTCCTTATCGAAGGATACATATGACAGAACCTGTTTCGTGCCCAGTGAGAAGTACAGCTCCATCAACTTCGGATTTTTACGTTTGGGACAGATTTAAAAAAATGGCATATGAGAGAACCTCTTACGTTCACATATACGTTTCATTTAATTAATGAAAAAATTTGTTCCACTCATGGAATTATTCATGTATCTCTGTTCCCTTAAGCAGAATTCCAAGTTCTCTGAAAGAAAGCATTTATCACAACGACTACCTATGGAAAAATACTATTAGTTTTAATAAGTTCTTCAAGTATGACTGCTAGGTTCATAATCGAAAGGATGTACCGGGTTTGTATAAGCTTCAAATCGTATGAGTTTTAGATGTATATTTCAAAAAAATGGAATATCCGATTTACGAGCTCTATAAGAACAAATAAAAAATGATTTCTATCGACGTCGGTCCTATATACCGGGTTTGTATAAGCAGTGCGGAGTGTGAGGTTTAAGTTTATATACAATCTACAGCGTTGTCATATTTATGGTCTGGAGTAGTCGATCGAATATATCAATTATATACAGCGTGTTACTCTCGATATAAGCGCCCTCGCACTGGCCGAACCCTGAAGTTTTCTGTATATATTATGATGTTTCACCGATTTTTCACACCCGGCTGAAAATTTACCCCTGGCATCCCCGAACGTCCCTGATCAAGAATATATGGTAAAACGCTACCAGACCCGGAGCTGGGTCAGACAACGTCAGTTTTGGACTGAAAAGTCGGTAGAGTATATCGATTCGGGTCTGTATAAGCGGTCAAACAAATCTATATATATATATATATATATATATATATATATATATATATACAGGGTATATATACATATGACTTGTACATATATTTCAACCGAAGATTCCTGAGGTCAAAAGAAACACTTTTTTCCTTTATAGTTTTTTCCGATTATATTATATTATATATATATATATATATATATATATATATATATATATATATATATATATATATATATATATATATATATATATATATATATATATATATATATATATATATATATATATATATATTCGGTTCAATGTTATTTACCTGCTTTTTAATAGTTACTATGGTTTCCTTTATTTGGATGTGTCAGGTTTTTAATGATGATATTTGTTTCATATAAGATATTTAATTAAAAACCTGACACATCCAAATAAAGGAAACCATAGTAACTATATATATATATATATATATATACCCATTCTCCCACTATATATACCCATTCTCCCATTGATCATTACCACCAACGGATTGGTGGAAAGTCACCTTCCAGACAATATAAAACTCCTTGATCTAGACCTTGAGTTGATCAGCACAGCTCAAAAGGAGGTAATACTGTGAACAACAAGGATTGTCAGGATGGTTTTGACAACAACCTAGGAGAGCCTTGGTCGTGAGTCGACCCGGCTCTTTTCTGCGGAGCTTATATATATATATATATATATATATATATATATATATATATATATATATATATGCCCGGCCGAAATCGGAATGTACCCCAAGTAATGGTGAAGGCAAAAAAAAAAAAAAAAAAAAAAAAATATATATATATATATATATAATAGATAAGAATGTTAGGATGTTTCGATCTAGGAAATTCAGTGATACACTTTTATATCATCCAAGCTTTCGGTAAGACTTCTTACCTTTCTCAAGGATCTGCAATATATATTAAATATAAACATTACAAATAGCAAGTTCACAAAACTAACGTACATATATTGTGGTTTTATTCCTTCCTGTTGATCTTATTTCAAAATATTCAAAAAACAAAATAGTTCAACCCAACTACTCTCTCACAGTAAATAATATCATTGATAACACTCATATATTCTGTCAGACATCAATTCATGTAAGGTAAACAAACCATGACACCATCCGTCAAAGAGAGATATAAATGACAACTGTTTGGTTCCACAGAATTATATTCACTTTCTTAATTTTGTTTATTATTTTCAGGTGTTTAAACTACGAAATGGTGGATGCGAAATTTTTTGATAATTCTATCAAGTAGAAGTAGATGTTATTAAGATTGTTAGTATCTTGTTTTGTATTCATAGTATTGTCAGTCACTGCTATTGATAACATCTCTAAGAATAATCTTTTATGGTAATGGGGTTCCTTAAAGAGTATTTTTGTGTTAGAATTATCTATTACATGGTCATTGTTGTTCGCATGTATAGCTAAGGCACAAGTTCTTAAATTTCTTCTTGCATCACTTTTATGAGATGTTATTCTTTCTTTGATCCATCTGGAAGTCTGTCCTATGTATGTTCTCTCACAACTGCCACAAGGTATACTATACACGACTCCAGATTCTTTTTCTTTGTCTTTCAAGCGGCTGAATACTAACTTAAATAATGGATGTTTCATAGTTTTAACAATCTTGATATGTTTGTAGTCTTTGAAAATCAGGGAAATCTTATTAGAGAGTACTTGTATGTAGGGTATAGTGGCGTAAACGATGTCAGCTCGGTCTATCATGGCATCAGTATTTAATGACATGGTGACTTCGACTGGGGGTGAAGATGATGTATTGCAAATTAACTTATTAAGTAATTTTATCGGGTATCCATTCATTACAAATAGCTTTTTCAGTTTGAAAATACATTGACTATGAAAAGTTGGATGTGTCAACCTTAAGACTCTAGTTTTCATCTGTGTGACTAGATTTAGCTTCATATTTTGAGGATGGCAAGATCTATAATGCAAATATCTGCCAGAGCTACTAGGCTTGTTATACCAATCAGTCCTCAACACTTCTCCCATTCTTATCACCCTGATGTCTAAAAAAGGTATGGAGTTGTCAACCTCTTCTTCTGCCGTGAATTGTATGTGGGTGTTATAACTGTTAAAATGTTCCAGAACTGTAGCAAGTGATCCCTCTGGAATCATACATATCAGACGTCGACATACTTCTTTAAAAAGGGCATAACAAAAGGCAAACCGGGCAGTACCGAAGTCAAAAGATCATCTAGCACATATTGTGCCAAAATAGGGGAAAGTTTACCTCCCATTGGAGCACCTAAGGTCTGCCTGTAATATCTTCCTTGATATGTGAAATAGGCGTTGTCGAAGATGAACCTTACTAATTCCAACAGGTCGTTCTGTGACATCTGAGTATGCCGAGAAATTTCATTCCAATGTCTGACAACGCTCAGCTCTACTAATTCAAAAGGTATGTTGGTAAACAAGGAGACCACATCTAAGCTGACCAGCACGAAATCAGGGGGGCATTTGAAGTTATTTATGAAGTCTGAAAATGAAAAGGAATCAGGAACATAAAATTCATTATCTCTGTTGTACGAGATTGTTAGTAGATCTGTCACATATTGGGAAATGCAGCTAGTTGGAGCATCTAATGACGATATTATAGGTCGTAAAGCAAGTTGAGGCTTATGTACCTTAGGTAATCCATAAAATTTTGGTACTTTTGAATTGTATATAGTGTGTTTCTTAATAATACCTGAATCATCTCCTATTTTACGTCTTACTTTAATCATTAATTCATTTGACTTTTGTTGGATTGTGCTTGTTGGATCTCTGGTCAAAACCTGATAATGTTCTTCATCTGTCAAAAGTTCCCTTGACAAATCAATGTAATCGCTTTTCTTCATTACTACTGTGACATTGCCCTTATCTGATCCCGTCACAAGCAGCTCCTGATGCGCCCTTAAAAAACTTTTGGTGTTCATCATCATTATTCTAATTGGGTCATAGGTGGTGTCTCGAGAATGTACATAATTGGTGACTACGTTAACTACTTTTGATGTGAGAATGTTTCTCATCTCTGGTGGGCTAACCGATACCAAACCTTCAACATCAGCCAACAAACTCCCCAGGTTTAGATCACTTTTCTTAGGTGTTATGTTGAATTTAGGGCCCAATGACGTACGTTAGTTTTGTGAACTTGCTATTTGTAATGTTTATATTTAATATATATTGCAGATCCTTGAGAAAGGTAAGAAGTCTTACCGAAAGCTTGGATGATATAAAAGTGTATCACTGAATTTCCTAGATCGAAACATCCTATCATTCTTATCTATTAGATATATTGCGATCAATAATTTTCTTACGAATTATATATATATATATATATATATATATATATATATATATATATATATATATGTGTAAAGGATAACGAGGGTTTTTGTTCATAAAACAAAGCACAAAAGGATAAGGACAGTCTCTCACAGAGAAATTCTAACCGTAGACACGTGTTTCGGGCTTTCGGCCCTCATCAGTACGGTGAAAAAGTGTTAGGATGAGCAACACTTGAAACAAACAACAAACGAACAGAGTCAACAACAGAAGCCAGCCGTCCATTTGTGGTTTCAGCAGGAAGACCCAATGGGTTTTCGGAAAACAACCAACATCACCACGTAGGAAGCTATAGCTACCTGCGTGACATCCGAGTCCCGGGATAATCACATGTGTAAAGGATAACGAGGGTTTTTGTTCATAAAACAAAGCACAAAAGGATAAGGACAGTCCCTCACAGAGAAATTCTAACCGTAGACACGTGTTTCGGGCTTTCGGCCCTCATCAGTACGGTGAAAAAGTGTTAGGATGAGCAACACTTGAAACAAACAACAAACAAACAGAGTCAACAACAGAAGCCAGCCGTCCATTTGTGGTTTCAGCAGGAAGACCCAATGGGTTTTCGGGAAACAACCAACATCACCACGTAGGAAGCTATAGCTACCTGCGTGACATCCGAGTCCCGGGATAATCACATGTGTAAAGGATAACGAGGGTTTTTGTTCATAAAACAAAGCACAAAAGGATAAGGACAGTCCCTCACAGAGAAATTCTAACCGTAGACACGTGTTTCGGGCTTTCGGCCCTCATCAGTACGGTGAAAAAGTGTTAGGATGAGCAACACTTGAAACAAACAACAAACGAACAGAGTCAACAACAGAAGCCAGCCGTCCATTTGTGGTTTCAGCAGGAAGACCCAATGGGTTTTCGGGAAACAACCAACATCACCACGTAGGAAGCTATAGCTACCTGCGTGACATCCGAGTCCCGGGATAATCACATGTGTAAAGGATAACGAGGGTTTTTGTTCATAAAACAAAGCACAAAAGGATAAGGACAGTCCCTCACAGAGAAATTCTAACCGTAGACACGTGTTTCGGGCTTTCGGCCCTCATCAGTACGGTGAAAAAGTGTTAGGATGAGCAACACTTGAAACAAACAACAAACGAACAGAGTCAACAACAGAAGCCAGCCGTCCATTTGTGGTTTCAGCAGGAAGACCCAATGGGTTTTCGGGAAACAACCAACATCACCACGTAGGAAGCTATAGCTACCTGCGTGACATCTGAGTCCCGGGATAATCACATGTGTAAAGGATAACGAGGGTTTTTGTTCATAAAACAAAGCACAAAAGGATAAGGACAGTATATATATATATATATACAGGGTGGCCACTTTTTCAATGGGATTGTATTGGTAACTTTCAAACCATAAGAGTTAAAAGGTCGGTCAAATGGAGAAAAAGTTGCATGCATAGAAGCATTATCAAGCAGTTTGAACAAATCGAGATTATCAGGGCCGATTATTGAGATATCGTAAAAAAAGTAATTTCTGTCATTTTGATTTTTTTTTTTTTCCCACTTTATTTCGAATATTATCAAAAAATGTTACAGGAATTTTTTATTCGACAATAAATTGTTCTCAATTCGACGTAATCTGATTTCGTATCCAACGTTTCGTGCTCTCTGGGCCACCCTCAACCTCATTTTTTCAATACGGACCTGTTTATTTTATGATACTTTTCGAAATAACTTTTAAAGCTGAATTCAACGATATATCATACAATGTCATTCAAAGTTGATTTCAGGTGATTTTGACCCTTTTCTATATTTATTATATGTTATTTATATATTTATATATATATATATATTTTTTTTCCCCTTTTTTTCTTTATATATATATATATATATATATATATATATATATATATATATATATATATATATATATATATATATATATATATATATATATATATTTTTTTTTTTTTTTTCCACCTCGTAGGGGTTTGGCTGGGCCCGAAGATGTCGGATCAAACCTGATCAAGACAACTTCAGCCATTGACAAGAAATTTTCGGACTATTCTTGTCGTCCACAGGACTACCTCCTTCTGTGCCTTGCTTTTAAGGAAAAAAGTCCTATAATATGAGTCCCGAAACATTTTGTTTTGAGATACATTTGTCAAAGTTTATGTTTATTCCTCGTATAACCTTCTCTTCACAAGATATTTAATTTGAATTGGCCATAGATATTCCAGTTTGAAGTTTTCAACATGTGATTTGCTAATTTCGAATGCAAATCTACAGAGTGATATTTTGTCTGGAAGGATGCCGGCTTCCTTCACCCCCAATATAAGGTAAGGAGAACCGAATTAGTAATAAAAAAATTATTTCGAGTAATGTGGTTCAAACTTCGTTATCAAACTTATTTTTTTAACATTACAGATATGAGTACAAATTTTTTTTTTCGATTATCCCCCACAAGAAAAAGAAGATCTACGCCCTTGGTTCACAAGAGTCGAGAATTGAGAGAAATATCAAATGTAAACGATGTATGCGCCTGAAAAAAATCGCGATCCTTCGAAATCAAGTAGGTATAAATTTAAAAAATCTCCCGTTTTGTCTGAAAGTTTTACAGGTATAAGTAGACACACCAGGTTTTCTATGCATCTCAACCACTGCTTACGTAAATTTGAGTCGGTTAAATGCAGAAACCTTCTTGGTCTTATGCTCCCTCCTGTTATTATACAGGGTGCCCCGGGAAGAATGCGACAAACGGATACCATGAATGAAGGTCATCATGGAGAACTAGTATCAAAAGTTTTCAATCGCCTGAGTGCCTTCGTTTGGAATATACAGGGTGATGTATGATTCGTATGAGTGAAATTTCTCAGTTCAATTACTCTTTGACTAATCGACCAAATAATTACAAATTTTGAATTTTTGTCACCCCTTACTATCCCTTTCCTTCAATATTTCTGAAATCAAGTGAATCAGATCCGAACTAGGAAAGTTTCAGATCTTTCCTATCTTCATGAATTTTGAATCACCCTGTACGTGAACACTATGAGTTTTTTTTCGTTTTCGCATACTCAAAGAATTGATTCACAATGAAAATTCTAAATGTCAGCTTGGCACGGTCATACAGGGTGAACAATAAACATACCCTTGAGAGTGAATTTATTTTAGTTCAATAACTCTTCAACTAACCCACCGAATACCTTCAAAGTTTGAAGTTTTGTCACCGTTTACTGTCGCCTTCCTTCAACATTTTTGAAATCGAATAAATCAGATTCGGAATAGGAAAATTTTAGACCTTTTCTATTTTCTTGAATATTGAACCACCCTGTACGTTGATATGATGATTTTTTTTCGTTTTCGTAACCACAAAGAATCAATTCATTATAAAAATTCTAAGTCTCTGCTTGGCAGCGTCATACAGGGTGATAAAAAAACATTTACTTATGAAAGAAATATCCTAGTTCCAGAAATCCTGTATTTATCGGTAGAATTATTTCGTCTTTTAACCATTCACGAATGCCTTTCCTAAATTTTTAACTTTTAATCCACAAACTGGAGGAAGAATAAAACATTAACAGCAAATAAATTGAAAATATTTGAACTTGAAAACAACGAATCAAAAACAAAATAAATAAAATCTTCTCAGTTCAGCAGATTGTTCAAAATGGTGTCCCTCTATTTCAATACATTTTTGAGCATGTTGATAAAGTTGTGCCAGATATTTCGCTATTGTATCGGTTGAGATTTAATAATATCGCAAACATCCATAATTCTTTGTAGCATTTGCTCCCTACTGTTAGTCTGCACCGCATAGACCTTCCAATAATAAATAAGCCAAGGGTGTCAGATAAAGGGATCGGGAAGGCTAAGTCATCTTTCCACTCTGCCAATCCATCTGTTTCCAAAAGTTTCAGTCAAATATTTGCGCATTTTTTTTTGTTAGTGCGCATTAGATCCATCCTGTTGCAACCATTATGTTTCCATTGGAATGTTCTCTAACAAAAAAAAATTATGTATATAAGACAAATTCTTGTAGGTTGAAAGGGAATTAAATAAAACAATTGTGTTGCTCTGAAAACAAAGATTATAATAATACAATCACATTGTTCACCTAACTAGCCAACATACCTGAAAACAAAGAAACGACAATTAAAGTTTCTATTCCGAACAATTCCTTTTCTATATGAATTCGAAATGAAAGATCTAAGTATATATAAAACCGCTTGCACAT